>NC_057936.1:36103768-36412101 GCF_018555375.3 Anguilla rostrata
AGAAAGTGTCCCTTTTAATGAAGAAAGTATTTAGAGCTTTTCCAAACGAGGACAGTTTTATCCAAATTGATTTCGCAGTAATTAGAGCCGCGGCCAAATTTAACCCCTGGCTGTCCGTTGCTGCGGCGCGACCGGCGATTCCATTCGTACGCCTGCTCCTGAATTGCGCGGGGGAACAGCTGGTTCATTTCACGACTCCGAGACGAAGGTTTGCGCGGCTCGAACTTCGTCTACGGCACTTTATAAAGATTGCGAAATCAGGAGAATTTTTTTAGAAATGTTGCCGTTTCTTTATTTTCATTCTTTATTTTTCTATCATTTTCAAATCAGATATGCCTTAGTTCAAGCTTAAGACTGTACTTGGACACTGTAAAATATTAACTAGTATTAACTTAGACAAACTCAGTCTGCTCATTGAAACAACGTACCAAATACGTGCCAAAATTAATAAACAACAAAAACAAAACAATTAAAATGAATAAATAAATCACCACCACTTGACCTGGAAACAGAAATAAAGAGTATCGGACTGTTTCACTTAACAAACCTCTCCAAGCATCAAAACAGAAATACTGTGTTTATACTGTAGGTGTCAAGGTCAGAAACAACAGAGGGTGGAAATACATCTCGTTTTAAAACAGGAAACCGGAGACGGGAATGTGTGTTTACTCCTGTTGTCTGCCAGACTGTGGGAGTGTACCGCCATTCACCTCCGTGCTGGGATGCCCGCACACTGTCCACCGCACGCTATCCACCGCACGCTATCCACTGCACACTATCCACTGTACACTATCCCCTGCACACTATCCACTGCACACTATCCACTGCACACTGTCCACCGGATTTTCCACCAGAACAACTGTCCTCACTTTACAAGCCTGTGAAAGAGCTGGACACGTAATACAGTATTGCTATGCCTTATTCTGAGCATAGCTCCAACCAACTGCATCCCTCATTCCAAACAATTTAATATGTTGCTATTTTTTTTTGTTTCTAGCTTTGATAACAGACAACAACCTTTTGCTGTGAGTGTCGGAAGAGACTACTGTATCTCCCACTCTCATTTTAAACTAAACCTCCTTTTGTTAAATAAAATGTCCCTGTTTTGTCTGTGTAAAACAGATTAATTCACATTGACAGATTAATGCATGATATTGCAATTCTTATTATGTGTACTCAGGATACTGGGCTTCAAAAGAAAATACTCAAGAACATAAATATTATAAAACTGTGATACCTTTATCCATTTATATTGTCTTCTGGTTTTCACCTCACTGGTTCATCTGTACTTCAGACATACTGAATTTTATCAGGTTTACCAAATTCTGTTTTCTAAGGCTTACAGTGGATAATAGTGAAGTGAATTTCCAGACAATACACAAGCCTTTGTTGTTTCTGCAAAAGTCAGGAAAGAACAGCTTACAAAGTCTAAAACAATAATAGAAACTTTCATATATATATAAGCCTTCATCTAAATCCACAGCATAAGATGCAAACTGCACAGTGATCTGACACCATTGCAGAAGGTTCACACTCCTGTTCCTACATACTGACAGAAATATATCTAGATTTCAATTAGATTGCGCATTCTCAATAATGACAATTTGCCTTCAATTACTTCTCTAAGGCTCTCGAGCACACTGAAACTACCCCCCAGCCCCCCTCCACCCCCGTGATAGTTCTTGACCAATGATCACCATCCCTTAATTATCTTCTTTACTCAGATAGATGGTTCTATCAGTGCCGAGTTGGCAGCGGAACTCGCAACCAAATCCCAGAAGAAGAAAATGTGTTTCGGTCTGAAACTAACAACTGTCTCGTAAAAAAAGAAAAGGAAAGAAAAAAAGAGGTCTAGCTGAACTGAGAGCTGCAGCCAATTTGAGGAGCCCGGTCCTCCCCACCACCATTCCCCCCCCCCCCCCCACTCCCCCACCCACCAACAAAAAACCTCCCGGCTCTGTCGCAGTTTGAACGCCGACGGTAATCGGCTGATGACGGCCTGACGGGCATCCACGTCCGACGGCGTGCAAAACGAAAAGCCGGGCCACCGATGGCGGTGTGCGTCGCCGGGGCGATGTGGGAGTGCCGCGCCTTTCGCGGCGTGGGAGGAAAGCGCCCGAAACGTGAGCGGGGGGGGAGGAGGCCACACTAAACAGCGCTCCGGACGCGCCCGTCATCTCACGCGCATCTGGCAGCGCTGCCTCCAGAGCAGCCATTTCACCTGGGTCCTTTCCTTCCCTCTCATGGATTTTTTTGGAATGAGTGGGACCTGGGTTGCAGTCCCCCGAGCAGGACGGGGTGAGAAGGGGAGGGGAGGATGCATTTCAAAGAGGCAGGTAATTCCGACTTGATTAAAAAATGAAATTGCCAGTGGGATTAGGGCCTTGTTTTCCCCCAGCTTCGTCTCTGCCGGGGGGGGTGGGGGGCGGGAGATGGCAAAGTCCCACTCATGCCCGGCACACGGGCACCAGCATGCAGGAACACACAGGTGTACACCCGGGCACACACGCGCTCGTTAACAATCGCATGCGTACATACACTCGCACACGAACACACACATACACACACACACACAAGCACACATACTGTAAACACATGCACACACACACCTCAAACACACACACATGCACACATACTGTACACATGCACACACACACACACATACACACACACACACACACACACACGCACACACATGTGCACACATACACACACACACACACACCCATATGCACACACATATGCACACACACACACACACACACATACTGTACACATGCACACACACACCTCAAACACACACACATGCACACATACTGTACACATGCACACACACACACACACACACACACACACACACGCACACACATGTGCACACATACACACACACACGCACATATGCACACATACACACACACACACACACACACAAAGGAATCACATGCAGGCTTTAATTCAGATCAAGGAGAGCTCCTTTTGTGTTGGCTTATGTAAAACAAGTGTTGTCCTGATGAGGCCTGGGCACCATGTTAAAATTCACCTACACCTTTCTGATGAGGTCCCAGAGGTAGGACTGTTTGTTCCGGATCAATGGACTTCTATCCAATAAAGAAGAATTGAGCATAATTAAAAGTTCTCTAAGCAAAGAGAATAAATTAGCAGATTTTAAAAAATGATAATAACAAAGTCAGACTCCAGCTTTCAACAGAAGCAATCACCTTGAGATGTCTGTGCATCCATCACCTTGTAGAATTTGGAATTATCTCCAACCAATACAACAGGCAGTGCAATCCAATGCGACACAACAAAATGACTATGGCCAAATCAAACTGCAGTCAACAAAAAAGCAATTCTCTTCGACTGTGCCTCACAGTGGCAGACACAAGTACCTTAACTGCAACAGTAACTAAAGCCTGATTTGTCAAAGCAATCAAATGCTGATCAAAAGGGATGCTTCCATTTGTCTGTTTTGACACAGCTGCATAATAACAAAAAAAGCATAGTAGTATTTTGAAAAAAGTACCTGTCATGTGATTTGGTGTGAAAAGTTCCCCTTTGAAGGTCTGTGGGGTTGTTGCTTTGGAGAAAATCAGTGAAAAAGAAATGACATTGAGGAAAACTAAACTGCAATGTGTCTTTCACCAGATAAATGCACTGACAGGGGCTACACAATAATGCTGTACCTTCAACAGTAATGCTGTTTGATTTGTCTGAGATTTCAAGACACCCAATGAACTGCAACAATCTTGGAAATCACAGCAATGTTCACAAAACAATTAAATCATATTTAGAAGGTATTGGGAATTTATCGAGAAACATCCATTCACAAACTCATAAAAATAAAAATAAAAACGTTATCGTACAGTATGCTTGACAAGGAATCTGTTTAATGTATTGAAGTTGTGAGATACGCATTTGCAAGACAAAATATGCACAACACGGATATTCTTTTTGTAATTGTTCTGGACCTTTTCTAAACAAATCACAGGTTAGCATCAGGTCACACTGTCCGACCATGTTAGGTAACACACCACAGCAGTGAACAACATGATGAGGGATCCTTACGGCTGCTTCTAACACATACGCTTATGATATTTCATTTTCCTGCCAAACCCATGCTAAAAGAAAAAAGAAAAAAACTATAAAGCACAAATTGCATATTCTCATCTGAGAAAAATCAGCCAAACAGGGACTTTGTGAAACATCTTATTTTCAAATGCCATTAATTCATGAGCCTCCACAATATAATGAATACATAAATGAAGTCAAAGAATCCTCATCTTTTTAAAAATTTCTTTCTTTTAATTTCTCGAAATACCCTGTAGTTTGCCACACAAATTTGCGTGGGTATTGTGCTGACTTCTGATTTAATGGCAACATGAGCAACCAAATAAAAGGAAAAAAGGAAAACAACAAGACATAATCAAACCCATTCAACAATGCTTTTATCTGACCACAAAGTTTGATTGAATCAAGTGCATGACTCCACCCTTTTACTTCAAGGTCACTGAAGCCTTACTTTGAGGTTTCCAACCATTATGTTTATTGCTTATTTCCGCCATAGCTAACCATATGCAGGTTACTTAGAGTCCTGCCCATGTTTTCTTGACTCAAAGTGCTGAGATCTGTACTCTAACAGACTTTTTTCAAAACTTTGATTTCTCCATACCTTTATCCGCTATCCATAATTTATCATGTCAATGGATGTGGTTGCACTTTTGTAGATGTAAATATATAATCATTACCATGTTTATTTTTTAGACATCTTAATGAAGGGGGACTTTTGGAGCATTAGATGCAATCACTTGTTACAAATAGGAAAAAAGACATATGCAGTGCTCTAATGGAATTGACATTTTATGCATATTCACACACTAAAAATACACACACCTGCAAAACACACGCATACACACACACACACACGTATATACACGCATGTGTGCACGTGTACTGTATGTGTTTCCAGTTCAGCAAACTTCATTATATCCTTGTATGGAGAAATATTCATCTTCAAATAGAAGTTTCAAAGCTTAGCATCTAGCCAGGTGTGAAACAACCCCAAGCTAATAGGGTGCGACAGTACTGCTGCATTGACTGACATTATGTGGTAAAATAATATAAATTGCAGGACAAACTACCAGCGTCCACAGCCAAATTTCAAAACATCCTACCTGCACGTACAACCATATACAAGACAATTTCCTGAGCATTTCACAAAACAGGACTGTGACATATCAACATGTCTTTCAAAGCCTCTCATATTCTGAAAAGCAGTTGCGTTCCAGTTGCATTCCCCATTAATCCGATTCAAAGTGCAGCCATAACAGGTAATGAGAAAAAGATGCCGTAGCCTTAGACTCACTCACTAGGTATATCCATACGGGTAAAAGACAAGACAAGACTGGCTACGAGATGGAAAATATCAATATACTGGAAAGATTCAGAACATGTTGCTGATAATGCCAAGTGTGAAATAAACTGAAAGCATAGGACTGTAATGTTTTAGTTAGCACTCACCGAGCATGTGATTTGCCACGTGAACTTGGATGTCCCATTCACTGTAGAAGACCATCTGACACTTAATACACTGGTAAGTCTTCTTCTGTGTTAAGAGAAGGGAAATATAACAATAGCAAAACATTAGTTGATTCTACAAAGTGCTCACATGGGCTCGATTACATAGACACACAATGATGTGGAAAATATACTATTTAAGAGTTTCTGAAACCGCTTATTAATGTGTCACTGGAACCAGAGCACACATCATCTAGCACACCTCAGGGGAGTGATTGTATCGGAGGGCCCAATCAGTTGACTGTATTATGTGCTAGGTAATAAAATTGAAATAAGACAATCACACATCTCTACAAATTCATGATTAAATCATTTTCATTCAGATTTTAGGGCACTATAATTGTAACACCAGGACACTTCCATTACACGGAATCCAGTATTCTTTTGTACTCTGTATTTGCCATAATTACGAGTAATCACTACCAAGTCATAAAGAAAAGCTATTACGCCTGGACTGTGTACAGTATTCTGGAGAGTGAACCCTTATCGTGAATATGACGAATGGGCGAAATACCGTCTTTTGTCTTAGGTATTTGCATTAATTAATCAGTCAATTAATCAGTATATGTACCTCTTCTCCCTGTGAGGGGCTCACTCTGGAAACTGGAGATGCTTGGGGAGTCCTAAGCTGCCCACTCTCCCCAACTGCATCCCTGTGGACAGACAGGATGTGGTTCTGAAGCTCCGCCTCTGACTCGAACTTGACGTTGCAGCTGGAGCACCGCGTTTTGGAGGAGGGGGCGGAGCCAGAGGTCCTGCCCTTCCCCTCACCGGGGCTGAGCCCCTCCCCCTGTGCCATCCCCAGAGCGACCACCCCCTGCTGCCTGCCACCGTTCACTGCCGGGCTGGAGCTCTTGCTGCTGTCGCTGACGCACGAGGCACACAGCCCGTAGGGCAACCCGTTGATGTCCAGCTTGACCAGGTCCTGCTTGGAGCGGAACTCCTTCAGACACGAGGCGCACTTGTACAGCTTCTGCAGGTGGTGGTGGGCGCGCCCGCCGCCGCCGACGCCTCCGCCGCCGACGGCTGGGTTGCCCGCAGACATGGTGCCCGTCTTCTGCATGTGGAAGGTGCCGTGGATCTTTAGCTCCAGGGTGGACGTCACCGTCTGCATGCAGACCACGCAGCGGAAGCCCGTCAGGGAGTTCCTCAGGTCCGGGTGCATCTGGCAGTGCTCCAGGAAGTCCTCCTCGCTCTGGAGGGGCATCTTGCAGATGCGGCAGCTTCCCGTGTCCAGGCTCTTACTGTGGGTGACCTTGTGTTCAGTAAGGGTGAGCAGGGAGGGGAAGCGCTCGCCGCAGATGGGGCACATGTAGTGCTTGACGGGGCCCAGGTGGGTCTGCATGTGCTCCCGCAGGCCCGCTTCGGAGAAGAAAGTCCGGGAGCAGACATTGCACTTGTAGTTGCCCTTGATCATCTCGGCCTTCCTCTTAACCATGGCGCTCTCCCCGGGCCTGATGTTGTGGTCGCGCAGCTGATGGTTAGTCAGCAGGGAGTCCATGGTGTAGGCCGCCCCGCAGATGTCGCACCCGTACATGGGCTCGGAGGTGTCGACATCCTCCTCGCTGCCGTCGTGGCTGTTGTGCGACTCGTGGCTGTTAGCCAGAAGGCTCTGCAGCTCGGCGTCGTCCTTGGTGACCGGCCCTTCTGCCCCTCCGGCAGTGGACCCGTTGGCGCCGCAGTTCTGGGGCTTGGCTTCGAAGACACAGTGCTTCTCGCGCAAGTGCTTCTCCAGCAGGACGATGGCGTGGAAGGCCTTGCTGCAGAAGCGGCAGTTGTACTTCTTGCTGTGGGTGGTGATGTGGCACTGCAGCTCCACCTCCGTGCCAAAGGACTCCCCACAGAAGATGCACTTGTGGACCTTGCCCTGGTTCTCCAGGTGGTTGTGCTTGACATGCAGCTGCAGGTCAGACTCGTGGCGGAAGTCCCAGTTGCAGGAGGTGCAGCGGTAGACCTTCTTCTCATTGCTGTGCTTGACAGCTAAGTGTAGTTGGATGGAGACCTTGGAGTCAAAGACTTCCTGGCAGAGGGTGCAGCGGAAGAAGACAAAGGTGTGCATGTCCAGGAGGTGCTTCTGCAGGTCGTCCACTGAGGTGAACTGCTTGTCACAGCTCTCGCAGATGTAGTAAGTTGAGGTGATCATGAAGTGTATGGTCACATGCTTCAGCAGGGATTCCTGATTGGGGAACTCTTTGTTGCACTGGGGGCAAGTCATTTTGGGCAGAACACTATCCAGGTGAGTCTTGAGGTGGGTCTGAAACAGGTCCAGGTTTGAGTACTTGGCACCACACTGATTGCAGATAAACTCGCTGGCCGAGCGGGACGAAGAGCCACTGGGTCCAATTTTGATGGTTGCGTGCTCCACAGACATTGGAGAAGATGGACTGAGGGTCCGGTTTGGCTTCTTCCCGTTGTTAATATAGTTAAGAGCGAGCGGGATGTTCTTGTGATTCTCCTTGATATGCTTGTTCAGCTTCAGGATGCTATTGAATATGGGCGAGTTAGTGCAGTATGAACAGGAGTACACCTCTACGATGGGCTCTTTCGGGGTCCCGGCCAGGGGTGAGTCGAAACGTGTGCTGCCCCCATCACAGTGGGTCTGCCGCACATGCTCTTCCAGGGAGGCCTCGGTGAGAAATCCCATGAAGCACTGGGGGCAGAAGAAGGCGTTGCTCTCTTTGGCGACCGGGCTGGGGAACCCATGCGAGCAGCGGATGTGCTCCTGCAAGGCGTTGAGGTCCCCAAGCACCTCGGGGCAGAAGTTGCATTGGAGGACTGCCGCAGACAGGCTGCTCAACAGAGTGCTGTGATCCTGGGCATCGTGGACCTGCTTAAGGTGCTCATTCAGGTTATACAGGGAGGGCAGCACCTCAAAACAGCACTGGCACGTATGGGCTTGCTCCGGTTTGTCCAGGTGCATAGTCTTGAGGTGAATCTGTAGCACAGCAAGGCTGGAAAACACTTGCTTGTTGCAGTAGATGCAGCTGTATGTGATTTTAGCCTGTTTGGATGATAGTCCAGCGATGTCAGCTGCGTGCTGGGCGGCCCTCTTTCTCCCACGGGTCTTCGGTAAGGGCGGCGCCACCTCCACCATGTTGGAGCTGTCGACAGATAGGTTGGAGTCTGGGGTGGTGCTGGAGACGGAGGTGTACCCCACTGTCACCAAGGACGGGCTGTTGCTGTGGTTGCTGGATTCTGGCTGCTGGTGGACATCCATGTGGCTGTAGAGGTCCTCCACGGCGTGAAAGTGCTCGGAACAGATGGTGCACGTGTGACCCTTCTTGTCCCTGTTGTGCGCCTGGTCGATGTGGCTCAGGAGAGGGCCTTCCTCAGTGAAGAGCTCGGGGCAGTAGATGCACTGGAGCGCACCCCTCTCTGGGGGCGGGGAGCACTCTGGGTGGCACTCGGCGATGTGTTTCTGCAATTCCTCGGGGACGTCGAAACCCTCCTCGCACCGGCCGCACTTCTGGGTCTCTTTCAGTTTCCACTCCTCCATCCTGGACAGGCCCTGGCCGCCATCTTTGTTGCGCTCATGGACTTGCATGTGGCCGTGCAGGGAGCTGGAGGAGAGGAAGCCGCGCCGGCACACGGCGCATTTGTAGGGCTTGTTGGAGGTGTGGGTCTTCAGGTGGATCTTGAGGTGGTCGCTGCGCGAGAAGGAGGCGTCGCACTCGCCGCAGTGATACTTCTTGTCGCCCGTGTGCAGCTTGACGTGGCGGTCGCGGCTGCGCTTGTGCTTGAAGAGGCGGCTGCAGAAGGTGCACTTGAAGGGCAGCTTGTCGCCGTGGCTCTGCTCGTGGTGCTTCAGGAAGCTGAGGCGGCTGAAGGACTTGTCGCAGAACTGGCAGGGGTACGGCAGCCCCGGCCCCCCTTCTTCTTCTCCGAAGTCGTATCCGTCTCCGTGGCCCGGTGACGTCTGGTCTTTGCTGGAAGGCGAAGATGCGGGCCAAGAGCAGGAGGGGTCATCCTCAATATCAGCCCCGTCTACAGAACAGGAACAAAGACACAGTTACTGAGATAGTTGTGAGCATGTGATATTGTTCTAGTTCAGCCTGGTGAGCCATAGAAGCCACATCAAACATAACCTACAGTACATCAACAGGAATGACAAATTTCACAATTTACTTTTCTTTTTGTCTTTTCTTTTTCATTTTGTGCCGCAGGGTCATGTAAGCCCTGTGTCTCCTGTGGAGGTCTTTTAAAAAAGTTGAATTTGAATATCTAATTTAAAGAATAATTTGCTGCAAATGTTTTTCCTGCAATTAGCCTTGTATGTGGTCATGTAATGACTTAGCCCACTGAGACTCAAAATGCAATCTTTTTGACATTTCTACCGACAAGGTATGGGGTGCTTTAAGATGGATTCCCTGCATGTGGTAAATTAGTTCATTCTGATTATTATTATATATTTTAATTATGAATACTTGGTATCCTGACTGCAGTTTCCAGTCATTTTTAGGAAAAAAGGAACTTTGAAAAATATAAAAAAACATTTAACACTGAAGTTAACACTGACAACATCCTATCACTCATAAATGAAAAACAAAACTTGTTACAAATTTGCAACAAATAAAAGGATGATGTTACGCATACAATAATCCTAAAATGCATTGAAGCCCCAAGGAAAGGAAAAAGTGCATTTGAAACTTTAACATGTTATCTGTAAAAAAAACATTTTAGATAATCTAAACCATTACCACCACCCTCCCTTGCTGTAAACCAGTACTGTGGTACTTCTGTCTGAATCGTACAGCATGCAGGGAGCGTTCGCTGCCATTCCCCCGGATCGATGCTCGTTCGTTTGGGGCGCGGGCGTTTGGCCGTGGGCACCGGCAAACCTGGCTCCCCTCAGAGAAAGCCAGCTGCAGGGGCAGGGACACGGGGACGAGGGGACAAGGAGCAGCCAAGCCGGGGAAACGAGTATCAACAGCGCAGAGCGCAGAGACCAAGGACAAACAGGCGCTCACAACGAGCTGGTGACCTTAGACTCGCGGCATCTGTGACTCAGACCGTTATCTAGCCGGCCGGCCAAATAATGTTTTAAAAAACTTTTTTTTTTTTTTTTTGTTTGGTTGTTGAAAGTTGCGAGAACATTGCACTCCTCTGAGTCGTCAGGTTGCAAACGTCCTCAAAAATGCTTTCCATCTGAAATGGGTGGCGTAAGGCTGTGGTGTGCATTTTTGCATTTTTCACCACAGCGCTGTTGCAAAAGCTGCAGGAGCAATTTGTGCTTGCTGGGTGCCCCTACATGTCTCATAACAGGTGGAAAAAGTCTCTCTCTCTCTCTATCACACACACACACACACACACACACTTGACATTGGAATCCATCCTGAAAATATCCTACGGTAATTGAACCAAGAAATGGTGTAACCTGCTTAAGCTAAAAAAATGTGCATACGGTTTTATGAATAAAAAGTCAATTTCTGCATATACATTTTCAAATGTCTGTAAAACTAGACATGTCTGGGATTACTATTGCTAGGGGAGCATCTTCTTTTGTTTTTGAATCCCGCTTTGTAATGGAATCACCTAGAGACCTCCAGCTCAAACATTCCATTACACAACCCAACCCCCCAACACCCCCCACCCCACCGAATACATCCCAGACTACAGGAGTGGCCCTTTGTGCTCTGTGATTGTCCTTCCAAATCCCTGAAAGCCTCAGCTGCACTAGTGGGATTTTGGGAAAGCTTTTTTTCTTTTTTCTTGTTCAAACGCTGATCGACGAACGGAAATAGGGAAAGCCAGAGTGCTGACAGCCCAGGCCGTTGTACACTGTTAAGCTTCCTGCTTTTTGTAAAACTGTTTTTCGGCATGTGAATTACAGGGGCACTTCAGGTAACAATTCACATTCTCAAAAGTACTGTTCATGGAAAGTAGCCCTATACTGTCACTTATACTGGGCTCATAAAATCTTCTAGCTCCAGAATCGAGTGGAAGGACATTTAGATACCTTTCACCTGCAATAATAAAAATATTCTTAATAAAAATATAAATTATTCCGGACATTAAAATAAGATATTATGCATCATATGGCATGTGTGTGTATGTTTTACAAAACCCTTTAAAATTGGTAATGTATATTCACAATCAGTGTTATTATACTTAAAAACGACACACAGAATATCGCTAAATGTTTTCTGATATTTTTTTTGTCTAATAAATAGTTATTCCGTAAAGAGAATGGGTCATGTTTGTAAACTCTGCACTTTATTCTTTTAAAAGCATATTAATGTACAAATTAAAAATCTGAATTCCAAATAGAACAGACTGAATCAAAACCGGCAGCTGTTTTTTCCCCCTAATTAATTTCTGTCGATTTTATGTGACAAACGATTTTTAAGAAACTGCAGACTGCAATGAAATTTCTGTGCCAAACGCCATTTTCCACTTAAGTTCAAAAGGTTGTCCGCCAATTCTTCCTTCTGCTACAGCATAAGTACAGTGGACTTCCGTACTTAAATACAGCCGGTCCTTTCAAGCACTTAGCGAGACAAAGAAAACTGCAGAGCTGGAAACAGGAAAAACAAAGGGAAACTGAACAGATTTATTAGACCGATAGCAGAGCGCATTAAACCAGCAGGGTTGTGCCTGGTTGACATAACCAGACATCTTACCTGAAATGCCACTGATACCGGCGCCCCTGGCACAAGAACTTGAATATGTTCGCATGAGGCTACCTGTCTAGATGCTGGTAAAGTTACCAGCCGCTTCTTTTTAATGGTGTATTCGTAAGAACGGTGCCCCCGGGCCAGATGCAGAGGCGATTAGCTCCTCAGGTATCGTGTCTCATGCAGTTCTTATCTGTCTGGGAGTGGGGAGGGGAGTCGGTGGCCGGGTGTGGGGGGAAGGGAGGAGGGGGGGGGGTGTCTTTATCCTAAGGAAACAGATGAGAATGTGGTCTTTCCTTCCCCACACCTCCAAACTGTTGAAAACACCTCCTTGACGTGCCTGCCAGATGTTCACCGACTACTGGCTTTGCGCCACTCTCACATAGTCACCTCTGAGTGGGCAGACTTTCTTTTATTGTTTTCTTTTTTTTTTTGAACAGGGGAAAGAGTGACCAGAGAGAGCGCAGCGTGTCCCCTATGGGCGAGCCTTGGCTTGCGTCGACAGTGCCACTGTCACGGTATGCTACGCGCTCGCACGGTCGCAAATGTGAGCTTTATGCATTCGCTTCGGGTCACCGGAACGCCGTGCCCAACTGCCACTTTTCTGATTGCGACGTGCTGTTTCCAAGGAGAATGTATACCGAAGTAATTAGTCAGCATACCCAAAGGATTCAGCACTTTATTTCTTCTCATTTTGTAACTGAGGACTGTCCAAGTTTTTTTTGTTGTGTTCTTTCTCAATGCAACAAAACTTGTGTATGAATAAATGTATGGTGTAATGTACAATACTTCTGCCCAAATTATGTTTTTTTTTTTTTTATGTTACATTTTGAGAATGGAAAGCCACTTCCATAAAATCATGAAACGTGTGTTTATACATGCTATTTGCCCTCCTAAAACCCAGCAATTTCTGTCCCTTTTATGGGCCTTAATCTCAAGAAATATAAATAAAATAAATAATACTTTTGAAAATATTTTCACTGAAATAAACTTTTTGCCATCCAAGACACTTAAATTATGCTTTAAAAAATTAATATTTTAAAAATAGCATTCCTCAAATTGACTGGACTTAAGTGGAACTGACCATTACCCTGATTAGCACTCTATGCTACGTATACGCCATTAACTCATTTTATAATGAGTAGCTGGAGCGAGACCATTGGCTGGTGTTCCATTATCCTTTTTGTCTTTTCAAGTGGTCAGGAGTTGGTGCTAATCACTAGGGTAGCAACTAAGGAAGAAAAGAGCACCCTGCTATTCTTGATCACACCAGCACAAATCATAGAAGTAATGGAGGTGTTGGGGGAGGGGGGGGGTGGCCGGCAATATGAATAACATTGTAATATATCAGTAATATAGTATTAATAATTCGATTTGCTGTCTTGCCGTGTGAGTCAGTGGTCTGTTCTTTAGAACACCGCGTGCACAGCCTGAAGTGTAGGCCGCCACACTTTCGGAAATTAAAATCGATGAAATGATTTTCTGCCAGCCCGTTAGGTAAGGCGCTACCATTATGTTTAGCTATGCTGGTGTTGAATTTTTAAGATCCAGAGATCTCTCTGCTGTGTGCTCGAGCTTCGTGAACTCTGTTCTTGGCTCTGGAGAATACAGGTTTGTTTTGTTTGCACTGATCCTTGCATTGTCAGAATTATGGTGTAATAACGGTGATTCCAGTGAACCTTGAGCTTCAGATTCTTTTTATTATTTTAACTGTACTGAAAAATCCTCGCTTCTGTTTGCATTTACTTTTAATATACTGCTGAACAGAATCATTTGTGTGTAAAATACAAGTTACTGCATTTTATGAAAACAAAAAATAATTTTGCCATCTAGCTGCCTTCCTTTTTACTACTAAAAACCCAACGAACCAACAAACAAAAACAGAGAATACATCATAATTTACATTTCAAATTCAGATATGGCCTAAAAAAAAAAAAAATAAATAAATAAAATGAAGCGCGGAACATGTGAAAATTCGTGTCGCTAATGCTCCAGAGAAAGCGCCGAACTTTTTTTGCCCCATAATTTTCCCCGCCTCCTTCCTCGACGTTTGCCAAGTCCGCCATTTCCCGCGGACACGCCGAAGCGAGTGTGCGAACGCCGGCGCACGAAAGCGGGAGTGGGGGAGATGACGGGGGAGATGGTGGGGGGGGAGTGGGGTGGCCCAGGAGAGCCGGTGGAAAGAGGAGCTGCCGGCCCCGGCTCTTCCTTCACGCAAGCAGGAATGTCCGCGATTCCGCCGCCTGAGTAAATAAAAGAGTCCTTATTTCCTCATTTCCCTGGCCTGCTGCACCACGGCAGCCCCTCTTTGTCACTGCCAAAGGGGATGCAGAGCTGAAACTACACCCTGCAGCTCAAGGGCTGTCTTTGTTAGCCTGCCAGGTCTTCCTGTGCATCTTCTGGCCAACAGCCTGTGACATCCTGGGAGGAAGACCTCCATCTTAGGGCCTGACACTTTTTCACCCCCCACCCCCCGTTCCCTCTCCCTGCCTTTTTTTAAATGTCCACCACGCTAGAACAAAACAACATTTTTTTGCTCTGTCCGTGTAGGCCGAAGGACAGCTGGAAACTCATTTGTAGCACTTAACATCTGTTTAGTCATATTTACGGGCAAAAGTGCTGGCCAGCCCAAAACTGGAACGTTCAAAGTGAAATGAAGAGGTCTAGCTGAGAGAGGTTTGGAAAGGGGAGGGATTGTTGGGTTTTGGCTTTTCTCCCTAGCTTTGTGTGAGGAAATTTCCAAAATGTGATGAAAAATTAGACATTGTTTAAGATTTACTCTATGTCTAGAGCCATAGTTCAACATTTCATAATATTTACAGTAGCTATACTATGCTAGTTTTGTGCATTTTATTTTTGTGCATAAAAGTGATCAAAACTATTGGACTCATGACTTCTGGTATGTCATTTTTTCTGGTTACCGGGAAAAACCCCTCCACACTTCACACTACTATGTTACATTACATTACATGCACACACACACACACACACACACACACACACACACCCTGCACATGCACCGCGGCGCTCAGATGTGTATCGATGACGCACACTCCCAAACCATGCGTAGGGCCAGTCCATTTACTCTGTTATTCATCTGCCTGCCTCTCGTTTAGAAGCCGCTGTGTACCTACGGTACAGCACTGTAGCTTATTTAGGCAGCTATAGACTCCACAGAGTCTCTGAAAAACACAGACATATCTCTCAGGCTTTATATGTTACATGAGTACACGCAAGCATACGTCATTATCTGTCTGCCGTTCCCTCAAACAGAATGCAAATCTTGCAGGTTTTTTTTTTTTGAGCTACATGAGACACGTCGCACCTCATCGAAACCGAATCTCCCCCGGACTGTAATGAGTGAGCAATAAATAATATGAATACCCTCTCCTGATGCAGATGCCTGAGTTTAACTGCCCAGTACAATGCGTGTTGGATTATTTTATTTAGTTCAAGAGCAGTGGGACACCTTAAAGCGGGCACTGTCACTCGTAAAGCCTTTCAGTGGGTCTCGAGGCATCTGTAGCTGTCGTTTATGCACCAGCTGCAGCAGCAGAACTCTGGACTGAGGGCAGTGTAGCAAATGCTGCAGATCAATACTAACGCACGCGCGCGCACACACACACACACACACACACACACACACACACACGCACAAACACACACACGTATGCATACACACATACACACACGCGCACACACACACATACACACACTCACACACACACATACACTCACACACCCACACACACAAATACACATGCACACATGTACACACACACACACACACACACACACACTCCCACGCACACACACAGACACTCTCGTGCATATTGTGAACAGACACATACCCTTGCCTCTGCCCATTGGTTAAGCTCGGTATCACAAATCAAAACCGTAATCGTGTTGGAAGTAATTTACTGAAGCTCGCAAAACAAGAAAAAAAGAAAGAAGAAAATTATATACACTAGAGAAGACTCTCGAGATGAAACATCTCATTTTCAGGAGTGTTATGACTTTGAACTTGGCAAATTAGCCTTTTTCATCATTGGCTGTGATTTGCAAATGAGGCCGTGTGCTTCCTTTTATTTGCATATGAGCCAGCGAGGTCTGCTGTTTACATAAACATATAAACAGGGCTCTTACTGCTATACATATTTCCTAGGCAGATACACAAGATATTAGGTCAGAGGAATCCTTTGCCAAACTCATCAGTGCTTTATCTAAAGGCTGATATAGTACAATAGTCCTGTGGTGTGACTTAAGAAGAAGATAATGCTTTTTTATAGTACGACTAAGTTCTTCTGACGTTTCTGATTTAGAGACCCCTAGATCTACCTTGAGAAAACACACCAGCACATCAGCCAGAGATGGACCATTTTCAACCGGCCAATAAAATGGCATTGACGAGGTAATTCGGCTGTGCCAATGCAAAGCTGGCCTTCGTCTAAAGCTGTTCTGGTTTTACAACGGTATTGCCAAACACAATTCACGATTCATATGCAACTGGCGATTTCTTTCAGTTCACATTTGGGGACATCTGCATATTTAGCAAGAGGGTGAGGATGTGAGTGACAAAGAAAAGTTGCAAATCAGTACAGTTCACAAAACTGTAAATGAGAACAGACTACAGAGCATGCATGTGTGTGTACGTGCGCGCATGAGTATGTGTGTGCGCGCGTGTGTGTGCCGATGTTAGTGCCTGTCCCTTAACAGGCTTTGGGCCTCTACAGCTCTGCGCCAGTTGGCCCAGTTGTGTTTGAATGTGCTCCCGCAGGTGTAGGCTTTTGTGCCAGCGTGGCAGTCAGGGATGCCATGTGTCACTGAATCAGAAGCCTGCAAACCTGCTGTAAATTATGCAGTGCAGGCACAGCGAACCTGCTGTCCACATGCGCATACTGAAAACAACAACATAATCATCACAGTACAGTATAAAACAACAACAATAATAATAATAATAATAATAATAATAACAGATTTTTTCTCCTGTCTTTGCTTTGCTATATATCAGGTCACTATGCAAAGGGATAATGATAACTTCATACATAAAAATGTACCAACTGTGGTGTACAGTTAACTGTACATTAACTGAACTGCTGAAGACGTCATGTCAAACACTTCAAAGTTTCATTTGCTTTGAGGCATAGCCTTCCTTGCCAGCTACATCACATGACTATTTTAAATAGGTATTTTATACATGATCAGGTACTGAGGTATTAGCCCGACTGTCGAAGAATCACCAAAGAGCATATCAAGGAGAATAAATATACAGCCAGATAACATATTAAAGATGTTGAAAGATGTACATAGTGATCAGACAGGAAAAAAAAAAAACACTGAAAAGATGCATACATGGGTGCCATTAACATTTTTTTACAACAGAGGAAAGATACCTGTTACAAGAAAGACAGCTGTTTATAAATATAAAGATATTCACAAATTAAGATACAAAAAGGAAAAAAAAAAAACTTTTTAGAACAAATGATTTTTCACCAGTTAAAGGTGGCGTGTTAGCACTGAACACCGAAAGACTAATTGTGCTAATTGACGCAATGGAGCGGACATTTTTCCGGCCCCTAATTGGACCTTCTGGAATGTGCCAGAAAAAAGGTGCGGGATTCGGGTTTTAATTTAGCGCTCCTGAACGCACGGTGCTGTGAACCAAACCATAGGTACTAATGTGTCCAGTCAGGCTCTCTCTTCCTCTGGGTCTTAAAAGAGAAAACACTGGTCTATACCAGTGGAGAAACTCTCTGCATTAGGCACAAATAAAGTGTCTGCTCAAGACTACAGTCATTTTTTCAGATAACTTTGTCTTTTAAATAACTTTAAAATGATTCAAATAAAACAGTAAGGAAATATGTCTTTTTTTCCCCCAGATAGATTCAGATAACGTGATTAAATTTGGGAAGGAATGAACAACAGCACATTGTTTGATGCTCCGACAAGATCTGTGTGCAGTATTCTGTCACTCTGCCTACATTTCCACTCACTGCAAACAAAAACAAGTCTTACTGTCCAATAATGAAAAACTGGAAATAGTGTTCGGCCTATCACCACATAAAATCAACTAGGTCCAAAGGAGTGGCATAACGGACAGATTTTGTACACACAGACGTTATCATAAGCCACATGCATCTCAACAGACCGCCACTCACCTTTCAGTGTCCCCTCTCTGCTGCCATGTCTTTTTGTAAAAAACAGACCCTAGCTTGCTCCTGAGCTCATCCCTACTCAATGCACACACTGTAGACTACCTTCACTAGGACATTAACTTAACCTACAGTTTGTAATGTTTTTAAGAATTCAATAAGGGTAGTAATCAGTCATAGATCCTTTTTACTGGATATGAGCATATATGTTTCCAGTAGCATAATTGCCGACACATAACTGTTATGTTGACTGAGGGCTCAGTAAGGCAATGATGATGAAATTCAGCATAGGATAGCAGTAAATCATCTAAAGAGTGCTGTGATGAACCAGGATTCAGAGACCTCTGACTGACTTCTGAGGTGTCTGTTACCAGTCAGTGATAGCAATATTTTTGCCATTTGTGGAAGCATTAGCCAGTCCAGAACATCTCGGGCACAAGTCTTGTGTATTACATCATAGCCCAGAGTATTTGTGTGAAGCCCTTGTGCTGTGCCGTTGTTTAACTCCTGTACTGGTTCATGTCTGGTGGGGGGTGGGGGGGGTGGGGGGGGGTTTGGGTTGGGGGAGCCTGTCTATCTGTGCAACACCCACAACAGCACCGGTAATCAGTTTCCAGGATGAAGTTTGATATTGCGCAAATTAAGTTGTGTGCTGTCAAGGTTGCTGTCTCCATTGCTGCCCCTTAGTAACAAAGAGGAAAAAGGAAAAAAAAAAAAAAAAAACGAATAAGATGAAGAACGTGGTGGTGATTGGGCTCTCGGATTAGGAGCAGACTTTATATCGCGCTGGCTTCATTTACATCCTGTGCAAGGTCCGCGCGGCGGCTGGAGGTGTCTTATCTGCGGCGTGCAGCAGCCAGAGCAGTTAACGCACCTCTTTGTGTTTAGAGACAGTCTTATCTTATCGGAAGGATCTGTGCACATGGAGGAAAACCCTTTGCTATCAGGATTACAGAAACACTGGCAGCTCATCGCAGGCAAAGACTAATAAAGAGCAGGGAGAGAGTGATGGTGTGATTTAGTCTGTGTGTGTGTGTTTGCGTGCGTGTGTGTGTGCACACGTGCGTGTGTCCATGTTTGTGCGTGTGTGTGTGTGTGCATGTTTTTGTATGTGTGTGCATTTTGTGGGTGTGTATGTGTGTGCTTGTTTCTGTGTTTGTGTGTCTGTGTCTGTGCGCATATTTATGTGTGAGTGTGTATGCATGTTTATATATGTGTTTGTGTGCGTGTGCATGTTTGTGTGGGTGTGTGTGTGGGTGTCAGCATGTATCTATGTTGGCATATGTGTGTGCATGTGTGCATGTTTGCGTGTGTGCGCATGTGTGAATGTTAATGTGTGTGTGTGTGTGTGTGTGTGTGTGTCAGCATGTGTCTATGTTTGTTTTTGTGCGTGTGTGTGTCTGGATAACAGACATGTCATAACAAATACTAAAATGTATACCAAGACATATTCAGCACGCCACATCATTGTTCAAATTTGAGGACGTTTTTTGTAATTCATTTTTTTAAAAAATCCAGTTTAATTCATTTTAAAGTTAAAGCTCATGGTTTTATGAGGTTCATAATTTCTTAAAACAAGCCATGTAACTGTCACTGAGTCATTTTACCTTTATTTCTGTACAGCCTAGAACATCATCAGTCCTCACAGTGGTGTAAAAATATTGCCAAACACATAAGCTTCAGTGCCATTTTGTATTTATAAATTATCTTTCTATAACAAATCAGTTGATCTGAACAATTATTAATATCTTAATTTTAGCATTTATTTTAATTAATGAAATTGCAATTTGAATTTGAATGTTTGTTTCCCTTTTACTAAAGACTAGTGAGTAGAAAATCACATTTAGGTAAAATCCTTCATATAATACAACTGCTTTATTGAAAAAAGGTGGTTCATTCATATATCAGCTGATGTGATTTTCCACAATCCTCCTACCAAAAAAAAAAAAAAAAAAAAACCCGGTCTTAACAGCTTTATTTCAACACCGTAGCATCACGAACGCGACACGTCCACTTCAGATGACGGGAAGGGGGTGGGGGGGTGGGGGGGGGAGCCGGGACTGTTCCAGATGCGGAAGGGCTCCGGTTTCCGCGACTGAAAAGCCTTTCGCATTACGGGTAATTCATTTTCTTTTTCAGATCACAGGATATTCAATTTGTTATAATACGACGCTGATTTACATAGCTCAGACCCCCCGAGCCGCCACTCGAAGGCATCTGAAGCCAGACACTTCAGACTCCGCCCGCCGCGGCCTCTCCCGCCGCGCGGAGCATCAAAGAGGAGCGGGCCGAGGAGGCGGCGTGACTGACAGGTCGGGCGCCACGCGCTAGGCGGCAGCCTTCAGACCAGCGACACGAAACCTCGCAGCTTTTAAAACCCTGTCAGGGTGCTGCCGTTGCGCCCTTCAGCAAACTGCCCGCCTCCATATCAATACCAAGAAATGGAAGCATGGGTAATATTCAAAAATGAACAAAACTTTATCTGTGCTGTGTATTTCAGACACGACGCGCAGTTAATTTGCACCCTGACTTTAGAAACAGGGAGAATGAGCTCTTCGCCAATGCGGAACCGAAGCGATAAATTCACAGCAGAAAATTCAACGGAGCGAAATCGGTGAGCGAGACTACCTCCGGCCCCAGCTCGACAGAGAATCGCGGGGGGGGCTGTTCCTGCAGCACGTCGGTCAATCCGGCACATTCCGGGCAACAGGGAGGGAGGGAGGGGGGAGCCCGTGTCTCGCCACCCGGCACGCCGGCTATGCCACACGCCGTGAAGCGCGGAGTCACGCCGGCGTGGGCAGCGACACGGGGGGCCCGGGGAAACCTGCCACTCCGCCACGGACGTCAGGGCCGCCCGTCCGTCAGGGCCGCCCGAGCGTGCGCGCGCGACGGCCGCTTGTTCACCCGTCTGCCGGGACCGCCAAACCGCTCGGCGTTTTGTCGGTATTACCCATTTCCGTCGCAAGGACACGGCCGCTGGACTGTGTCCCAGACAACGAGGCGGCACGGCCTGCCGCGTGTGTGTGTGTGTGTGTGTGTGTGGGGGGGGGGGTGACACAAATGGCCACCGGGGCTCACCTGTACCTCCGCCAGAGCTTAAAATGTTGAGGGGAAGAGAGGAAGGGGTTTCCATTTCTCTGTAAACAGCCAACCTACTCTCCCCCCCCCTTTAAAAAAGAGACTTCATACCTTTTTATTTAGGTTGGACTAAAGTTTCAATGCTTCCCCGTCTGAGCGTGGCTTTCATTACCGGCCGCCACAGACACCATTTTTACGGCTTGAGAAGGGCCAACAATAACCAACAATGGCCCAGAGACGAAGCCAGTGCAGGATTCGGGCGATTTTCTGCTCGATTACAGGAGCGGCTGAGGCTTCAGAGAGACTGCGGACTGTTCCCCGAACGCCGGCTCGGCTGTCCTCAAATGGCGCTGGGTCCGTACCCGCGTCTAAAGATAGACGCCACGGGAGGGCGTGCGCCCCGGCCGGCTCGACCGCTCGGACATTCGCACTGGGGTCACTCGCGTAGCGCAGACACTCCGCCAGGACAACAAGGCGCACAGAGCCTCGGGGGGCGGGGACAACGGCTGTCTCTGCAGACCCTACTGCCCCATCACACAGAGAACCACACACACACACACACACACACACACACGCACACACACACACACACACACACGCACGCAAGCACAAACGCACACACACACATGCACACACATACACACTCACACACACACACACACCTGCACACGTGCGCTTGAAAGAAGGCCAGTCTACCACCCCCATACACTGCAAACAGGTGAGCAGCCTCCATTTGCGGCTAGTACAGCCAACCTGACTAAAGGTGAATAAAAAACAAGCTCCCTCCTCCTCTTTCCCTGTCTCTCTAAATCTTTCCTTGTCCCCTCACTTCATACCTCTCCTGTGACCCAGTAGGCTTATGAATATGTGATTCATTCCTCAATATTGTTGCTTCTAAAGAAAGAAAATTTGACGACTTCACCAAGTTTCAGTCATTTCCTCATTATTTCAATGTGCTACGTTTAGCGCATGTTTATGTGTTTTTGCTTGGATCTCACTCTGCAGCTCTTCCAAAACAGAAATACCGTCATAAAATATGCTGAGTAATTGACTGGCAAACTAATTAAATGTGGCTCAAAAATTCAGTTTGCTCTGCAAGTTCCTGGAGGTGCTATCTATTAATTATAACCCCTATTCTCAATATGTGTTAGGCACGTCATTAATATTTCAGCTGGCGTAGAATTCTGAAGACATCGCTAATGGTATTCATGGCTTCCCCTTGCATAAGCCTGCTGCAGACTGGCGAAACGCAAACAGTGACTGCACAGTTCTGCACAGCACCGCCTGTGTCCGACGCAGGCAAACGCAGGAAACGTCCATCCAAACCGAGCGCCACGCATTAGCATTCAGTGCGAGGAACTCAACCTCTGAACCCCAAAACCCCCCCCCACCTCCCCGACAGCGCCCTCCCTCCCCACCAGGCCCGAGCCCCCGACCGCGTAATACTGTTTGCTTTGGGTTTGATTTCTTTCAAATTGCGTCCCACTTGTCACTTTGTAAAAGAGACCGGACAGTACTGAAGGAAAGAAAATACAACGGCAACCCGAAGACCAAGGAGGAGGCGGGGAGTGGGGGTTGGGGGTTGGGGGTTGAAAAAAAGTAGCCACTCATGCAGGACCGTGTCTTTTCATGTTTGCCTGTCGAAAACGTCAAGCCGTCCTCCTCTCCTCTGTTTGATTCCCTGACACTTTCGCTGTGGTTGAACAACAACCTCGGTCATATTCATTAATAATTAGTTGGGTTGGGGTGGAGGGTGGACGAAGGGGAGGGGGGGGGGGGTGTTGGGGGTGGTGGGGGTGGGCGGAGGCGTCGGGAGGAGAAGAAGGCTTTAGAAGAAGGCGGCTATTGCGACCGACGCTCCGGCTTTTTCCTCCTCGGTTTTTCTTTCCACGGCCTGGGGAGCCAAAGCGGTGCGGGCCTCATTTGAGCCAGGATGGCGGACGTCCCCCCTCCTCATTAATCACTACAGTAATACATTCCAGATGAATAAACAGCTTCAGCTCTGCAATGTGAGCCCCTGCTCTTAAGTCCCCACATTTACAGGGGCCGGCCGTGCCAAGCCTTCCCGGCTCGTGGAAGAACAGCGTTATCCGTTTCCCTGCTGCGGCGTGGCTAGGATTACACCCTCAAACTAGCCCCCCACCCCCACCCCCTCATCTCACCCTTCCCACACTCAAGTTACCGTCCTTACCCAGCCTCTGTCGACAGGCTACCATAGCAGAACCACCGACACTGACTGAGGGCCAGATCCCGTGTTCGATAAGCAATCTTTTCACTCTTCTTTAAAAGTCAGCAGTTAATGACAACAATTACCCCACATCTTTGCATCAAACTGAATATATTTCAGAACAGATTGCCTGAATTCACCATGAAACAGGATGGTTTTCCCTGGGTAAAGCTGCCATTTAGCACAGCAACTTTCCTACTGCAAGATACAGATTTGTCATGATTTCCAGGAGAACACAAGGTCTACACGTCCGTCTATAAACTCCCCCCATATCAACAGTAATAACAGGCATATCAATCCCGGCGAGATGTATGAATGCAAATTGACAGGCAACTGTCCGCCATTTCTAAGCCGCAACATCTGACATGATTAGAGTGGCATCCTCTAATGAGAGTCTAACATTCATCAGCAATATGCCTGCTGTTTATGAACACAAAGCATAAAGTTGATTTCCCCACAGCGATACGTGTTTCTGTGACATCACTGGTTAGTAACGAGGCCGCGGCAACACCGCACTGAACCTTGGGTAGGGTGGGGGGGGGGGTGTCTTCCTGTGGTACAGATTACATTCTCAAAACCATCAGCCAGGGTCCTGATGAAGATTTTCCTCTATCAACCTTAAAGAAGGTTCCAGATATACAAAATATGCATGCTATGTGCATATATAGTTTTTGAACCACCGGGCACATTTTTTACCCCCCAGTAGACCTGGTAGACTCTGAGCACTGAAGACGAATGGGCACTGCCCCCACCCCACCCATGCCACCTGCGCTTCGGGGGTGTAATTTTCCATCCGCTCTGAAAAGCAGCGAACGTGGGTCGCTCACTCTGGTTCAGAACAGTCCGCTCTCTCTTTGGGCAGTGCCCATATTGCCACTGTCCAAAGACGGGCGATACGGTACACTACATACCGGCATTAATATTGACCTCCAGTGGCGACAGGAAACGACCACATCCTGGGTACTGGGAATCTGGAGGGAGAGGAGCGTTCACTGCTTCAGAAATTCTTTTTAATAATGTGACAGGGGGAAAAGGACCACGCTTTATTCTGCTTACTTCTTCGTTGCTATGCCCAGAGGCTACCGGCTGGTGGGGGTGGCTGCAGCGCTGTAAGAGGTTGTCGGAAAGGGCAATGTGTGTGTGTGTGTGTGTATGTGCGTGCGTACGCGTGCGTACGTGTACGTGTGTGTGTGTGTGCGTGCAAGTGCGTGTGCGTGTGCAGGTGTGTGTGTGTGAGTGTATAAGCGTGCTTTTACATGTTTGACCATGCTGGTTTACACACATGTGCCTATGTGTATTTGTGTGAACATGAACACGCAAATGTCTCAATGTGCACATCCAGATGTGCATGTGCTTTTTGTGTTCTGTAAATGTGTCCTGCATAGAGCTGTACACGCGTGTCTCTGTGTACATATGTATGGAAGTTGTCACGTGCATGTGTGACTGCATGTGTTTGTGAATACAAGTACGAATGTACTTACGATCGGGGAATATATTTAGCCAACACAAGATGAGCTTTTCCAACCACATACCAATGCTGCACTCTCTCACTCTAAAGAGGAACACTGGAACAAGAGTGCAAAATTTTCCAAAAAAACGACTGGGAAATTTGGGTCCATTCCATGTGTCATCTCCCTTCAATGGCCTCTAACGATATTGCAATGGTTTGCAATTCAATTCAATTACCACAGCACTTAATTAACTGAGGAAATCTCTGGTAAAACATTGCTTATGGTTCATGAAGCAGCACTGTAAAAAAGTATGATAAGGATAGCTTGTAATTACAATGCCGAAGACGCATCATTATGAAGATGCCTTTATTGTGCGTATCGGTGCCAAATTAATAAAAAATGAAATGAAAAGAGTCTGCATTTCAATGATCCCACTGGAACACACCACTTCAAGAGCTATAAATAATATGTCACAAAATATGTACCAGATATTATGTACCCTTAAAATCCTTAAAACAGAAAATTGGGTATAATAAAAAGGTATTGAAAAAAAAAGCCTGTCAGAGGAGGACTGGTTCAATTCATACAATTTTATTGGAATGCACAACCTGTATTAAACATGTTGCATTGTTTGTTTGCACACAGGCTTTATTATTGCATTTTTACCCCCTCTTGAGCCAAATGTTTGGAGTTTCGGAGCTTTCCAGGAGAAAAAAAAGCCCATCGGACATGTGTGTTAGTGGGGAGCAAATGGAAAAGTCTATGCTCTACCGTGTTGTCCAAAATGTGTTCCACTTGGAAAATACTTCGGAAAGAAGAATCTAGGGTTGAATGCAGAACTAGCAGAGTGCTTCACTGCAATACTTCTCCATACATCTATTAATAATAGACTCTTCTTCCTGTCTCTGTAACTTGGAGGTCCAGATCCCTGTAGCATGGTAACTATTTACTTAGCTACCAATCTCCACCATCTGGGAGCCTATTTTTGCCCTTCCTCAAGGGAAAAGACTAATATCAATTCTGAAACATGCCAGGGAATGCTTAATCCACATCTATCCATATTGAAATAGTACAATGCCCATTGCAAAGTCTCTTTCTATCTCCCTCTTACTCACAAATACACACGCACACACACGCATGCACACACATATTGTCTCATGCAGAACTGGTGTGAAGTGGGAAAAATATTTTCATACAGTGAGCTCCATAATGTTTAAGGACAAAGACATATTCTTTCTTAATTTGGCTCTGTAACCCACAATATGATTTATAATCAAACAATTCTACATGTTCTACACGTTTACATGTGCATATTTTCAGATTTTATTGAAGGGTATTTTTTAAATTGTGGTATCACCAAGTAGATTGTACTGCATTTTTTATACTTAGCCCCCTATTTACACTTTAACCACATGTGAATGATTTGATCAGAAATCTAAAATTGTGGATTAAAGAGCCAAATGAAGAAAAAAAAAAAAACATTATGGAGGGCACTATGAATATGTGTACAACAAGGCTGATCAAGAAATATGACATTGCAGATGCAAACTCTTTATGTTTCAGTGAAGAGTCTCACTCCTTTGCTATTATTATGATCAAAGGCAAACGAACTAGCAACACAGCGAAAACACGACTGAGAGAAGTACTCCTTGAGCACCTTGAAGCAAGTCTCGATAGCCAGGAAAGCTGACTTCACAGTTCTACTCACACCTGTTTGACTGATGCTTCTCGAGTCGGGCCTCTCGCGTAATCTGCAATGACGGCGTTCAGGAGCGCCCGGGGTCGGGAGGGGAAGGGAGGCTCCGCGGCAGCCTCCTCTCGGGCCACGTCCGCGGGCGCGCACCATTAAGCGGTGTAGCTACTTCCTGTATCTAGCGCTGATGCCTCTCATTACGACATGCTAATCAGCTGACTTTCTGCAAAGTATCAATTAGGAGCAAGGTTAGGGTCTCGGAAAAGCTGTGCTGTCACTGCCTCTCACATGTGTACCGGCTCATTAAAAAGACATTAAAGCACATTTTTCATCAGCAAGACGAAGAGAGTAATCTGTTATCTCGCCGTCTCAGACATGGTTCCTTTGACAACCTGCACGCAGAGGTAAGAGTACGCCATAATAACATGCCTGAAAGGTAATAAAATACTGATGCAAATGTGTCATAGGAGTTCCATAATGCCCGACACAAGAGGCAAAACTGTAAATAACTGCCTGTTGGTTACATTTACACACGGCACAGGCTGCGATATCAGGAGTGAATGTTTAAAAATGCTTCATTATTGCTTTATAAAATGCTGTGGAAGTGTTTGCCATTATGCAGGCCTTAGGCGAGCTGCATACTACATTCAGTCAAACGACTGCAAAAGAATGTGCTTTGTGTGTGGAGTAGGTTCTTTTCCCGACATCTACAATGGAAAGGTATTTGGGATTTGATTTGGTATTACTTCAATCTAAATCCAATCTTGATCGCAGTTAAACAGCACTACATGTTATCATACCTTACCTGACCTTTCTTGTTTTTTAAAATCTATTTCAGAAACGCAGAGAGGGCTGTGAGTCACATAATTGAGAGAAAAATCTCCCGGTTGGTACCTTTATTTTTCAAACCTCCACGTTCGGGTTACAAACCCCGTGTTAAAAGAGAGAAAGATTTTAAGCAATCTGGTTCATTTTGGAGATGGAACTTTTGAGTTTGGTAACCACACTCACTGACAAAAAATGTCAAAAGAAAACAAACATTACAAAGGACGATCGCCATTTACAGCTGTTATTCCCGACAGTGCGGCAGTATACAAGTATAAAAGCCGGTTTACAAAATAATACTTCCGCTGCTCAAACTTCAACCGCAGTTTCGCTTAAATTACCACGGCGTATTTTCCATCAACATCAAATCGAAACAGCCTTTGTGTGTCCGCGCTCTCAGACTTTCAATGCCGTTTGCTTTGCGAATTGGCTGCGTCTGCCACAAAATACAACAGACACAGAGACTCGCAAATTCAATAAAAGCTGAATTTAAAAAGAAATAAAAAGGCCTATGAGCACAAATGAGTGAGCTAACCGGTGGTGGAGCTGACTCTTGGCACAACGCGACACAAACGGGTTCCTGTGGAACAGGGGGTTTGGGAAAACACGAGAGAGATGTCAGGTGCTCATTGCCTCTCTTTTTCTGGATGCCTAGCTGTGTCTTGGACAGAGTGATTCGCTGTCAGGACTACATTGGAAGGAGGCAGCTGTAGCGAGATCACTGCGATGCCTCGGCCCAGCTATGAAGAGGAGGACTTCTTCTGCCTCTGAACAATGCTCTCTTAGATCATGTATTCCCAGCCTTCAAAGGTTACCACAAGGGATGCGTTTCCTCCACACAAACCCACACATCCATCCCCTGGTCCCCGGCAGCCATTAAAATTTTACATTTTAACAACTGCACATCCAGTCCAAAACAACCTGGTTTTGGAGGAAGGCAGACAGGCGAAGATTTGGCTTTTTTCTTTTTTTGTTTGTGTGAGCAAATGAGGAAAGCAACCTCAGTGCAACCGGGGCTGCAGGGCCCATAGGTACCAGCGCCACGCCCTCCTGAATCACCGCTTCAACTTGGGCCTCGGTGCCAAGCCTCCCTGCCGGCACGTGGTCGATCACACGGCGAAAGGCATCTTGGTACGAACTCCGGTACGTCCCAATATTTCCCCTCACGCTACTTGACAAAGAATAACACTGAGACGCAGGCCGCACGCTGCCTGCCAAAATCCCCTCAGATGGGCGTAAATCAGACCTCCAACTCCTCTGTGCCGTCGAGCGTCGATCACTTCCAAAATAAACGAAAGGAAAACCACTACAAATGCGCACGCAAACAAAAAATGTGTGTGTATAAGACATGCAGAATTTTCATTCTGTCTTCACCTGGCAGATATGCCCCCCTGACCACCCTCCCCCCCCAACTCAGGCCCTTTGGAACACCTCAAATAACCTTTTTTAGACTTTGGGGTTTAATTAATGCCGGTCAGTGTGCAGCTTTCTTTCAGAAGAACAAGTTTATTTTTTTCCTTGTGGAAACAAATCCTTCCTTTTCCCCAGCAGAGCCCTTGTTTCTGCTCTCCTTCAACTACAGGTACTGCATTCCTATTAAGAGCATGGCTTGTTACTGGAAAAGCTGAATTATTTACAAACAGTAGAAAGACTGTGTATGGAATTTTTTTTTCTGTTGAGGATGAAAAAGACAGGATAAATCATCCGTAGGCATTAAAAATAAGTGCACGCGTCACATGGGGAAAAGGCCGGGGTCGTCTGAACGTAAATACTGTATGGACCAGGGCAGAAAGACAGAGGAGAATTTCAGCCTTGCATCCAAAATAGAAATAGAACCAAAATTTCAGTAAACAAGGCAATAGCCATCGCAAACAGCTTGTATTTTGCTAATTGTATATATATATATGTATGTGTGTAGAAATTACAGCACTTTATATACATAGTCTTTTCATTTCAGGGCACCATAATGTTTGGGACAAATGACTTCACACATATTTCTGATTATGTGTGTTTAATTGCTTTCTTAGTGCAGGTATAAGACAGCTTCCAGGTTATAGTCTTGATTCTAGCCTTTTGACTGCCTTTGCAGTCTATTATTGGCATTTTTCCATATGTGGACGAAATATTTCCCAATGACAGTAAAAGAGGCCATTATGAGGCTGAGAAATAAGAAAATAAAAACAGGGCCAAACCTTAGGCTTACCAAAATCAACTATTTGGAACATAATTAAAAAGAAAGTGAGCACTGGTGAGTTCACTAATTGCAAAGAGCCTAGTAGGCCAAGGAAGACCTCTATAGTTGATGACCAAAGAATTCTGATCAAAATGAAGCAAAACACCTGTCTGACAGATCCAGAAACACTCTTCAGGAGGCCGGTGTGACAGTGACTCCTGTCTGCAGAACACTTCACAAACAGAACTAGAGGCTACACTGCAAAATGCAAAGCACTAATTAGCTGCAAAAACAGGATGGCCAGGTTAAAGTTTGCTCAGAAGTACCTTAAAGAGTTTGCAGTTCTGGAAAAAGGTCTTGTGGATAGCGGAGACCAAGAATAACTTAAATCAGAGCGATGGCAAGAGTAAAGTGTGAAGGCCAAAGGGAACTGTCTAAGATCCAAAGTGCCTCCCACATCAGTGAAACATGGTGGTGGGGGATGTTATGGTTTGAGCATGTATGGCTGCCATAGGTACTGGCCCATGTGTCTTCCTTCATTATGTAACTGCTAATAGCAGCAGCAGAAGTGTACTTTCTGCTTCTGAAGAATTCTTATATGCTCAAGTTCAAGCAAATGCTGCCAAACTCATTGGATAGTGCTTCATCCTACAGCAAGACAATGAGCCCAAACATACTGATAAAGCAATTGAGTTTTTTAAAGAAGCTGGAAGATTCTTGAAGTTATCCACTCAATTAGAATCCAATTGATGCAAACTAGCAACTAGCCCCCGAAACAAGTAGGAGCTGAAGATGGCTTCAGTACAGGCCTGGCAGAGAATCAGCAGAGAAGATATGGGTCTAAGGGTCACAGACGTCAAACAGTCATTGCTTGCAAAGGATATGTGACAAAGTACTACACAACTGCTTTAATTTAGATAGCATTAATATGTCCCACACATTATGATGCCCTGAAATAACAGTGATGGTGATAATCTGAATAATGAAACTACAGCGATTCTACAGAATACCCCTTTCAGTAGTATTTACTAAACCCTGTCTGCAGTATCATGAAATGTACCAATGCAGTGAGTAGCTGAAGGACTACGCTGAGAAAAAGACCTATTATTATTATTGTTGTTGTTGTTGTTGTTATTAGTAATAATAATAATAATAATAATAATAACAATAATAGACTTGTGTTATTAATAATAATAATAATAATAATAATACAATTCAATTTATTGTTTTGTTTTATTTGGGTGCGGGTGGGGGTTCATAACCGACAATTCTTCAGCAAACACAGAGACAGACCCAGAGAGGGGTATGGCCAGAGAGAGATCAGAGGAATCATATCTGCAATAAAATAACAAGAGGGGGAAAGAGAGAGAGAGATGTATCTCAGACAAAAGAACACGCCGGGGTATTTGCCCAGCCGTCTGCTCTTCCAGCGCTCCAAAACATTTTATTAAAGTCTGGCTCCTCAACTGCAGGCTCTCTCGCTCCCTGTCTCTCCTTCTCTCACTTTAAGGAGTACGGGAGGCTGAAGGAGTGGCTAAAGGGGGGGGGGGGGGGGCAACACAACTGCTTCAGATTCTTTTATTTCAGTGATGCATTAAGCAAACTCCCCGCAGAGTTATTCTCCTCTTCCTGGTGTGGATAAAGCTCTCCCCGGGGAACTCTGTAATTTCCAGCTTCTCCGAATTCAGGTATTAGTAAAGACCGCTCGGGGACCCGCCACAATATAACTCTACATTTTCAGGCATTCGGAGAGAAGCCCCCTAAGGGTACCGAGTTCAAATTTCTGAAATGTAGGCATTGTAAAAGGAACCTCGAGGGAACGGCAGCAATAGAAAATCCACTGAATTCAAAGCATTTCCTAAAGCCCTGGCAGGAGCCCCTCCACTCCCACCGGAGGCTTTTTACAAAACATGTGTTGCTGACATGTTGACAGATTGCTCAGTGAAGTGTTAGGTGCATACACAAGACTGGCCATTTAGGGGGACATCGGTTTAGCCTTCATCTTCTACCTGGAGCACCATGTTTTATACATCACTGGCAGAGAACAAAGTCAGGAACCCGCTTCCTTTGTAGAGACGGGATGTATAAAAAATAATAATACGTATAAAAAAGAAAGCCACTGTTCGCAGTCGCCGCATGTGCGTTTGTGATAGCTTGTATGGATGCACGTATGCATTTGCTACATGCATATGCACACGCATGTGTGTATCCATGTGCATATTTACTGTGCATGTTTGCCTACATGCATGCACAAACATACTTCTGTACATGCATGTATCTATGTATTTACTGTAGATATGCGTGGGTCTGTGCGCACACGTTTTGAAATGAGCACGTACTGCTCACATGTTTCATTCATAGTATGGATATGAGAGAGCAGGGAACTTGAGCCTTGCCCTGATAAGTAAAGGCGATGGGGTTTAATGTAAGAGTAGGGCCAAGTTCAGACATTACATCGCAGTCACAGCTCCCTTTAGCTCCGACAGAAGAGGCGGCAAGGGTAAAGTCTGACGGAAAATGGGGGCAGAGAATGGGTGGGGTGGGGGGGTGGGCGGGGTGTCCGAAAGGTGTCACAAGCAAAAGGAGTTTCCGTCTTCGCCCGCCCTCTCGTGACAGCCAATGGTTGGGGGGTAATCTGATCAAAGCGCGACATTAAATCCAACTTCTGCTCGTATCAGGGTATTAGTGATGTACGACTTAATAACCCAGCGGCTCCAAAAGTGCTGCCGTGGCAACAGGATGGAAATGGGGATAATAATGTATTCATGGTGCTGGCGACCTGGGGCTGCGGAGCGCGCTCTCTGGGGAGGCCACTTCACCCAGAGCCAGACGTGGCTGAGCAAAATCACTCCACATACGACAGGAGCGGAATACTGAGGAGGAGAAACAGCAACCCAACAAACGGAGGGATGGAGAGAGGGGGAGAGAGAGACAGAGAGGGGAGGAGGAGGGAGAGAGAGAGAGGGAGGGAGGGAGGGAGGAGGGAGAGAAAGAGAGAGAGGCAGAATGGGAGAGAGAGAGGGAGGGAGGAGGGAGAGAGAGAGGCAGAAGGGGAGCGAGAGAGACAGAGGGGAGGGGAAGAAGAGGGGAAAGAAAGAAAGAAAGAAAAGATGGGGCAGTAAGAAAGATGAGTTGGCAGGGAGAGAGAGAAGCGGCATAAGCGCAAAAAGAGAGGCAGAGAGGGAGAGGAGAGAGCGAGGGGAGAAAAGAAGAGGGATGTAGCCAGTTGTGATCCTGAGTTCCGATCCGCAGGTGGAATCAGAACAGGAAGGAGGAACACCAAAAAAAGAGGCGAAAAAAAAAACAGAGAAAGAAAAGCTGAGTGCTGCTTCCTTGAAAAATTGATGCAGCGTAAGTAGGGTGCCTGAACACTACAGGGGAAATGGATGATGATTATGTGAAGAGCTTAGAGCTTCCTTTCAGCTGGGTTGAAGGAGGGTAGGAGGGGGATGCAAGGGGTAGGTAGAATGGCACAGTCTGACTGGATTCAGACAGGAGAGCATAACACAGTGACACGGAGAGCGCTCAACCCCCCCCCCCCCCCATCCCAGCAGGTGAGAGGGAAGGGACCAGACATCAGACATGTCCGTTTAGATGGATAAGGGTCTGCGGCCCCTGACCATTGCTGCCTAATGACCTCCCGCACAATATCATCCCTGGGACAGCCAATAACAGCAAAGGCAGACGCTAAAGTCTGTATCCATCGAAGGTAAGCTCCACTATGCCCATGAGTCCCAACATGTCTTGCACTTCACAATTACACGCACAAATTAGCACGATTGTGTGTGCATGTTTGTGCGTGTATGTGTGTGTGAGTGTGAGTGCGTGTGTGTGTGTGACAAAACCCTTCCTGCTAAGACCATGAATACTTTGTAGATAAATGTAACACAATTCTGTGTGTACTGTGGTAGAATTATGCACTAATACAAATAACCTGTAAGTTAACTGTGTCGTACAATCTGCTTCTGCACAAATAAAACAGATGTGGAAAGCCCAACTGTACATTTTTGGCCAACATTAAATACAGATGGACACTGTATTTCCTTGGCAAATTTGCATAAAGAGAATGACTAGTCTGGTCCATTACACAGTTTGGTAAAAGCGTTACAGTGCAGGATAAACATGCAGTAGCATATACTGCAGTATTCAGTAGCATACACTTGTCTCATTATGAAAAGTATATCCATTGATATAATGGTTGTTCCATCTTATTTTTTTTTTTGTGAAAGCCATCATGCTACACAATAAACTCATTTTAGATCACTGGATCCTCTAAGAGCAATCCATGCTCCTCCAAACACAAAGATAATTCAAAGCCTAACCCACTGGGGTTTAATGTTATTTAAGCTATAAGAATGAAAATCAAAGGATTTTATGGGATAAATGAATGCAGGCAGATTAGCAAAAAAATAAATGAATGCCATCATCTCTCTATAGCTCTGCGACTCCAGACTGAGTGTGCCTTACCATGAGACACAATGAGAATTCTAGATTATTATTACACCTTAATATTTCTGCCACCCACTACCATATTAATGCAGTATATTCTATTTTTCTACTGATTAAAGCATGTAGAATTAGCACTGAACCAGCACATATGTGTACTGCAGCTTTCAATATAGAGATACACTATAGATAAGACATCCATGCTTCCTGGTCCTTTGTCTGTTTTCCTCTCTCGTGCTCCTGCATTGCAGAGAGTGCTGTCTGCAGTTCATGGTACACAGGACCCTGCTCTCTACCTGATGATCCCACGCTAGGAGATCTAGGTCACCAGACCAGTCAATTATCCCCTGAGAGTGGTGGAGAATGAATGAGAGAGAGAGAGAGAGAGAGATTACTCTGAACTGAGCAAACTGACAAATAGAGAGGTAGTGTGTGATAACCTTTACAACAGGTGAAGGTTTACTGGGCACCTCTGTCTGTATCTTTAGTTCCGGTATCACTTATTCCTGATTCAGCTGATCCCGCCCTATACTGATCCAATGAGGTCACCAGTTGCTCCAGTGAGCCCAGCACTTTGTTACTAGGCCTTATACATGCAATATTATTTCTCATCCCAATACAGGCCTTACTATTTCCCAGTATTACACTTTCAGTTAGTAAAAACATGCTTGACATGATTTGTGAAATAGGTAATGTGCATATTGAAAATGTACCTATGCTTAAATATCATTAAATGGCACTCTACTGGTGCCTAGCAGTGGTGGACTGATGGATAACTACTAGCTTTGATATTGTGAAGGACTGCAATGAAAATAACTGTTCAAAAACATCATATAGCAAACATAAAAAGTGTTCTCTGTAAATCATTTTTTTGTCATTTCCTTGTGTTCTAATACTGACACACAGTACAAGAAAGAAGAGGATTTTATCTGCCAACAAGACAAGACACAGTTGGGGAATCTGTCATAGTATATTCACACAGTTTACTGCTATGCTCAGAATTAAATTTTTGTTTTTAAAACTGGATGCTTTCTGGTCTCAACATCTATTTAAATTCCTTTGTTTAATATCACCATTTATTTACTGGACTGAAATCATTAGGACAACTACTTCCATCTTCTCAGACACCACCACAAACTTACTTCAGGATCTGAAAGTCAACCAGAAAAGCACACCAGAAAATACAATTAATAGATTAACTATATAGAAAACAAATTTTTCCCAAATTTTGTGAAAACAAAATGTGCCCATTTTGAGAGTGCCTTTCTCAGGATATTTCAGTAGTCTGGTTATAATATATATTTTTTGTGACTCACAAAAATCTCACCTGCAATTTTCTAGAATTGTATATTTCTTACACTGCTACATCTATAGCCCTCTTCACCGTGAAAATGCATCACAAAAGCTGTTATCAGATGTCACTATAAACTTGCACTGTGGTGAGAGTTTGCATAATTGAACACATTTATATATACACTGATTAGAAATCTGCATAAACATCTCTGTGTAATGTACAGCTCTCGCAGTACACACAGTGCTTCTCTGCAAATGAACTGAGATACAAAGTGCAACATTAGTAACCTTGACAACATTTTTATTACTGAAGTACAGTAACACCCATGGTCTATATATAACATCTGTGGATCTCTAAAATAGCTTGATAAAGATGTAGTTGATGAAGATATGTGTCTTCTTGATGTTAGCACGTCAAGACATGGCTGTAGCTAACCATGCACTGAAAGAACAAAATTCTACCAAATGTGAGAAATGTACAGTAGTTGTTTAAATTAATTAATCTAGCTATATTATTACTCTTCTACAAAATGAACTATTAAACAATATAGTGCATCGTTTCATAAAAGGAAAAGTATACATAAAAGCTTTATAAATGTTTCATTACTATTTTATAAAGCATTCACAGGCTGCAGTGATGCATTTTGGCGGTGGTGTTGGTATACAGCAGTGTTAAGTAAAGAATGAAACATCTGGTGTATCACTGTATTTCACCAATAATGAAGCGTTTTATTACAGCCACTTTGAAAGAGCAACAACGCAAAACAGTTAAATGATTGGCAGAACATGTGACTCACTCATCTACTGTAGTAGTAACCTTTGACAACGTCTTTGGGTAACAGTCATCATGAAGATGAATACTATCTTCATAAGCACTGTAAAACATTTATAAACACATCATAAATACAATACCATGGCATACCTAATCAGAGTACCATGGCGGTGACATTCACAATATAGATGCCTCCAAAGGTGTTATTTGTGCTTTACGAATGCTCTAAGTGACTGCACTTAATATGAAGTGTGACCAAAGAAAGGTCTATTGAATGATTGTATTTAGTTGCTTGAGCTCTTCAGGTAAGGTATGCTGTGTGCATACCGAAGCTTGCATGCAGTATTTTGCTTTATTCTGCTCTTGAGGCAAGGTTATGCTATACTACGCATATCTGTACTGTCTATGCAAAGGCTGTTAAAACATGTGAAACGTCTAGTTTTGGAAATGGACTGTGGAGAATTACTGGCCTGTCTGCTCCACTTTTGTTCCAAATCTTTCCCCTATGAGAAAGGATCTGAAGATCCCTAATCTACCGTACATTAACAGTGAGGGGCAACGTAGCCACTCAAACCCCTACCGGCTTAAGGGGATGACAAATATCCTTTTAGTAACGATGAAATTACACAAGGAACTGCTGCCATTCTGGAGTGACAAGCAAACAAAATTCGGACAGATACTCCATCTTCATTTGCACTGTGGAGAAATATTCTCGTTCTGAAAGCCAAGAAAGGGAGGACAGAAAAAAAAGCCCACAAGTGACTTGCCAGCTCCGTTGCAGACTGACTAACAGAAATCAGCTCTCCGTCACACCCCTGCGTGAGCATATCTGTCTTGATGTGGAAATCTAGGACTCGGGTCCCTTCATCTGCGGAGAGCTTTTGACAAAGCTGGTTACGTCTGTGATGTAGATTAATATCCATCCGGGGGTTTGCATGTAGATCAACCTTCACATAATCATCATCCATCCATCCCCTGCAGTCTTTCTCAGCTCGCGCGATATTCACCGGCCTCGATGTCGGGTTGCCTGAGGTGAAGATTAAATTACATATTGCCTCCTCTGCAACCCCAATGTAGGACTGATTTTTTTTTCTTCTTTTTTTTTTCATCCATTCTGAGGAGATCAGTCATCCAAAGTTAGCCGTTCACCCGCCCGCCCTGTTGCATCAAAATTACTTTCTAATTTGGATAACATCATCACAAAATAATCTTGTCAGAGCAATCAGTTTACTGTTGAATTACAAATTCCGTTGGCAAACCCAGGGAGATGGCGCAGAGGAATCAGGAATGCTAATGAGCGCGCGCTAATATGGGATTCACATTTGCCCGTGATTGCGACAGAGCCGAGGCTTTAAAATGAATAACTAAACGAGGCCAATGGCAGAGACGAGGTCCAGAGACATAATCGGGTTTATGTTCAGAGAAACATTAAACCGGTATCAACATTATGATCTATTTATCCTAATCTATTATACATTTTTATTGTTTCTTATTTCATTATTTTACAGTTCCAAATGCAATGTTATCCTTACTTTTCCAAGCAAATATCACTGATTATTAAATCATGGTTTCATTAAATAGACATATGAATTAAAGCAGTATATAAATGAAAGCGGGCTGTGATGGTGCATATGAAACTGATTTTACCAATGAGCATTAGGGAAACAATTTAATGGAAAGAAGAAAACAGCTTTTTCTACTCGTCCACGCATTATAAATGTATAAGCAAGCAGAAAGCCGTGATCATATTTGTAGGCTACAATGCCATAGGCCCATATTTATTAAACCTGTCAGGAATGCTGATTTGCAATCCGTTTTTCCTAGTCCACAGCCTAACCTTGTCCATTATGATCTAAAAGGCAAAACTGATCTTAGATCAGCACTCCTACTATTAAATGGTTCATGAATATGGGGCTTAGTTTGTAGGCAATTCTTTGTATCATGTTGTGGAATTCATGGACAAGATTCAGTAAGGACACAGAACATGGTTGTCTCCTGCTTGGGACTGAGAACACAGATTTTTGGTAATGATTACATAGTATGCAGCCACGGAAGAGACTGCATGTTTAGAGAGCAGTCCTTATGAAGACTCGTACTACCTTCACAAGCACTGTGTAAACATTCATGAGCACATCATGAGACTCTTTGACAATATAGGTTCATAGAAAGGGTTTCGGGGATAAATTTCTTGAATAATGAACTGAAAAGGTGTCTGCTGAGTTCGTATTTAAATCAAGGTTATTTACCAGAAACACATCTCAGGTGATGAGGAACTCCAGTCAACAAAGAGTTTTAGGCAGGTAATAGCACTTAGCCCAGATTTACTTTGCAGGCATTTCCCATTCTAGGTTATGGGTAAACTTCTATTTATCCAACTCTGCCACAAACACCAAACATCACATCTACCCTGTGGAGAACGCACTAAATGGTGTACTGTGCATGGAAAACATTCTTCCTTCAGCTGACTGAAGTATCATAATTTTACAGATGGATTTGTGGGGCCTTTTTGTGAACACATTAATTAATGTCCTGGAACCAATAATATCTATTTTTGCACCAGGTTCCTGCCCCCAGGCTTTTCCTGTATTTTGAAAAAATTGCTCATCATGTACCTATGTTCAGAGGAATCTGTGTTAACAGCAACACACACTCTAACAAACATACTGTTACTGACCACACCAAACGCTCAGTTAGACCACTTATGAATGAACCTGTTTTTAGTCTCTTAATCCTCGCCTAACAACACAAAATCAAAGTAGCGTAAACTGATTTGAGACATCTTCCACTCCTGAAGAACCACGCAAAATTCTAGATGAAATTTGTAATTTTATTAAAATGTACACAAACTTACATGTGAATGCATCCCACAGTGACTGCTGAAAAGGTTTCAAATCCATGCAGTAACAACTACATTAGCGGCAAAAACTCAGTCAGTCAGTCCATTCTCCCTCTAAATGTAACGTGAAGTACTTCAGGAAAAAAATATATAAAATAAATGATCATAGACTTTCAGATCAAATTTCACCACCCTCTCCCATTAATGGTCAATGCTCCACTTTCCTTCATATAGGCCAACGGTGAAACTAGCAGACATTTTCTTTCAGGCATGTATACTGTATGTCGTTTCTTTCATAGTGTACGGATTTGGAGGTTGTTTATGTAAGGTGTGCCGCAGTGTAGGAATAACCTGAGATTCATATAAACTTGGAGTAAATCCACCATTCCTGACAGGACCTTTGGGTGGCCACTGGCTGGCACCTTTGACTGGCCCTATTCCACTGTGGCTGCTGCCGTGGCGTCCTGCAGCCAACTGCGCAGTTCCTGGCGGCCTCCTTCCATGGAAGGGGTGCCTCGGGGACAAATAAACCTGCCTTTGGGTCACCCTTTCCACTGCACTCTCAGCACATGCTACACTGAAGCCCGGCCCCGCCAGTCTGAGTAGAGCACAAGATGACTCTGTGGGCTAAGTGTGTTAGGCTCTGTTTTCAGAGCCCCTTGACAATCTCCTTCGTTTGGGGAGGGGGAAGTGAAGGATAGAGCCACAAATGCGTGGTGAATATTCTGTCACTGTGGTTGTTGAAGCTAAAGAGCATATCGCAGCGCTGTTTTTTTAATGAAAACAGAATATTTGACCCATCTACTATACATGACAATATAAAAAACTGAATTGAATGTATTAATTTTTCAGGCTACTACAGCAAACACAGTGCAAGTACAATAACCGAGTAAGCCACGCCCCCTCTTAAACATTTGATTGGGTTGCTGCACAGTCTGTGACGTGGAACAAGGTCAACGCTGTCAAAGGCGCTCAGCTGTCAACCTCGTTCCCTTTCAATGTTTAAATTTTAATTTTGTGCAATAATCTGCCAAGCTTTTTAAGCATTATCACGCTATAGATGTGTAACATAGGCTACAACATAAGAAAGTGTACTTGGTTCACTTTGAACTATTATACTCTTCAGGAAAGTATACTTATGCTTATACTTGAACTTCCTGGAAACCTTTAGTACATCAAGGAGGCTATACTCAAGTACAAAGAATGATTCTAAAATACTGAATGAATAACAGGCTAAGCCAGTAAAGCCACTAGTGATCACTGGATGTTTAAGTTACTTCTGAGTTTTATTAACCAAAAAGTGGACCAGTTTAGTCCAAATGTTGTCAAAGTCAGACGAGAAGATTTACATTTAAATGTAATGCATAGCCTCTGGTTTTGTGTTGTTTGTTTTTTTAAGTGGCAGTTTTATATGCTCTGTGCTATGATGGCATTATAAAACAGATTGAACGGGTAACAAGGTTTTTTTTGATGCATGATAGACTTGATCTAAATGTAGTGCCAGAATATGGTATTTCTCAATATAATTGTGCTGCTGTGATAACACATTTCTGTTCTTGCAGGTCAGCCACTCTTCACGGTAAGAAGAAATTTTCGGACAGAATTTCTGGCATTGCTTCTGTTGAAAGTACAGCGACGGAAACATCAAAAGATTTGCTTGCATCTGTCCAGAATATAAACAAGTCAGGGATTCTTCATGGTAAGAAGAGATGCTACAACAACATTACCATAATGTTAACTATCAAGCTAGCTAGCTAGTATCTAGCTCACTGAATGGCATTCACTCACCATGATGTTTCGTTCTCCTCAGACCACTGCTTGATTTCTCTCTGGCGGCCATCAATTTATCCTCTTCTAGCCTGATTATCTTCTTCTTGTGGTAGCACACTTGGTTTGAAGTTATATGTTTGTCCACCTAGACATCATAATTTAAACGAACATCATCTTGTTCGTTGTACTGATAATAATAATATTAGTGAAAAATGTTGTTAGCAAATATTGTAGTTTTGATTCGTTACATCAATCAACTGGCACGACAAAGCATGCAGGATAATCATCTGGGAAAGATGGCACGGGATGCATATTCAGTCAAGTACTCCTCTATCTCGTTGGAATAAAACGGTATGGTATTAGTCAGTAACATTAGATCGCCAGATGGGTAGTTTAATAGCTATTGATTATATGGTGTCAGCAATGACTCGTCATTGAGTAGAAGTAAATGCCTCAACATTTCAAAATCAAGGTTCCTGTTGGTCAGCATTACGCACAGATAAGGAATGACCTTAGCCATTATTGCTAGCTACCTATAGTGAACTTGGCATTGTTCACCTTGGTCTACGTCACACCAAAACACGCCCCCTTTTAGCACTCCTCGGCAGAAAATAGTTCATATCTCAAATTCATTTTTACATGTTAAAAAACAATTGAGATTTTTGATTACTAGTTATGTGTTAACCTGCCATATGCTCTTTAAAGTGATTTGAATTTCAGGATCATTATAATATTCATGAAAAGGTGTGGTTCAAGACACAACATCCATCTACAGTTTTGCCCACTTGAAGGTCCTAATACTAAACGAAACCCATAACTTATGGAAGTAAGTAGGGCAGATAGATTTCCAAGGGCAGCACACAGAATATCTGTGGACAGATATTTAATGGAAAAGCACCAATCCACCATAGCAATGGAAACAACAAGTCAGCTGAGCACCCTCCCCCCAATCTACTGATATGGAACACATCAAATAACCACAACCACACCTGGTGCGAGGACTTTTTTTCAACCAGAAAGAGGAGGAAAAAAAGCAGGGAAGACTTTAATATGGTTTTGAAAACCTCTGTCGAGTCAAAGGCCAATAATGAGCACTGGAGCAGCTCGCTCCTCTCTGACTCATTTTCCACTCAGACATGCCCATTTTGGGTTTGGAAGCCACGTCTCCACACTCTAATTTTCTTATGAAAAAAAGACTGCCTGCAAAACACAACGCCAGAGATCTCCACTGATGATCAAACAGCAACTCTGTCCACATAAATTGATAGTACATTTTGTCATTTATGGGTTTGTTTATCTATTTGAGAGACTGCCCTTGTCACTGGTGACTTACAGCACATTTCTTTAGGCCTCTGAGGGATGGAAAAACTGCTCCAAAACACTCCCTGTAACTTTAAAAGTAATAATCTTCCCTTTTTCTGCACTCAAGTCTATGCTGGAATGTCTTCATTGCACAACATTCTTACAAACACTAATTCTTGTGTCTGCTGTAACCTACAGTATGACATCAAATGGCGCTATCAGATAAGAAGCCATAGTCACATGGCAACTTTCCCAGGGCAAGGGTTGGAGTACGCTTTACTCAACTGCTGTTGGTTCGAGTTCCCAAAAGTGTTTGAAGGCATTTGCCTGGACAACATTTGTTCTTATCTTTGACTCATCTTATCTTTAATGCAAGCCCAGTTTGACAAGCACAGTTATGAACTCTGAAAATCTTTGTAGCAAAAAGAATGCTTGCAAAGTCAAAGCTATGCAGCTTTTGATTGACTGAAGGACAATGTGCTGGTAACATAAGCAGGCTTCAAGCTGGGTCAAGGGGACATGAGACAGGACGGGTTTTTTCTGCTTCCCTCAAAACCGGAACAGGACGATTCCAGTCCTGCGGATGGATCGTCGCAATTCGGCAGGGCGTGAGCGATTGGTCAGCGCCCAATGTGGACGATGCCAGAGGCGACGTTGCCCACAGCCACCGCCACCGCCATGGCCCCCAGCCTGAAAAAGTGCCCCGATTGATTTGTCATTACTGTACAGGGGATAAATAATTAATCGTTTTAATTAAACACAATCGATATTTCCCCTCACGTCACCGACCGGAGCAAGAAGAGACTGGGATGCGAGTTAATCTGCCGAGCGCCCTCTCTCTCCGTGAAGTAAGGCTGCTTTCTGCAGTCAGATTTGATCCAGGGCTTGTAGATCTTCTGGTGTCTGTTACCGTTGCTCCTTTGAAAGGATCGATTCGCAAGGAGAGTGCAAGTGCAGAGCTACACAAACAAAGGCAACCTGGATAAAACTGTACACTGTACGCTGAAACTGCAGCCCGTTTTAAAATCATTGATAGACTTAATGTCAAAATTGCAGTGATACACAGTAGAGATCTTTGTCATCCTCAGCAATTTTTAGACCTTATCGTTTTTTCCTTGTCCCAAAGTAGTCAAATTTTATTCACTTCAGTCAGTTACTTTTTGTTGTCCTATTAAGACGCACACACAAGCTAATCCAATGTTTCTCGCTGACAAAGGACTAGCAGTCTATCATCGGAAATGAAAAGGCTAAATGGCAGTTCTTTTATTATTTCTCACAATTTGGCTAATTAATTTCAGAAATATTCATTTTGTTACACCTAACATGGGCTAGAATAACATTTTACAAGATGTGTGTGCATGCGTGCGTGTGTGCACGTGTGTGTGTGCGTGTGTGTATGTGAGTGAGTGTGCATGGGTGTGTGTGTGTGTATGTGAGTGAGTTTGCATGGGTCTGTGTGTGTGTATGTGAGTGAGTTGTGCATGTGTGTGTATGTGAGTGAGTGTGCATGGGTGTGTGTGTGTGTATATGTGAGTGAGTGTGTATGTGAGTGAGTGTGCATCGGTGTGTGTGTGTGTGCATATGTGTATGTGAATGAGTGTGCAAGGGTGTGTGTGTGTCATGTGTGTGTATGTGAGTGAGTGTGCATGGGTGTATGTGTGTGTGTGTGTATGTGAGTGAGCGTGCAAGGGTGTGTGTGTGTGTGCATGTGAGTGAGTGTGCATGGGTGTGTGTGCATGTGAGTGAGTGTGCATGGATGATTTGTGTGGGTGGGAGAGGAGAAGTAGTCTGATGAATACTCCACCTAAGTTAACTTTTTGTCATTCTGTCAGTATTTGTCAGCAACCAGCTTCATTGATATTCCATACATTGAAACTTTATAAAGGAAAAAAAGAGAAGAAAGAAGGAAAAAAAAAGGAAAAGATGTATGAAATAGCTTGATCTCCTTGGTCCAAAAGAGCGGAAACGCCCCCAGGAAAGTGGGGAGTTTGCGTCCGCCGAACATTTACATGCAGCCGGCGCGGTAAACATTTCCATAATCGCCAGCTCCTGAACACCGTGCCCAGGTTTCTGGGTGCGGTTGAGCTGTCGGGAGTCAATGAGGAACAAAGAGTTTCCCTGAGCCAGTGCACGTACCCTGACTGGCATAAGAAGCAGGGCAGAAGCTCTGTCACGCAGGGCGAGGAGCCGGATATCTGACCTGGCCTAATTTGAAGGCCTCCAAGTCTGCGCCGTAGAGTCACACAATAGACGGTAAACCATTCCGCAAATTGAGCCGTAATTACTACATTTGACTGCTCCACAAAATCAGCGTCAAATAGGCAACATCTGGCATCCCCCCCCCCCCCGCCCTCGCCCCCCACTTTCTGTCTGCAAGCAGCTGTTATTGCTAGCTGGTTAGCCCCCTGTTTTATTGAGGACGTTTGAAACCGGGCACGGGTCGCACAAACACGCAGGTGAGCCGCTTAGCACTGCCAGCTGCTTGTTTGGAAACCAACACCCGTTCCACCTCCATCCCAGCCATTCCGGGTCCACCCTGCCCCTCCCCCCTTAGCCTACCCTTAAAATAAGCTCCTCCGTTGTATCTCTGCGCGTGGGGCCTATGTAGGCTAGCGAGAGCACCGTTTACCACAGAATTTGCGCAATGCTGACGTGTTCGCGGCTGAACATTTTTAACGCCGAAATGCGGCTCTTCGTGGCTCTGGCTGTCAGTCGGCGTCGTCCGCGGCGGAGAACAGCGAGAGGCGTCTATTATTTAATCGCTTTCCGCATTCGCAGACACGTGCCTGGGGAAAGCTCCCGGTTTATCACGTTCGGCAAATGAAACGGGCAGACGCAGACTGATTAAGATTTAATACCCGCTTCCTCTGTTTTCCTCTGAAAGGCGCGGCGGCGCTAACGTCTGAGAACGCCGACAAAGAGCTGCGAGGGGGAAAACCCGGCCGCGCCAAATGCGGGGCCCGGGCGCTGCCCTCCTCTCACGCATTCATATTTAAATGCCCACTGAAATGAGATTTAACAGGGGGTGGCGGAGAGGGAGGCTGGGGGGGGGGGGAGGTGGGGAAATGATACACGCTCCCACGTTCACCCGACGTGTCCGATCCCCCTGTAATTGGACTAAATGACATGCCAGGAAAGGAACCATATCATCAGATTGCCTGAATGACAATGGCAGGAGCTTCGCGGCTGGAAGCCTGCCATCGGAGCGAACCGCCGCCTCAACGCCCCCGCCCCCTCGTCATTCTGATGGGTGGGAGGAAGCCATTTGGGTTAGCTGGGAGATTTCACGGGGGAGTGAGGCCGCTAGTGGGTCAGCTCCCCAAGATCTCCCGCCGAAGAAGGATATGGATACCGCTATCAGAATAAACACTAAAAACAGCATGGAGCTCCAGCCCGGAGCCATGAATTACACTGAGGCTTCAGCACCGCAAGAAGCAAATGGTGTGTGTGTGTGTGTGTGTGTGTGTGTGTGTGCGTGTGGGTGAGTATGCATGTGTGTGTGTGTGGGTGAGTATGCGTGTGTGTGTGTGTGTGTGTGTGTCTGTGTGTGTGTGGGAGTGTGGGTGAGTATGCGTGTAGGTGTGTATGTGTGTGTGTTTGTGTGTGTGTTTGTGTGTGTGAATGTGCGTGTGTGTGCGTGTGTATGCATGTGGGTTGACAGAGTGGGGGGGGGGGGCATTGGGGGAAGAAGGGATGCACTGGAAGGGCAGAAAATAGCCATTCAGTTTGCCACCACCAGCCAAGATTCAGGAGCGCAGTCAAATAGGCTCCCTGCTCATCTCCCCAAACTGCTGTGCTGCACTGACAAAGCCCAATAAATACTTTATACAGTGCATAATGTGAGATATGAAGCTTCAGGGAGAGGAAGGGGAGTCCTGTGGGGTGCATCTGCTTTGAATTCATAATGACACTTATGCTATCATTACCAGCCTGGCTATAGGAGAAAAAAATAAAGCCTAAAAAAGCACATACACATGCAGACACGCGTACACACACACACACACACATGCAGGCACAGACACACGCACAAATACACACATACATACGCACACACATGCACACACAGGCGCTCTTACCACAAGAGACAATGGGGTACGGTATGCTTCCCTTACCCCAACCCCCACTGGAAATACACCAAATGGAACCGTCAGATCTTCCACATGCAGACGTAGGTTTGTAACTCCTGCATCCAAATCCCGCCCCAAACTGACATTCTTGTTTGAATCTTTATCCGCGAGTGACCTCCCACCTCTGAGGACTGCCGGGATAGGCTCAACGAAACTACAGCCACATTCCTCTAAGCTACAAAAGGAAGCAACAATGTACCCCAAAAACAGAAGGGCCGACTGAGCAAGATGTCATTTACAACAAAATCACAATTTAGAATTAGCTTTCTGGAACTGTTATGGAGCTGGCCATGTAGCTGCTGGATCAATATGGGAAAAGAAATAAGGGAAAGATTATTATCACAGAACTACAGAACTATTCCAGGTTACCAACCCTCATCAGGACACAAGGGTAAATTCATTTTTACATGCTCCACAAAATTAATTCTTGCTTCCCACCCACAAAGCAGAGAGACGTAGGATTTCGAAGAGTGAAATTAAATTTTTGTTATATCTGTACGAGGTATAACACAAATCTATACCTTCTGCAAATATAACACAAATCTAATCTGGCAGGGTATTTCTTTTAGATGCACAGATTAGGATGCTATGTGTGTGTGTGTGTTTCCGTGTGTGTGTGTCAGTCTGTCTGCGCGTGTTTTTGCAAATTTGTGTCTGTGCATTGCTGCTACGCCCTGATGCCGAGACAGCTCTCATCTGCACACGGAGAGCAAACTCTTTGGAAGAAGCAAAAAAAAAAAAAAAAAAAGTTGCAACATGCAACCTTTTGGTTAGAACTCAGCGATGATCAAAGGCCAGCATCATCAAAAACAACAATGCGCAGAGAGGGCTTATGATTAAAGCACAGAGGTAGTGCGTATGCAGCGCTCCGAACGCGCACTGCTGCGGAACACACAGCACACCGGGACACACGGGAGGCACACACAGGCAAATATTTGCCAGAGACTTACGATTTATACCTTCATAATTCATTTCTTTATTTGTAAAAACGTCAAGCTGGGGGGCGGAGGTGGTGGCGGTGGGGTTGGGGTGGGGGGGGGGGGGGGGGCGGTGTTTTGTTTAAGCTTGGGCACAGAAACAGCAAAAGGCACTTATTCAAAGGTCAACCCACAGAGGGTTCAAATAACAGCCCCCTAACCCCCAGGAGAAGTTGGAAGTTTTTTTTTTTTTTTGAAGGACAAAACAAGAATAGGTGTTGCTCCAGGGACAGTCATTTTAATACAAGACTGCCCGCTGACTGACAGGCAATAGAGAATAGCATCTCTTCAGAATGAGAAAACAGGGTCATCTGTTGGTCTGATGCCACCCCATATTGCCCTTTAAACATAATTATAAAATTGTAAGTATGCAACCCCATTCAAAGGAAGAGAAACATCTCATGTATAGATATGATTAATTACGCGCAATGCCGTTGCCAATATTTTCCTGAGCTGGTGATCCCGATCCTGCTGGGGATTACAAAAAGGGGACAGAAGTTAAGGGAGCAGAAAGCCTAGCTGGACGAGGGCCTGGAAACGCGGAGAAAAATGCACTGAATTAAAACCCGCCGACTGAATTTATACAAACGGCCAGCCTGAGAGAGGAAAGTCTGACCGTATGGAAAAACCAAAAAAAAAAAAAAAAAAACTATGGAATATATTTCATCCAAAGCAAGTAGCGCACGGCAAACGGATCCTGAGGATGGATTCACCGGAAACTAAAATTACTGGGGTGCGAACTGAGCACCCTCCTGCCCCACAAAATGGAAGCACCCAAAAAAACCACTGTGCCATCGGAACTTGTGTTTCTGAAAAAACGACAGCCGTGCAGGTTGAGTTTATCAATAATGTTCTCTTTGAAGAAGCACAAATGGACATTTCACCAGTAGTTTCACTACAATGGGTGGATATCCAGAACGGCAACAGTTACTCTGTGAAATTAAACTCAGCAAATGTGCTTGCCTGGACACAGCAAGTGACGTAAGGCTGGCTTATTCCCAGACGTGCGCTCTACGGCTAGCTCAACAACTTCAAATAACAGCTCGGTACAGTGAGCCACCCAATAGAAATGGCCCGAAATGAGCCTCTTCAAAGCCTGGCACAAAATAAAAACTGAGAATCAGGAAGACGACAAGGACACAGCCGCTGTTGATATTTAAGAGCGCTGACCAATGGGAGAGCGCCGTGTCTCCTCTCGCGGACAACTCATCTCCAGCAGCAGCGAGTTGCTGATCTGTACAATAAAATCGGATCCCAAGACATTCTCACAGTCGGGAGGTGGGAGGGGTGGGGGGGGGGGGTGAACTGGCTCCTTCCCTGAAGCCCCTCCGCCCCAGGCTGTCTCAAAGGAGACTCCGCTGGGAAATGCCTGTAGCTTCTCCCAGGCACTTGACTGCCCACAGTCCCACATTAGCACGATCAATAGGGCCGATTGCATTGGGGACACAAGATAATCTATACCTCTCTCTCTCTCTCTCTCTCTCTCTCTCCCTCTCTCTCTCTTCCTCTCTCCCTCTCTCCCTCGCTCTTTGCGCAGTGCAGTAGTGAAAACTAAAGTGGATGAAAGGTGTTACCCTTGGCAGACTGGGATGGAATAACTCCACTCATTGATTGGGAGACATGTTACTTCGCCTTTCGTTTGGCCGGCGCCGCCATGTTCTGCCGGGGAGAGAGAAGCCCAACAGCCGAAGAGCGCATATCAATGGCAATAAATCACACTTTTCGGAATGAAACCCCAGAGAAAGCTGTCGTCAGGCCTCTCGTTTCACTCTCACTGTCACCGAGAGCCGGAATGGCTGGTATCAGGACAGAGCGGGCCCCGCAGCCCCCCGTTTCCAGTCATTTCATTGTAAATAACATTTTCATCCAAAAACGGTCTTTTAAAAAACATACAAATGCTAAACGCGAATTAGCGTTTTATGCATTTCACCCAAGCAGGTGTTTCACCTAATTGCTAAATTTATTTTAACAGAAGGTCCATCTGTAAGGCCCTTCCTTGATTTATGGCGCCGTAAATCAGTGGAAACTGTCTCAAATTGACAACCGAGGAGACCGAAAAATAATAAATCACAATGAACGTTGAAATTAGGAGCCGGGTAAACGAAGTAAAAAAAACAAAAAAATTTTTTGTTGTTTTCTTTTTTTTAAATATTAAGAACGCTATCGGGGGGGGGCCTCCAGCACAAAATCTCCATGGGAATTTTGCTTCCTCCCTTTTCGTCAGGCGGTCCCGCTCAAACTGGATCTGCTGGCATCAAGCAATTTGGAGTTATACTCGGCCTCCACTGTGAAAGTGACATTACAATAGAGCTGCTATAACAACAGGAAGCCCACTACATAGTTAATCAGCACCATACCAAGAAAACACAATCTGTGAAAGGCGCAAATTATGTTCATTATTAACGCCGCTGCGGTACCGTTCTGGATCGTGCCTTTGTGAGCGAGACAGCCCGACGTTTCGCACGCTACCGGTCCACTTCGCACCTCCTCCCTTCGATATACTGTCGAGACCGTTTGATTGTTAAAGTGCGCCCACCAACTTGCCGAAGCAGGTATGTATCATTAGTCGAGAAGCGAAATGAAACAGATTGCCAATTTGCTGAGTCCCCCCCCCCACCGACCATTTGTAAAGTATGAGAACAAAAATGTCCTCCAGCGAGAAAACTGAGAGGGCTCCAGCCCTATGCTTGTTGATAGTGGAGAAGCCATGCCTGATGCACAATGACATATGTCCATATACAGTGTATATATTTTTTTTTCTGTTATATGTGTGTGCTCGTGTGTGTGTGTGAGTCTGTGTGTGTGTGTGTGTGTGTTTGTTTATGTGCGGGCGTGTGTGTGTTGTGTAAAATATATATATGTTTCTATATAGTTTTTTAAACTTACTTTCCCCCAAGCAGAATATCACTTAAAAACTATTTAAATGAATTGCATGTTCACGTGCTATAACAAGTATAACCTGGTCAAATTAAATCTACCTTCCTCAAACAGAATTTAACAAACTGTGACTCATCAGATTAAAGGTGTACTTACATGGTGAGTGCCTTTACTGACTGTGCCACTTCTGGGCCTGAATAGAATTCTTGAAAAGCCGCATTAAATTCTATTTTAGTGTATATATAATTTAAGATTTTTTTCTATGACTTTGTAAGGAAAAAAAAACTCTTGATAGTTCAAATACATTGAAGCTCAGTAAAAACCTTGCATATGATTTAAGTATGAAGCAATTACAACACCCCAGACAATAAGGCAGTAATTGGAACAGGGACAAAATCTGACCAACTGCTCTCAATACTTCTCTGGGTTTCGCCGGAGGAGTGGGTAACGGAAAATGGTTTTCCTTTCGAAGAATGATAATAAAACAATGCTCCTTCTGCCAAAACCACGTCGAGATGACTGTTTGCGGTTCTGGCCGAGCGAGGTAGAAGGCACAATCAGGAAAAGGCCTACTCGAGCTCTCCAATCAAACCGTTAACTGTCTCTTAATTATTTGCAACCACACTAGCAGCTTGTTTCTGGTCACACATCAGGAATTAAGATAAGCCATACCGGGCCCAGTAGTCCCCCTTTCTGACGCCGCTGTTACAGACGGACAGACAGATCCAGTCTCTCTGCCGCTCGGTGTGTCGACGTTCCACGGAGGCTACGGAAAGCCAGCAGGGCTTATCATCGCGGAGCGTCACGCCGCGGCTGCGCGCGAGCGCCGCGAGAGAGAGAGCGGGAGCGGGAGAGGGGTGCAGCGGCTGATGGGATTGGGTGCGGCGGAGGGGGCGGGGGCTGCCGGCAGTGCTGTGCATTGTTTACCTGTCAGCTGGCATTGATTAATCTTGTGTTCGGTGAGATCGCTCAGTGACTCGAACACCTGCAGGCAGCCGTCGCAGCTGTGCAGGGCCTCCTCCTCCCCGTCCTCCCGCTCCTCCAGAGAGACCAGCCTCTTCTTCAGGCCCTCCTCCCCATCTTCTGCCGCCTTTCCTAGTTTGCTGTCTGGATCTGCGGGAGAGGAAGAGAGCGAGAGAGAGAGAGAGAGAGAGAGAAAAGGGAGAAAATCAGAAAAACAAGTGGAAGCCAGATCGGTTGTCAGGGCGCATGCGTGGGTTTGGGGGGAGGGGGGGTGGTTCTGGGATGAGGCCTTGACGACAGAAAGGACAGCATGTCTTAGTGGTTTAAAAAAAAAAAATATTCCTGGTGTCCAGCAGTGGTCAGAAACTGGAGATGACTGTTGGACATTGCAATATTCCCAGAAGCAGAAACGCTCCCAGAAACCCTGCCAAAAAGAGGAACGTTACGTTTTTGATATTTGTACAGTACATTGGACCAAAGGTAGCTTTATTGTGTTGCTGTGCACATGAAGATGTTTTAAACTTTCTTTAAAACTAGGTCACTCAAGCATTATCACAAGCCTTTAGTTAATTTATGGGACAACAGGGCGGGTTGAAAAATGAAGCCCTCCAAGATCATTTTTTATTTCTTGCAAAGTTACAATAAGGTCCCAAGAGCAGTAAACCCGAATTTCGAGAGTGCCACTTCACCAGTTAATAAACATCTTGTAAGCCCCACTGTAGTGCCCAAAAACATGGACACAGGGACATTCTTTCTTATGTTACTTTATTCCTAGAGGAAATATCAGTGTCTACTCCTCAATGCATTGCATGGTACAGCAAAATTCAAAATGTGGCAGTCAATAACACTCATTAATGTATTTTTAAATGATTTGGAATAACCAAACAAAATTTTAAATGCCTGCGTGCGTGCGTGTGTGTGTGTGTGTGCGTGTGTGTGTGTGCGTGTGTGTGTGTGTTGCGTGTGTGTGTGTGAGTATGTGTGCGTTTGTATGCACACACAAACACACATTAACAGTGTAAATTAAGCCTAGGCCATCACCAGCATCAGCAGAGAACAATTCTACAGCCACGATGCACTTGCCCGGGACGGATGGAGACATTTAGAAACAAACTGCAGCAGAGGAAGAACAATACCGCACGGAACTGCCTTTTCCCCACACTTCTCCCTCAGAAATGGTTTGGCTAAAACCTTAGATGCTTTCCTGAATAATTTATCCGTCCAGGAGGGCAGCCGCAGGTTGCAAACATCTGATATTCCCTCTCTTTATCCTTAATTTTTGTCCCTCTCCAAGGGCACACACGCTGGTCTCCGTGGCGGAATAATGCAGTGGGGGGGCGCTTCAAAGCGGAAGACCTTCCAACCAAGCTGCGGCTAATATCGCCCGGTGCTAATAAGAGAAACGGCCTCTTCCTGATGAGACGGTGTTTGTTTTGCGCCACGGCTGCCCACTGCTTTCCCCCGCACCGGCTTTCCCGAGACGGGAGTGAAACATTTACCCTGGGGGGGGGGGGCACGATGCTCTGTGATTCGTCAGGACCGCCTAGGATTTCAACTCGTGCAAAGTATCGATGTAAAAAAAAATCACACCCACAGTTGTCCTTAACTCAAGGGCCATGGAAACTTCGGAGGATGCTTAACAAACATGACAGAGCTGCATATCCACAGAGGTTTAAACCGATATCACTATACGTAAGACGTGCAGCTGTACCAACGTTTTAGTGATAGAAGGTGAACTATAGATTAGATAGAAGATAGAAGATAGAAGATAGAAGATAGAAGATAGAAGATAGAAGATAGAAGATAGATAGATAGATAGATAGATAGATAGACGCACATAGTCTTTAACCAATGTTTTTCATGCTTAAACAATTCTTTCTCTCGAGAAAAAATGGCATCCGCTTACAGTCATCAGGAAAACATTCAATTTTTCATTTATCTTTTTCACTGTGACTTACTTAGCCTACGTTCTCATATACTAAAATACGGCTGTGCTCACCCATATATACTTTGCTTAAAGGCACAATGGTGTGCACCATTTATGGACTTTAAACAGTCATCTGGTTACAAGCTCCAATTCCTAAATTGGCTGACGTTATTTAACTGGTATGCTGCACAATAAAGACATCTACATAGGTGATACAGTTCAAGTATTCCCCGAGAGATAAGTTTAATTTCCAATTTTCTCTTTACATAAATATAGGCAATAGATTTACACACATGCACACACACTGACAAAATCAGCGGGAGTCCGGAAGCTCAAACCTGCAGGTGGTTGTTACACAAAATAAGATTTGATGACATGGTTTATTTCAATAAAGGGAATCCATTGCTTGATGATTGACATAACACTGAAGAAGGAAGAACTGATGTAATTCCACAATGAAATGAAAAAGAATTATAGGCCAGAAATATATCTTTTTAAGCAAGGTAAGAAATTATAGCAAGAATGGCAGGCTTGAAAAATTAATTACTGCCGTGTTAATATATGATACGGACAATGTGCTGAAAATATGCTTGTCCCTTAAATATGAGTTCCCCACATGAAAAGTGTATCGTGAAACTTCTGATATTTTGGACTCATTTGAGTTGGCCTGAAAGGGGCTACATCAGATTCTACATGAATAGTACGTGTTTTCCAGCTGAACACAAACATGCCTTACCAATGCGACACGGAAACAGTCTGCAGGCTAACCTAAAGAGCGAAAGGAGAAAAATAGCAAAATGGTATATTCTTTAAAAAAAAATTATTTAAAAAAACGATTTGCTCTGATATGTCTTTGCACGAAACGCATATGGTACTAGTTCGAAAAGAGAAGCTGCTTTTGCCGTTTTTGTTCACGCTGCTCGTGATGTTTACAAATCAAATGATGTTAAGTTTCACTAACTTAGAGATGGATGCACGGTCCTGCATTTTGAGTGCAAAGGTTTGCAGGAAGAAACGAATGAGTTCTGCACCCTAAACATAATGCTAAAACCTTCCTAAACCTCTCTTAAAGGCGCATGACATGCAATTGGACCAAACGATCCATCCCCTAGTTGCCACTCATGTCCTGAGTGACATTTGTCATCAGTCGACATCCGTCTCTCCTTCAGTATGCGCTACACACACACTCAGATGCACGCACATACACACATCTTATTGAATATTTCTGCTCTTTAATATTTATAGTTTTTTAATTGATGTTCTCTTTCTGCTCCCGTTCTCCCACAGGTCCCCAGATCCCCAGCAGTGTGCTCCCTGCCTCGCCCCCATCACCCCCCACCCCCCCCACCCCCCATCCCCCCACCCCAGTGCCTCCTACTGTGGGAGGAGGCACTGCGGTCGCCACGGGCCCCCCTGCAGCTACTGCCTGCCAACCTCAACCACCGTGCCCCCTCCCCCCTCCCCCCTCCCTCCCAATGCTCTCACCCCCGGTCCTAGAGAGGGGAGGGCTTTGTGCACCGCACCACAACTTAAAAGGAAATGTGCAAAAAAAACTTTGCAGAGCCACACAACAGATTTCTCATCTCCTGCTCCAAAGTATTGTAGGTACAGTCGAAGACTATAAGTTGCAAGGACTTTCAACTGTTCTGCTGCACCCCTGCTTCAACTCAAACCTTGCTGGTTGCTTTTCTTCTGGTTCATTCCAGACTCACTACAGATATTTCCACACAACAGCAGATAAACAAAAAGCTGACAAACTGAAAATTCATTTTCACATATAGTATTCTGTGAGTGCTTGAAAAGTCACCACTGATAAAATAATTAAGTGAAATTTAATCTTAAATTTCAAAAATGAAAAAAATTCTGAATTTGCTGAATCTGATAGCACCTATCTGCACTTCCCGTCGACCTTTTAAAAAGCAGTTATTTATTTAAACAAATGGAATTTTCTAGAATACTTTATTATTTTCAAGTAATATTTAAAAGCAAAAATCTTTTTTTTAAGCAGTGTAGTTTTGTTACTTGTCCTTTATAATGTTATATTATTTTGTCCCAAAGTGTCTCTAATCATCGTCATTGATGAGAATAGATGTTAGAAGTATTAGCTGCCTTGATCTGAAGTATGTTCGAGAATGTTTTCCCACTAATTAAATTCTTAATTTTTACTTGTTTAGTAAATGGCAAGACACATTAAATTTAGCAGATCAGTTTAGTTTTAGATTTTCAGGCATTCTGAAAATAGAACGTGCAAAATAAATTTTGTATTTGTGCAAAAACAAATGTGCTACCATGGTACACTGGCCAGAAAATAACTAAGCTGTTCAATATGGAAATGTTTAAAGGGAAAAAAAACTTCCTGAAACCTCTGGAAACTTCTCTATATTAATTTCTCCATGGAAATGGATCCAGGTTTAAAATACCTAGTATACAAAGTATGATTAGACTTAAAATGGATACAAAATAGAAAATGTGCTAACTGCAAAGTGAGTTTTAAAATGGCTAAAAGTTGTAACCAATAGTATATACTTTACTATAACAAATATCACCAGATCTACATGTTTTTCATTAAGCTCACAACTAATGGATTTTAAGGAACAGGAAGACTCAAATTTTCTTCTCTAATACTTCATTGCGAAGGTACAGCAGTGAACTCTGTTTCCTCGGTTTCCAAGACAGAGAGAATGAGAATGTGAGGGACAGAGAAAAGTACAGGGAGAAAAGTGGTAGGAAAGAGAGGACGAGAGAGAAGGGAGGAGTGTTGGAAACAGATAAAGAGAGAGAAATAGAAGCAGGGAGGCAGAGAAATGGAGAATACTCATAGTGAGCAATGATGCATTTTTGCACTTGTGTGCTGAGAAGAGATTGACAAGAGGACAGCTGCAGACCAACGGCAAGAGCTGAACATGACGGTCAAGGAGGACATAGTCTATGAAGGGGTTAGACCTATATGTTTTCAGCAAACTCTAATCACAAAGAGAAAAGAGACAAAAAAATTAAAGCTATCATAATGCAAAGCACTCCGACACCCCAATACACACAGACACATGCACGCACACATACACACGTGCGCACACACACACACACACACACTCTCTCTTTCTCTCTCTCGTCTGGTGTGAAAATATTTAGCAAAATCTTCTAGCAGTGCTACATGAACAGTGGAAGACCAACGAATAAATGAAAAGAGTAAAAACTTTAGTAAACGAGAACTGAAAGGCTTCCTCCCTACATCCTCGCACATTAGGTGTCTAAAAGAAGCCAGCCCCAGACCGATCTTCCCATGTTAGCAGTAATATATCTGAGTTTCCACAGCCGGCAGGCCTACATACAACGGAACTCAGTCCGCTCCACTTTAGTGGATCTGACATCCCTTTCCAGAAAATAGCTGAAACCTGACACAGCAAGGGTAAAAAAAATGCCCTGAAAGATCATGTGGTTATAATTACATACAGGCAGCGCAGTAGTAGGGTGAAGCGGCTGCTCTGAAGTCTACCCTGCTACTCTCTACTCAGTAAAATACTGTCTCATTAAATCTCCACACAGCGATAAGTACCACATGCCACACGCTCTTGATAATGAACTTTATGTTGCTATTGCTATTATGTTGCTTTTTCCTTTAGGTTTTTAAAAAAATATGATTTTAACATGAGTGTTGTTGCCCTTTGTTTAGCTATCCTGTTATGCTTTAAGTGCGAAACAAACACTCAGGTAAAAACATCAACAAAGCATACGCACCCACACAAACATACACACACACACACACACACAAACAAGCATACATGCGCACACGCTAACACATGCATGCCCACACACGCACAAGCACACACACATACACACACACTCATACGCAATCACGCATGATTACATGACCACATACATACACATGCAGTTCCCAATGTTTTTTATCTTTATCTAAATTTGCAATTATACATTTTTTCCTCAGCATACCACAGCTTCATAAGTTGGGCAGATATTATAACTTCTGTTTCACTAACTTTTGCAGAAATTAAGAAAAAAACAGTTTTAATTCCTCCTGCGCTACAATAGTATCGACTATTTTTGCCAAAGCCTTACAGAATAATACTTTTTATTTATTTACTTATTTACTTATTTTAACCAAGCCTCAACCATTTGCATGTATCACATGTGCAGGAAAACCCCGGTAGCTCTGAATACCATATTATACATGTGAAATTGCTCTCTATTCCTCTTCTTCTTCTTCTTGTGGGCTTGTGGGGAGAATTTGAAAGAGCCACACACCTGTGTCCTAATCTACTGTAAACAAACGCGCACCTTGATCTATTTTTCATCTGACAGCATGTATTTTGGTGCGGTGCATGGGGAGTGGGTGGAGAAAGGGGGGCATTGGGGGGGGGGAGGGGTGGGCGGTGACAGTAGCGCAAATTAATTCCACATTTGTTTTTGCGCAAATGAAAACAACAATATTTGTTTCACGAACCTCGGTTATCTTGTTAGATTTGCTCCTAGGTGTTTGCAAATTGCTAATATTGCATTAATAATCTTCTCCTCTCGCACAAAAATAAAGCATTATTTCAATATTTCCAGGAAACTGCTCTGCAGGTGCAGAATAACAGACTTTTAACAGTGTTATCTCTCTCCTTCTCTCATATACACACATCAGTTTTTAAAAAAAATCATATATATGAGCCTACCTTATTTATTTAACAGTATGCTGGCTAATGATATACAATAGGTTAAAACCAGGCCTTTAATGCAGTGTGCAGCATTTAACCTTGTACATGCAGTGGAATAAACGAGGTTCATCCCGGTTCCATTATTCCGGTAATACACTTAGCTTGACAGAGGACCAGGCTTTGTGAAGCGCAGACAATTTCTTCACAATCTAAAATATTCATAACTTTGTCTGAACTCTATTTCCGGAAGTCAGATGTGACCCAAACGGCACTAAACTAAAACTGGATCACATTAGATCAGCAAAAAATGTCAATAAATTATATTTTAAACCCAAATGAGGAAAAATATTCTTATTTTTTGTCATGAATAATTTTTAAAAAAACTTCATTTTGCATGTCTTCAATTACACCACGTTTCAATAAAAATGACAATGATAACGATGATAAAATGTCTTAAATGCTTTGTGTGTCACTTTATCGGTAATTATAAACAATCAGAATGCGGTACTTATTGTGTTACTGCAATATTCAAAGGATTAAATAAATGAATGGATGTTAATGGTGGAGAATCAAAGGATGACTTTAGGAGTTATTACAAGCACAGCAGGATTAAACAGAACAAATTAAACTGAACAAATTAAGGAAGAGCACTATGAAAACAAAGGCGTGTGCATGTACATACATCCCCAAACCAACAGGCTACCATCACAGTGCAACTCGTGCTGTACATTGCGTCACAGTAGTGAACTGTGCTGAAGACTACCGCCCTGCCCTTTACACTGGACTACACTGCATTCGGTTCTGAGAGCGGTGGCACTTAGGGGAGTTCACAAAGTGAGGGAACGCCCCGTCGGGAGAGGAACTGCGAATTGCCGTGCTCCGGCCGCCTCAGAAGGGGGCCCCATGCGCACGCGCCCCTTTTGGGCCAGCCACGAGGCCTCCCGGACCCCCCCCCCCGAGATTTCGGCGCGCGAGAGTTGAGCTCTGCCGAGGAAGCTGCAATCAGTCCCTCCCGTTAGCAGCAGTTTGCGAGATGACAGGCAACCTCCGGGGAACGAGGGGGGCAGGGGTAGGGGGTCAGAGAGGGGTGGGGCGTCTTCATCAGACGGAGCTTAATCTCCTCGGTAGGGGCTGACGGACGGGGGGAAAATCCATAATGGGCAGACTGTCTGAGACAGGGCGCTTGCGCGCGGCGTCCCTTCCGCACGCCGTCCCTTCCGCACGGCGTCGCTTCCACAAGTTGTCCCTTCCGCACGTCGTCCCTTCCGCACGCCGTCCCTTCCGCACGCCGTCCCTTCCGCACGCCGTCCCTTCCGCACGCCGTCCCTTCCGCACGCCGTCCCTTCCGCGCGGCGTCCATTCCGTGCGTCGTCGCATTCGCGCGTCTTCATTTCTCCGAGGCGGCTTTTCTCCGCACAGGCTTATCAATACTTTATCACGCCGGCTTCGGAGTGCCCGCGGCCCCAAGCCACAGGACAAAGCAATCCATATTAGGTTTAAAATAACTACACATGAGATCTAACCTTTACCAGGGAAGAGAGGGAAATGGGGGGGCTGTGGGGGGCTGCATCAGGACCAGGCCTCATTCATACTGGCTATTCGAAAGCCTGACCTGGATTTTTTTTTTCTGTGCTCCTTACAGGGCTCCCAGAGAGAGAGAGAGAGGGAGAGCAAGAGGGAGAAAGAAAGAGAAAGAGAAAGAGAGTGGGAGAGCAAGACAGAAAGAAAGAGTGTGAGAGAGAAAGAGAGTAAGAAAGAAAGAGAGAGAGAGAGAAAGAGGGGTAAACAGGGGACGCCCATCTGCATCACGCGTATCCACGTTTCTGAGCGTGACCGCCGGGTAGGCCCGGTCAGCCGTCGCCCTTCCAATCCAACACGCAAGTGGCCTCACGAACAGCCAGCGCCTCTTCAGCCCCTACCGCACAGACGCGCGAACGCGCGCACGGGCGCGCTCCTGCACGCGCTCGCACGGAAGAGCAAACGCTGGCACGTGCGCCCGAACAGAAAGCGCGGGGTGTCGCAGGGATCAACGGAACGTACCGCTCGGAGTGGCCGCCCTTCCCGCTGTGGCGTGCTGGTCCTCTGTCTCATTTTCTTCTACTGCCATGAAAAGAGAAAGGGTAGGAAAGGAGAGAGGAGAGAAGAAGAGACAAAAGGAGAAGGAGAGAGCAATGAAACTGTTAGAAGATTCCGTAGAGTAAAACAATGAGAAACAGAGAAACAACTGATGTTTTTAAACATCAACACATTTAAAAATGTTTTTATTTTATTTTTTGCATTTTGCTTCCAAACTAGTAAGGTTCTTCAGTCAACCGAATAGACTGGCTATCTAAGATCAAAGGGAAGTATGTATTCTGCACACGATATGTATTCTCCATGATAAATACACCAAAAAAGTACAGTCGACCCTTTAAAATACCAATTAAATCATAATAATGCTGCACACCACATATCAACAATCTCTTAAAAGAAAAACAAAAAAAAAAAAACACGTGAGCCAATAAACAAACTTCCCTCAAAGCACAGCGCATACAGGATGTGTCCTGCCCTCTGTACTCTAATTACAAAGCTGTGGCTCGCTGCTTATTAACCGGCTTCCAGGACGACGTTTGAAGAGAAAATGTTGACAGGTGTCTGCATGTATTTATAAAAAGAAGAGAGAGAGGAGGGGGGGAAAAAGAACATTCGGAGCCCCCGACGTGTCAATACACCCCGGTGTCGCGGCCCCCGGCGCCCGGAGCGGCGCTGACAGCTTAAACACGCGTGTCCATAGCCGCGAACACGCGTGTCGTATATCATCTTCCTCCGAGGCGAGGTCGGCCTCGCCGTCTGTCGCCACGCGCGCGCACGTCTCCGTGTCTCGGCGGCGAAAAAGAAAAAAAAAGAAGACGAAAAAAAAGGAAAAGAATAAAAAGTACCCCAGGAAATCCATCATTTTGTCACAGGACATCATAATGTAGGCGCACTGATGGCTTTTCACAACCAAATGCCGACATGATGGAGTACCCTTACAAGAGGTAAACAATAAATGAATTCATACGGCTCTGAATGTTCACAGAGACAGAGCAGAAATGGAGTTGGCGGGGGGGGTTCGGCTTCTTGGGTGCTGAACGAATCCATGATCCATATGTATGCAAAAAAAAAAAAAATGGCGAAAAGGCATAAAGCAAAAAGTTGCATATCATAAATTTATTTTGGCCATTGGTTTGGATTGCATTGCTTTTGAGAACGACGCTATGAATTCACTGCACACCATCCCTGGACTCAAATCTGTTAATAACATGCGAGTCCATATTACACTCACATTGCACCTGTAATTTGTGAAAAGAAAAACCTTGAGAACAACGCGCAACGCCGTGGCAACACTGTGAGCCAACCTGATCTGCCCGCTCGTTCGTTTGGCCCAATGACGTGAAAGTTCCCGAACCATGTGCCACCATGACTGCAAAGGTTCTCCGAGCTGCAATCGGTCAAGGTGTGCGGCCGCCTTCTCATGAACTACGATACTACTTCTTTCCCTAATGTGGCAACCAAACAAGATTTGATTATCTCATGAGGGAATCAGTGAAAATCCATCCCAGCACCCTGTCACCTGTCTGTCAGTGTTACTTTGTGCTTGAGGGATTGCATTCATAAGGCGAATTTGATGATGCTCCCCCATAGGCATCCCAGCCCATCAAGGAATGAAATGAGGTGCACTGTGTTTCAGCATCCCTCCTTTGGTGACATCTGTGGCACTACCACATTTAGTCACCGCTTTTGGGTTTTGGGTTATATATCCTCCTTTACTTTCACTCCTTTATATCCTCCTTCACTTTCACACTTTTCCTTAGTTTAGTTCTTCAAGTTTGTAATCTGCTGTTTGTCTTACTCTTTTTGTCACATTTACCTTCCTCTGACTATTAATCTTACGGGGTTACAGATGTACCTGTACTACGTTGGACATTGAATAACTTGCCTCACTTTGATAAGCGATTTTTATCGCCATTTTAGGGAGTTTTCTGTAGTGCATTATGGAGGGTGCAAAAACCAAATAATCAACTAAACAGGTATTATTTTTGGAAAACTGAAATGTATCACCTTCCCTGATTCACAGATTTTCCACATCTTTATACTTTGACAGCGTCGTAATTGTTGCACTTGGAAGATCTTGTTCTAAATGAAGGACAGATTTGTTTGACACTACTTCAATGTTACCGGCACTGGCAATCTTCAAAGGCGCTGCGGTGGCCGCTCGTTAATTAGTTTCAGAAAACAACAAAATCCCCACGTTACTTGAGGATTCTGAGGACCATTTTATGGAAGGGCGGTGAAGATGTAAATAAACCCAGGTAAAGCAACAAAAATCACAAAGTTCCACTCCACATCAGAAGCACTGCCTCCCAGTCTTCATGAGCGCGATGAATACAACCACCTCCAAACAGCCAGAGGATCCGCATCTCCACATGACACCCACACAACAGCTGTACGCACAGAAACCTTCCTGGACTGGGAACATCATTTCATTCCGTAACATGCTGAAAATAAACACCGTAGGCTGCATTATGACACATCCAGACCTTTTTTTCCAATTGTATGTGATGACTAGAAATAGCGTCAGAAGAGCAAACGTTCCATGTTACATCACCACATCGCTTTACCGAATCGTAAGTAATGGAAACCCTACAGGCTACATTTTAATGCATTATGTTACAGAAACACATTTTGTTCGGGAACAAGAGCAGTGATTGTTAAACTTTGCTTCTTTCACATGCCCCACATGGCTGTTGACTACAGCAACCAAATGTAAAGAGGGATACATGTTCTTTCACGTGTGTGCGTGTGTGTGCATTTGGGGGGGGGGGGGGGGTAGTGGTTAAGGGCTCTAATTGTGCACACGTGCCTCTTTTGGTAACTGATGATTGCAAATGTGCCTCCTGGGTCGTTTAGCCATTTCTTGGTCAAATCAACAAGCAGAAATACATTCATATTCTAAAGAAGAACCAAAATATATACATTTCTCTATGACTTATGTCATGCTGACTTATCCTAAAAATGAAAAAGGAACATTGAAGTAGTGATCATATATTGAAGCATTTTCAAAGTGTCAATATATCAGAAATCATAGGCAAACAAATTTATTTGTTTATTTATTTATTGTTTGATGTTTGTTTGCTATTAGGCTAACCAGCTCTTACAATGTATTGTCCGAAATAAAAAAGTCAAAAAGAAAATAGAATATAGCCTATAATGAATATTATTTCAAATATTTAATTCCTCTATTTAAGGGCAAATATACTTGAATCTACAAAAACTGCTACATTTTGCAAAGCACAGCAAACAATTCTATTTCTTTTTCTACGTATTAAAAATTTGGCCATCACATACAAAAAAAAAAAACCACCATCCTTAAAATGTATCATTTTTCTTTTAAACAATAAAGTTCTCTCAAGACTCACGTGCAGAGAGCTAAATGGATTTCAGCAGCAGGTAGAGAACAAAAAAAAAAAAAAACTCCCACCTAGCACATGTAAAATTAGGATCTCACCACGGAATCTGCAGCTTGCAGTTCCACCCCTGCAGCTGAAATATACCCGCAACTCTGCCTGTTGTACGGAGGCTTGTACTTTTTTTTAGAAAAGCAAAGAGAACCAGCACTAGACAGGGCCCCCTGCAGGAAAGCTCCTCAATGGCTACAAATGCAAACGGACCATTTCAAAAGGCAGAAAATTGCATATCTTAAGCAATTAGAGCTGCATTTAATTCACATGGGCAGGAGGTTGTATTATCAGTAAGCTACAAGCCACAGGCTAAGGTGTCAAAATCCCTCTCTCCTCAGATCGTTAAATGAACATGTGACATCTCCTTGTGAAATAATAAATAATTGCTTGGTTTAGTATCCACTAACAATTTTTTGCCAGAAAGTACTCTGCGTGGATGCTCTACCCTCCCAGTGAAGCAGAATTACATCTACAGTCCAGAATTAAAATATATCAAACTAAAAATCCAATAATAAATATGCTTACGGTAAATAAACATGGGTGTTTACACTACCAGAAAATGTCACAACAAACATGAAAGAGAATTTTTTCTCAAGTTGAGCTGCAGCACCTCAACATGCTAACTGAGGATTAGTCCTTGGACTATATCCACAATCCCCTGATTTGCAAAGTTTGCTTTATACCAAGAGGCATGCCTCAAGGACCAGCATAGAGGTTAAGAGTTCAAGAGTGAGAGAATTAAAACTGTTTTATTAACAAGGAGAAAACTTTGGAATGCGTATTAAGAAAAACAGTGAAAGCTTAACCTTGGCAGTTAACAACACAAAGCAAGGTGCTTCAACAGTTTTTGCGATTTGTTACAACTGCATGAATATCTGCTGTCAATGCATGAATGAGGGGACCATAATGCAGCCATCTCAGCTGTAACTGTATGCCTGCTTACGGCGTGAGAAGCCTGGGTTCACATCAGCATTCTGGCTTCCGGTCATTCACATACACAAAAACAAATACACTCATGCACACACACACATACACACACAGACACACACACACACAGTTAACTACTGAATACCCCTCTCTTATCTTCTTGTTAAATATTTCAATGTAACCATGAAGACAGAAAATGACTGTGAAGAGCTCTTTTGTTATACAGACATTCTCACCTCCACTACTTTTTTCTCTTATACTCTAGAACTACACAAAATTGCATACAAAGGACTTCAGCAATGACTTCAGCCCTTCCTTCAGCTTGCATGCTGATTAAAACAAATTTCCCCCAGTAAAATTTTAGGCTAAGCAATTTTCAAGCCAAGTCTGGCAACGCCATCACCGTGTCAATCTAACTTTAATTAAATTAAATCAACTGAGCTGAGGAGTCAATTTAATCTAGTTGTAGGCTTGTTGTTTGGCCAAAACCACACTTCTATTTTTTCCTCCACGTTAATGGCATTGCATTCTACAGCCAACAGCTCCCAGAACATAAAGGAGAAACATTTCGTACAAGAAAAAAGCAGTCATTTTGGTACATTCTGGTCACCTATGTCACCTGCAGCATATACTTTTCGTACTTTTTACTGGACATTAAAAATAGTTTGACTTGTGACCAGAGAACACACACCCATCCACACGCACACGCGCACGCACACGCACACACACACACACACACTCAATCAATCAAAAGCAAAGTTTCTGATATTCTACAGAGCTGCCAGTCTACTTTTTGGGTTAGAATACAGCACAGAAAGCATGCAATGAAGATATGAAGTCTATCCCTAAGCTTTGCAGAGTACACGAGATAATTTGGAGAGGAGGGCTTAATAACTACCCTCTGGATCAATCATAAATTGGTACAGGGAGGTAAAACAAGACATTGAGACATAAAGACACACTTAACAGTAGACCACAGCAGAAAGAAACTTTCACATTGGGGGAGTGACAGGCATAATTTGTTATTGCACGGTGCTTGTTAAAAGTTTTATCTCTTTAACCACCTTAATATTTTGCTCCTGCTTGAATTCTGGGCCTTTTAAAAAACATTTTATTCTTTCACAATGTTTCATTTCTCTCCACAGGACTCCACAGCAAATGTGACTTCTGCTAAGCTTGGCGTTCATCATTAGTGCGCGCACACTCTGTGATAAAAAGCAAGGAGGGGAGGAAAAAAAACCAAACTGGTCTTGAATCTTAATTGTTGATTCCGGTATAACAGAACCATCTGAGGAATGTAACATTGCTGTTTTGCCATATAGACAACCTGAATTAATGTTAAAAAGTCATTTCTTGATTGACAACTGAAACATAAAGCGCACCTCTCCTGCTCCCGGTTTACGTGGAGAAGAGAGCTCAGGTGATACTCAGAGGCAAGAGCAAAGCACAACAAAAAGCAGCCGCATCAAAGCAAAATAAAGCGTGTTAGCTGATCCCGCAAACAAGCCGGGGAAAGCAGGGACTAGAGCCCCACGTTCTGACTCTCGCTACTCTGTCAAAATGTGTAAATACACACAGGTTTGTTTCCCCCACACACCTCTTTGAAGCATGTGTGTTTTGCTACAGCTTTGCAAAGTAGCTCAAGTATACATATCTCAGACAAAACAAAGAAAATCAAAAGCAGCAGACATAACAAAAGGTACACGTTCATGCTTATTAATCAAGGAAGGGAGGACGTAACTTCAGGAAAGATGTGCCACATAAAAAAAAAATGGATGGTGTGCTTTGCGAAGCGCCACGACACTAAAGAATAGCTCATTCAGTGAACTGGAACACATCAGAAGTCGTGTAATTTAAGCACCTTGGTGAGAATTCTCTTATAATATCAGAGTGGTCTCCGGTGCTTTGTACATAAATGTGTGCGAGAGGACGATCATCACATGACTGTGGAAGGTAATATTTAAAATTAAAAGGTGTCTGATGCTGTGATTCATCAAAAAAAGGTACACCTGTGCAGCTTTCCCCCTGCACATCCTTGATTAATGTGCTTCCGCAATGCCCCCCACCAACATTTACAAAACACCGTGTTATTATAGGCTTTGCACCCAGTTCCTGTCATACACTGTACGTGAACTAGAAATACATGCTGTCACGCTTCCACATAGACTACAGTGTGGTTTGCACATTTCCCCTCAACGTAAAGCTGACACAACACGCGCCGATCTGGACAAGCACGCGGGCTAGGTCACCGGACGGGCGTCCCGATTCTATCGTGTAACCACCCGTTTTCGCTCGTGTTTTTTTTTTTTTTGTTGTTTTTTTTGCCTTATAACGACATCATGAGCCCAGATGTCCCTGAAATTTCTTCTTTTTTTTTTAAAACAGCACACGCCACGAAGAAACAATACCCACTCCTCGCTGTTATTTATGATTTATGTTAACACTGAATCATTCATCCAGAGTCCCTATTCCTCGCTCACAGATCAGCGTGTCACACATCAGACGCAAATTCATTTGTAATTGTAATACTCTTCCAGGGATTTTATACTCACGGCACAGAGTATTCTGACTGATGAGTAAATATCAGCCTTCGTGTAAGTGTAACAAATCTTACCTGCAGGAGTTGGATCAATGCCATACATTAATTAATTTCTCTAGTATTGCTGAGAGACAATATGCAAATTGTGATGGAGCTGCTCGTTATTATACACACAGGACTCAGCTGGTTGCTCTTATTTCAAAAATACAGACTCATAAAAAATATGCTCTCGCAACACATGCCTAATAACAACAGTCAAGTGTTAGTAAAATGAACAGGACATCAACACTGTCTCACTGCAGCGCAGTAGCAGAGGATATACAGCTGTATATCAATAGTGAGCCCTTAGCATCTCTGGTATTAAAATGGCATTGGTGCTTTATGTCACTGCCCCTCATTCGTCCACGCAAAGGAGCTCAATTTGTATTTTCTTTAATGGTACCGTGCGCATGCTTGTCAGTACGAGAGCTGCTTTTCCACTCATCTGTCCATCACTTGATGTGACGCTTGTTTGTCCTGCCTGCGTCGCGGTTACCGATGCTGCACTGCTACAACGGAGCGCAAAGCCATCCGGGGGACGAGTATCCGGCCAAACCCGCACGAGAGGAGGTCCCACACCGACACCTTAAAGGAGCTCGCTAAGGCTGCTGCAAAATAATATTTTTGGGGTTGTTTATCTTAAGATAAAGAGGTACACGACTCAAAGAAAATATCAGCAAAATAGTTATCTCAAGGTGTCCAAATTCAATGCCCAGGATTGCAAAGAGAAACCCTGAACTATGTATTTTGTGATGTAACAGGAACAATTTTGGCAATATCAGAATATTGATTGATGAATAGAGATAACGAGTCTCAAGGAAAAATAACTGCCTTTTAACCAGCCTGTGTTAGTAATCAGTTGGAATTTATTTCTGTTTGTGTTATTCCGCTAATTTGTCTCAAACACATTTGCGGGAAACAGACACATCCCACTGAAAAAGGCAACGCTATCACATCAGATATAAATAAGTTTCACAGCAACATTATTGACTTCACTATGAAGAAACAAGCAGACATCAGAATGCTACAGCACACTATGGTAGGAATTTTGTGTATCTACCTGGTTAATACCAAGATAAATTTTCCATAATACAATGAAGCAACTGTGTCTCTTTCTCGGGTAAGAAGTAAAAATAGGATAGCTTTCAATGTTATGTTACTTTCTAAAAAAAATGCTTAAATAAAATTAGGTAAGGCAATTCCTGAAGTCACGCAGCTATACAGACAAACATTTGACAATTTCAGTGCCACAAGCAAAGCCAATGTCTTGTTCTTTAAGGCAGGACCATGGCGTTATCATTCATATAATAATAATAATAATAATAATAATAATAATTTAAAAATGTTCAAATCTGACATATCAAAACCCAACATCTCATGATCTTAAGGTAGCCATTTTGGTGATATCAAAATTCCAAGATTTGTACTGCATGACCTGGACATCACAAACCTAAAATGTATTACTTCACCATAGCTTCAAAAATTCACTGTGCAATATGGTCAAATAGAAGAGTCCATCTGATCCACCTAGGGTACGGGTCCCTAAACCAGCAGGGGGCAGTGTCACTTCTAAAGGCTGTCAGGTGGTGACAGACAGTTCTGCTCAACCACCTCCCTGAGACATGCCCACACTCATTTCTTCTCAGTCACTAAAGGTTAGTAGGAGTTGTTCATATAGTACATTTGACCCCTGCAGCTTACTTACAGCCATTGTGCTGTAATACACCTCCAGCTGGGACAATTCAAATTCTGAAAATCACATTAAAATGTAATGGTACCTAAAGTAATTGGTGACCAGTTCAGGTGGAACTCTGTGACCACAATGCATAAAATGTTTCAATCAATTCTCTCCCTCTGCATATGTTTTCAGGGGAAATTATTATACAGTTAAACTGGTTGCTTTCTGCAATATGCAGAAAATAGCAGTGCAGTAATTAAAATGAATTATTTTACTGTGAAACATACAAACATGTGTAAAGTTCCCAGAAAGTGGGCATTTATGTTTATAATATGTGAACTTCTGAAATTAATAAATTTCTTAAATAAGAAATGCTTTTCAGCAAAACTAACTCAGCCAATTACAATTACATTTTCTATTTGCTTAGCAGATAACTGACTGATCAAAACAGCACTTTGCTAAAGTATTCTTAATGCAGATATTGATCAAACAAAGCCAATAGCAGGGCACTGTATAGCAGCACATTGCACTCATTGTTTCATTGTTTACTTAAAAAAAAATATTAATCATATATACACTTATATAAGGCACACACAAATGAATTAATCACAGTTGTGTAAATGTGCAAATGTCACCAGAAAGAATTAAGCACTTGAACATACGATGCACAAATATACACAGTATCAAAAATTCCCCCAGGCAGTTACCATAAGCGGGGTTCTGCGCCTTGGACTTAACGGGAATAGGACCCGTGAACTTTCCCTTTTCTCACCATGGAGCTTAAAGCGCAGCCCCTTACTCTACCGTGGAGCCACTTGGAAGAGGACGTATCTCAGAAAAACGATGCTTTCATTCCCTCCCCCTCTCCCAGCTGACCCGTCCTCAGTGTATGACACCCTGCTCCTTTTCCTCCAAATTGTCAACCCTGACACTGTTTGTGACAGGCGCACCCCCCCCCCCCGGACCCCTCGATGTACAGTACAAACATCTTCTATCCAAACATATTTCCCCGGCAATAATGAATGACTGCGATTGCTTGCTGCAACACAAGGAGGTTGCATAATTCAAAGGCTTGTCTTGCAGTTTCTCTGCAACAATATTTTTTTTCTGGTCTGTAAATATTTTAACCCTCAGCTACAGTCTGTAAGTGCTGCAAGTATACTGCCTTGGTAAACTGGCAAATGTTCTTTGGAATGAGCCGTTTCATAGACATAGATGGCATTGTGCTTGATAAAACAACTGAATGCATTCTACAACTACAACTGCAAACATTTTTAAGGTACGTTCAAATTTTTATAAGTGAACATTTTATTCAAATTTATCTTTTTTTAAATACAAAAATCAGTCAAACACTATGTTTCTTCCATGTCTGATCAATAGCCTATTCTCCATTCTTTTTACATAAAATATAGATCAGTTAATATATCAATAACTAATTTTCTCATAGCCACAAGTGTGAAGATGGACTCATCGCTTACACTGAAAAAACCCATACAAATTACTGTCATAGAATAAGGGTACCACTATTCATATTTAAAGCTCAACATAACTTTGTAAAATATATCTGTCAGATAGACAAGATGAATAACCCTATTGGAACTGCACTGTGTATACCAAATGGCTACTGATAAGATAAACACACTATTAAGAAATCACTAGAAGGCACAGTCAAATCTACGATTAGTAATCAAGCTTGGTTTTCCATCTTATAAGTGTTATACCAGAATCTGGAAATGGCTGATTACAGGGCATTCACTGTTGAAAATAAAACAATCTGTGCTATGTTTTGTCGCGCAATCCCACTTCAATTTTGCTGTCCAATACGGTTATAGTAACAGATGTCATTATTATGACATCACACTGATCACTGACTGCATTTTGCATTTCAATATTTTTCATTGTTGCTTCCTCGAGCAACAGAGCAAGAGAGTGTTGTTAACAGCTAAACAGGCTCGGAATACGCTCTGAAAGAGAGCAATGGCATCTCATCCACTTTATCCGTACCATTGAGTCAGACGAGGTAAGATGTCACATGTCAATGCATGGAATGTGTCAGCAGGTTCTAGGAACAATAGTAGTTACCCCATATCCTGTCATTTTACATGGTTAATGGATTTAGAAATGTAGACATTTTTTTTTTTTTAAAAGATTTAAAAATGCTCATCATTTTTTTTTTTTTTGTTAAATCACAAAATGGGTAGATTTAGGCAAAGTGGTTCCCCATACAGTTAGGTGACCGAAGTCACTTTCCTTTCAATAGTGCTTTACTAGTGGGCAGCTACTGAATTAAAATGGTGGCAGTAAGAACACACAGCACACCTTATTATCTTCCTTTGAGGCAAGGACTTCCAAGAAGGAGAGGAGGAGGAGAAAAGAAAGTCCCCAGACCTCTAGCTGAGCCTGTGAAATTGTGAACAATTATTCGCTGTGCAAAATACAATGCCTGCCAGATGAACTGGAGCTCAACCCTGAAGATCGGCAGCCTCCCCACTGAAAAACGTGTGTGTACGTGTGTGTGTCTACAAATGTGTGTGTACTGGAAGGAGTGTGCATATATTTCCGTGTAATTGCATGGTGTTTGATATTGTGTGGGGTGTATGTAAGCACCCGTGTGTGTGTGCACGCATGTGTTTACAGGATTGCTAACTTGGACCACACTTCGACTCAAATTTATAATGTAGATTTTGTGTCCTTCACTAAAATAGATATCTCTGAATTTTCACCTGATTGCTGTCAACTTTTACCCAACTTTAAGAGCCCACATTTCAATTCATATTGAGCTACCATCTTGTTCAAATATCTAATGTCTCCCTGTAAACAAAAAAGAAAAAAATCTTTAAGTTTAGTAATGGGGTTTCCCTTGGCGAAATATTGTCATATTAGGTCAATACATTTGATCTGTCTGTAACGCTCATTCACACCTTAGCATAGATGTAAAAATATTAATATTTGTCACAAGAAAAAAGGATAGTATTTTCTGTTCACTATTATTTGTAGTTTGTGGGGTAGTCCTACCAAGAAGTCCCTGACCTGTCCGGTGGCCGTCGGGTATTTATAACGCCAAAACGCCAATGGTTTATTCACAAAACAGGTTACGAAATCATTCGTGGTAATTCACCCCCCTCCACGTTCGTACTTTCTGTTTCCCTTCACCCCTCCCATTTCATTTTCCTGTCCCTTTCCGAAAGTCTATCCTTCCCCAGACCCAGACTCCCTCCGCAGCGCTCCAGTCGCGCAAGCTGCGGTCACGTGACTCGACACTACAAACTTGCATTCCATCAGACTCGGCTTTTCAACATCATTAACAACTGACCCAACAAGCCACAGAGAAGTCTGTCTATGGAAGCGCGTTCAAATTCTAACAGTTACATGTAGCTTGACATCGAGGCACTTAGGTTATATTTGCTTCACAATGGCTTCTGGCCATTTGACATGTGCCAAGAAATGTGCCTATTCGGTTTCCCTAATCTTCTGACATCCGAGCACAAAAATGGCAAAGTAACAAGTCTTACGAAAAGACCGTAGGCTATTTGCGAAATCCATGTCGCGTCAATTTGAAAATCCATATTAAGGGTGAAAAACGTTTCGTGCAAAAAATATTTTATCTGGGTTTAGGAAAAGAGAATAAAAACTTTCCCGTAAGTAGGCTACTTTCCGTTTTACACTACCCAGCCTATCGTGGGATGCGCAGGTATTGCAGTAAAACACATAGTTTATGTTAATGGTAAATTGCTTGGACGCGGTTGGGTTCCACCTTAAGAATCACTCGCGAGTTCTAGCTAGCCATAGATACAGCCAACATTGTACTTACCTTTCAGAGATCTTGGTTTAGCTTGCTTGCGGCGAGACATCCTAAAGAAAACAGCCGAAGTTGCTCAGTTTCAGACTGATCAAATGAATGCTATATATAGCGGATATCCTATGCAATCCCGTTTATTTGCACAGACCACAGTAGCGGATGCTCTCTCAAGATATAAAAAAAATGTATGTAAAAATAAGATCTGGATGACGATAGCAATTCTGGGATAAGTACACGAAGGGAGGTAATACGTTTAAAATCCAAGCTACCTATTTAATGCAATTGTGGTATCAGGAAAAGTGTCAAAATATTGGTAATTCCGTCGCATACGTTCCCATCCTTCCGATAATAAACGTTCGCGTGCAAACATTTAGGTGACGCGCTTTAAAACAAAAACAGGATTACTGCTTATTTACTGTTTGAGCTTAACTGCTATCGCGTTGGAAAGGCATCAGCAATCGCCTGCTGTGTAAGGGAGAGTAAAAATGCAACAAAACTTAAAAAAGGAAAAAAATACTTTTTTTTCTTACATACGAAACTAAAATTAGGATCTCCTTTTTCTAATTCCCGTTAGCCAGTTCTGGATATGTATTTGTAATGTGATCTAAGTCTACGTTTAAATTGGTATAAAAGAAGCAGAGAGAAGATGTGTGCTCCCTCCTCATCACAAACCTGCAAGGTCTTGGACTGCGCTGTCGCTCCGGTAGTCCACATAATAATAGAAAATGGAAGCAAGGCCCCCAAAGCCATCAGGATGACTCCAGAGGGGGCCCCTAACCCGCAGGGACTCGCTCTGTACGTAATCACTGAGGAAATCATTGTCAGCCTGCCTGCACTCACACACAGACAGAGAGGCATGATTAAAATCCTAGGGACTCCGGCAAGATGTGGACTCCTGGATTCCTCTCTTACGGCTGGATCCGGAGTCTGCAGTGAGTCTCCAGAACCAAGGCTCGCTCTTGTTTTTTTTTCTCTCTCACGTCTCGGCTCGCGCAACGTCTCTGGCGGAGTGATGATCCCCCTCCTGGTCGGAACGGTTAGAGGGGGAAAATGCATTTTGTTGTTGCTGCAGACATGGCACCTGCTGAATAATCACAGGACACTGGCAACCTTTACTATTTAATAGGGGACGTGGAAAAATTCTGGCAGTCCTAAAATAATGAAAGCTTTCATGAATGCAATTTAATGGAAACATGTAAAACTCCGGAGCCTGTGATTTCCTCTTTCATAATTGATAATTCCTTTAAAGTTTAAAGTTATGCAATACGTCCGAGTATCGAGACTGGGGTTACTCCAGGAAAAATAAATGCAAAAAAACAAACAAACAAAAAAACCACACTTAAAGTTTACATTAAAGTACAGGTACACAAATCTGTATGCAAATATGGTAGGAAGGAAATAAAGATTAAGAGTTGTCATGCTGTGGCAATGGTATATACATCAGGTAAAGGTTAACAGAGCAGGAAAGTATGGAATGTGTAATTCCAGGTAGCATGCTATGGCATTAGTCAAATGCCAAAGCATGAAAGTTGGTAAATACATAGGTCCACAGGATATAAAAGAATAGAAAGGTAAAGGTTAATGTTATAGGCATAATTGTTATTAGCGGTAAAAGGGTAGACAGAGTATGGTCATGGTTCTTCTTTTTTTTAAATGTTAGATTTTTATTTTGTATGTCAGGTAGGCAATAGATATAAAAATGAATGCGCCAGAAAATATCCTGCATGCACTGATCTTGTTTTTGCTAGAGGCATTACAACATTATCAGTTGACAAAGGGGATATAAGTATATATTTTACAGAAAATACATATTTAGTTCCTGTCATATATTTTTATGAATGGATAGTTTAATGGATATTGATAGATACATACCATAATAAGGTGAGTTGGTATCAGCATACTGCAGAAATAACACCTGTGCATCTCACCAGCTAGTGCACATTCTGCATTTCCTCCTGCGCCTTAGTTGTCTGTCTTCATAAAGCAGTATGACTGTCCAAAAAACAACCAGCATGAAGTGGCCAGTTTGAGCCACAAGAGGTGCCCACATTTAATAAAATCACTCATGGTTTATACGGCATTAGCATAAAATTACATTTGTTCCTGGTTATGTGGTATTCAATAGCCAGTTGTGATATATTGTAAGAGGGAAATTAGTAAAGTCTGGAGTTTGAGCTTACTATTTATTAGTAAGGCATTGAAACATTCAATACTAGCTGTGCTCTTTACTAGCGAGTTTTCTAATTATCTGCATTAGTGTAGCTGTACTGCCACCTACTGAATATTGTTATTTGCTCGATACTTCGTCAAAGCCTCTTAGCTAGTAATGAGCTAGTTTCTTTTTAGTGGATTGTTTCTTCTGAACCCATCTCTAAATTAATTAAAATATTTTAGTTTTTTTAGTTTCAATTTGTTCTGGTAGTTCCATTCATTTAATCTCTCAACTTGACAGCTAGTAAGATGAAATAAGGCTGAACAGCAATCCATTACTAATATACTCCAATACTCTGAATGTTACTTATGTTTTTATATTGAAAGCATTGGTTCATTATATGATTTACAACAAACTATTTGTGGCTTTGTAGTAGTTTATGTGTGTAGTGCATGCTACTTGCCACATTCGGTACATTTAGATATATAAAATATTTTAGTTTTTTTGAGTTTCAATTTGTTCTGGTAGTTCCATTTTATTTAACCTCTCAACTTGACAGCAAGTAAGATGAAATAAGGCTGAACAGCCATCCATTGCTAATATCCTCCAATACTCTGAATGTTACTTATATTTTTATATTGAAAGTATTGGTTCATTATATGATTTATAACAAACTATTTGTGGCTATGTAGTAGTTTACATGTGTAGTGCAGCTACTTGCCACATTCAGTACATTTATATCAATTAAGAGGGCATACAAGCTGTTGCCATCACAGTTTGCCATCACATTCATTATGGCATTACCCTCATTGATATCAGGTTTAAAGGCATACTATGCAGGAGTTTTACCTTGAAAATATTATAAAATAACCATGTTCAGTCATATCTATGAGGCGCCAGCAGTTTCTGTCATTGCGCACATACACGGAATCCATTCTCCTCTGCTTCGGTTTCTTTTTCTAAAATGTGTTTGGGATGTTTCTGGGCATGACATTATTTTATGTGTGGGGAGGGCAGGGTGTGACTGCAGAGCCTGTAGTATGGGATCAGGTTTCAGCAGAGCGTTTGTAGCTAGTTTGTGCTGGAGAAGCACAAGTACAATGAAGCAAAATGCCAAACCAACAGGGCTCATTCAAAAACCGGAGTCAACCTTGGAATTCCTTTTCCTAAAACTGTTATTATAATAATTGTTTATTAATATAGTTTGCTTGTCACTTCTTTCTGATACACTGTGACAGAAAAACAGTGCATCTCCTGTCTGCTTCCTATTCCTAACCCGTTGCATCTTGAGTTACGATATACTGTGTCCTATCAGTAGCCTACTGCAAGTCAAGTCCAATTGTAAAAACCCTGTTAAAATAGTTATTTTTTTAGTCTACTTTTAACTTTGCTTTGTAAGTTATCATACAACGGCATTTAATTCTTAAGTCGAAAATAATATTTAATGTATGTTAAGATTTCATCACTAGCTTATTTTTATACATAGCAAAAATGGTGGTCATCCAGTTTTTAAAATGTCTGCTATTGTCTGTTATTGGCTCAAAATCATGTGTCCTAAATTATCCAGACTAGATACGTAAATAGTTGAAGATGGAGTCAATTTTGGTGAGCTATTAATATCATAGTAAACTATTATTTAACCTTTTAATATCACAATATGTTTTTAGAATGTTCTTAACTGAACATTCTAATGCTGATGTAACAATCACTGGTAATTGAAAGCAATTAAGAGTTTCAATAAAAAGCAATAAAAAAAAAAATCTAAAAAACCTGCTCTTTACTGTTAAATGTAAGTTTTGCACTTATAATTGCTAATCATTAAAAAAGCATAAATTTAAATCTGGTTAGCACCCCCACCCCATTTATTTGTGATGATGATACACACAAATGAAAAGCAATTATCTGTAAAAACAAGGAAATTAATACAGATAATGTTTGCTTTGAAAAACAAAGACCATTTTGAAAAATATTTTATTCTATGTCGTTGAGAACAAAAATATGTGTGTAGCTCAAAATAGAGAATGATTTCAGTTGGTAATTTAAGAGCAAACCTGAATGATCATTATCATTCATCCATCCATACATTATCTATACCCACTTATTCCTGGTCAGGGTCACAGGGAGTGCTGGAGCCTATCCCAGCGTGCATTGGGCAGGAGGCAGGAATACACACTGGACAGGGTGCCAGTCTATTACAGGAACATTATATCAGTGCGGATAAATGTAATATTTGCCACAGATAACCATGCAGTCATGGCCAGTGATCTCAGCTGGGTTTTAAGACTAGTTCTGACAAGCCTGCACGTACACACAAATGCACATGAACGTATGTCTGTGGTTCAATATATCGAAGGATTACAGTAGGCCGTTTAACAGTAAAACTGCAAACGATTGTATGTGCACATAAAAATCCAAGCTTCACGCTGCCAAGACAGCACTCCATGGTACTGGCTTTACAGCTGCCGGCAGCTATGTGTGAATGAGATTCAGCCGGCGCTGCTGAAGAAATCTCAAACTGTGCTCAAAGACTACCTTGAGAAGGAAAAAGCATTTTCGGGGATCAAGGTTCTTAATCCAAGATGTCTGTGCTGAAGGTCGTGCTTTAACATTTTCTTTGACTTTTATTCCACAGGCAGGTAAATGCTGCTCAGAGGTGACACTGTCAGTGTTTGATAGCGTCAGGTCAAGCGCCACCACTGCCACTGAGTCTGGGAATCCCAGTCGTTCGCTGGTGATCAACAGGGACCCAGGGAACCCGCAGAGAACCTGTTGGACTGAACAGAAAACTATTTCTTTAACATTACCTTTATTAATTACTGAGTTGATCGTGAGATGCCTCCATATATTGATCAAAGCCGTTGTGAACAAGCGAGCATTCCCTTTGTACTGAAAAAGCTTAGTGGCTTTCCAACAAACTGGCATGTACTGTTTCTTCCTCTATTCTTTTTATTCTGATTATAATTTGATGGGTTGTTGCGTTATATTTGGCTCTGAAGAAGCTGACTGCAGTTCACAGTCCCTACGGATTCATCATCTTGCAGCCTGTCAGCATAGACAACACAGCACCCTCAGCAGATTAATGCCTTTTCACTGTAAAGGTCATGACCTCTTCCATGCCTTACTGAGTTGGTGAGTCATTGTATAGAAGGTCTAGAGTGGAAGACTGGATGGGTAACCACCTCAAGGCCTAGCATACGGCCCAGTAGAGTGTATGCAAGGTCTCAGTGAAAAAAGGAAGCGCAACATTATCTACTGCAGGCAATTCAGAACAGGTTTAGGATTAGAAAGCATCTGCACAAAATATGTATGTGTTGCTATGTACATCAATGCTTTAGGATGCATGTGAGGGGACAGTAAAACAGTAATAAACAGTGAAAATATCATCAGTGCTTTGAAAAACCTCACCATTTGCTGCTGCCAAAATCACCATTTTATATAAACTGTATATATAGAGCCTGTTGAGGATGATGGCTTTAATGACCTTTTAAGGCAGAGGTGTTCAACTCAATCAGAAGACAATTAAGGTGTTGAGAACACGGTTTCTGAAATGGTCAACTGGTCAATGGTTTAAATGAATAACTGGTGCTGACACACACTGAACTTCAGCAGATGCTGCAAGCCTCCAGGACGGGATTCTGACCCCTGTGTTTTAGGGCATTTAGTGCTTCCATTAATTGTATTTTTTTTCTATATTTGCTAAAATGAAGTATATTTGAAAAACATGATTGTTTCGCATCCACCATCCAAAATAACTAGGCAATGTCATTACACACTCAAGTGTGGGAATCATATATATCAGATTTTAAAAATCATAACATATTTTGTTTGTTTATGTTTACAAACAACATAAATAACCTGGTACTTGACTGCTTTGTTGAATTAATTCGCTTAGTAGCTATTGTTTCGTTGTACATTGCATATGAGGGCTCTCACATCTGTAAGGACAGGGAGAGTCAGATGAAACCCATGACAGAGAAATGAAGGTATTGATTTTGTTCGCTGGAGGACCCGGTGTACGTGTGTGCAGCTGAACAGTTGATGCAGTGCCAAGAGCTCAAAAGGCCATCAAGACGATCTGATGAAAATGAGAGAGACAATGAATAGGCCACATGTCAAAATTCTGATCACCGTTGCTCAACTCTGCAGTACATATTGCGGCTACCTTGAGTACGCTAATGTCATTTTAGTGATATTATAAAACTGTTAACACATGCATGTACATGCACTGTGATTATTCATAACTGCACCAAGCACGCTTGTAGTCTGCGAATAAATAAATGAAAGACATGACTTTCATAAGGAGATACGTGTCACACAATTTTGGTTTAGTTAACTATAACATTTTCATTCCAAAGATACTGTATCTTAGTAAGTTATTTTGAAAGTGATACTGAAAAATAACCCTTTCATGAAGCAGAAACCTTTCATGTCTTATTGCAATAAGGTCTGCTTTCCATTGAGGAAAAAAAAACAAGAACAATTCTTTTTCAAAACAAAGGATAAGGATCTCACGATTTCTATATATGAAATAGCACAGTGACGGGTATGAAATATTCAGTGGCTTTTGAGTGGTACTCACAGTTTCTATGCCTGTCAGCAATGGGAAGTGCTGAGGTGGCTGGGGGGAACAGGCGGATCAAACTATATATTTTTATTTTCGCCCATTTTTAAATCGTCAATTGTACTATACACTGATGCTATGCAAATCTCACGTGCACAGGGGGTAGACCTAGCACTGGTGAAGCATAGGCCGTAGGTCCTCTTGACATACTTGCCTGCTGAACAGTGACTGTTTTCCACACTGCAAGCCATACAGAGCCTGATTTACTAAGACCTTAAGCACGTGCAAAACCTTTTAGCACATGTAGAACTAATAACATAACCAATGATTGGTCAAAACAAATACCAAGACCAATAATTGGTCATGTTATTGGTTATGCATGCACCAAATGTTTTGCACATGCTAAAGGTCTTAGTAAATCAGGCCCAATGTATTATACGAGGGTTAGCACCCATTTGAAGCCTATGGTATTGAATCTAGTAAGAAACACGATACCAAAATTACCAGCTATGTAGGCTGTTAAAGATTAACCCAAAAAAATACAAAGGTCCACAAAAACACTTACAATTTATATTCAGTTGCAGCATTGCCAACAGTGTTCAACTATAATAAAAAAAATTGGCCAGAAGCAGTCTGTGTACAGCTCACTTTTTTCAATTGACTTCAATTGAATTGTTTTACTTTTTTTTAGCTTATGAACATGACCTATCAGTTGTGACACACAACGCTTCAGTATTCTGGCCTCCCAGATGCAGCTTTGCTTTGCATATAAACTTAGGCAATGTCACCAGATTCTCTCTGAGTAAAGAAACTGCTATTATGTTTTGTTATATTATGTTTTCCCTTTGTATCTTTTATCGACATATTGTTGGAAAGTATTTTGCATTTGTTACGACAGAATAGATAAGCCTTGAACATGTAGGATTTCAAGTCTGGTGTTTCACATGACACTTTAGGCATTTAATAGATGCCCTTATCCAGGGCAACTTACACTTTTACATGGCATCTACTTAACCAGGGCAACTTCCATTTTTATATGGTATCTACTTATCCAGGGCACCTTACACTTTTACGTGGTATCTACTTAATATAGTTGGATATATACCGAAGCAATTCAAGTTAAGTGCTTCTCTCAAAGGTGCAACAACAGTGCCTTACCTGGAAAATGAATCTGCAGCCTCGCAGTCACAGTTCCTTAACCACTATACTATAGTAGTGCACACTACACATTACTATGCTGCACGCACATGGGTCCTTTAATTTTTTAGAGTTATAGTAAAATAAAGACAAAATACTGATAATGGGCTTAGCATCCCAAGAAATATTCTGTCTGTAGGAACACTTTTATTGAAAACAGAAATCTCTGTAATCTACAAGATTTTGTACACAATATTTGAGGGTGCATTTTCATGCACATCTTGGTAATAAATAACCATGCAATATTACAGCAATAAATGGTACTGTCATCTTTAACCCCAAGCCACAGATACAAAGGATATCAATACCTTTTAGGGAGAAAGGATTTCAGTGCCTTTTAGTGAAAATACTTTGACTAAGAAGATAAGCGTGGAAAATTAACTTGAATCTACTCACATGATGATAAAATTATAAAATTCCAGAAGGCAACAAAAAATGAACTTGAATAATGAGTGTCAAACAGCATTTAACAACCATCCATGATGGTTAATTTGGAACTTTTTTAAAGCCATGGTATTTTGTACAATGTTTTTCAGGTGGAAACTTGTGTTTTGTAACCCAGCCAGGGGTCACCGTGGGTACAACATAAAGACTCAACTTGCATACACCGGAGGTGGAAACTGTAAATCAGCCAAGCCAGCCCTGTTTTTCTGCGATACGTGGTGCATTAGCCCCAGTCAAATGCTCTCTGTTCACCTTCACGAGGCTATCCTGAGATGAGCTGACACCCACCTCTGCTGTGGCGGAGCACGGACAGGGCTTCACGGTGGGTGGCGGGCCTCTTGGCGGTGGGGAACGGAGCAAGCTGCTACTGAGAGCGCCAAGCTGCTACGAGGAAATTGTGGCGTCGACACCCCCACTCCCTCTCCCTGCATGGCTCGCCACTACGTAAATGGCTGGCTAGCTGATTAAAATATAACAGTTAACATTGCCATAGCCATCCTTCAACTCAAAACTCAGATAAAAGGTCCTTTCCTCTTTCCCCAAAACACTGACCCGCCCCCTTACCTCTCCTCTCGCCGTAATTGTCCAAAGGAGGCTAAACGAGGCAGGAAAGGGACGCGTGAGGAGGACGGCGGGTGCAGAGAAGAGGGCGTTTTGGCTCCGCTCTCCTGCTGCAGTACAACCTCCACTGAGCACCGAGCCAAGAGCGTGCCGGTGCCAGCAGAGCACAGTCCAGTCTAGCTCTGGCCCTTCCCACCTTTCATCCCTTCAGTGTTCACAGGCCTCGCGTCTCCCAGGGCACCGGACCAAAGACCAACAAAGCAAATATGTGCACAATGCATTTGCTTCATTCCTTAACATTTGTTTCTGTAGACTTCTGTGAAAGAGGAACTAAATGCAGTGTCATTCGCTATTTAAAGCGCATGCTATTATGTTGTTTGTGTTTTAAGCTGCTCTGGCTGTTCTGTTCTGTCTGCAGTCTAACGTTTACAAGTAAAAAAACAGGAAACAGAGATACATTAAAAGGCTAAGATGGTTCAAGTTGAGTATTTGAAGAACATTACAGGGAAGCCACTGCTTGTGTTCCCTCTGCAGTATCCACCGCCAAAATTAATTCTTTACTTTTCCGATCACGCTTCAGCAACTGCCACATAAGGAATGGATACAAAGATGGAGATTCAGATTATTGGCGTAGTCACATTACCTGCACAAGCACTGTTGGCATCATCAACTTCTCAGTTTTAAAGGCCTTTAATTCTGGAGGGAATCCCTGTAAATTCTGTGTTTCGGTCTCTTCTCATCCACCGCCTTTTCATTTTGTAAAGGATGCTGAGGCTGTTCCTCGATGCAGATTCGCAAATCAAAATAAGCAATGCACCTTCTATCAGGGCTGCTGGTATTTTAAGGAGTGACAAAGTAACAGAGAAAGGAATAGGTCCGTTTTTTTTAACTCCACCAGACCTGCTTTAAACAAAAGCTAGTTCAGAGGCAATACGTGCTGCCATGAGTTAAAAGCGTGCAGGTATTAATGCTCCTTTAAAAAAAAAAAATCCTGCCTACTGGATATATGATTAGAACACTATTAGTAACTGGCTAAATTGTAGATCGCTATAAAGACACTTTAACAACAGTATGATAGTGTTCCTTTTATTTGACTGTATTGAGGAGAAAAACCCAATTATATTATAATTATAATAATTATAGTTGAATTTCAGTCTGTTCCTGCAGGCACATCCCACTTCACTGAAGAATTCCATTTCCAAATTCTAGAATCAAAATCACCCAACAATTGTATATTCAGAAAGATTTCCTAATTTAGATCTATGTTCAAGAATGCACAACACATAGAGTATTGCTAGTTTTGAGTTTACGCTGTATTTTTAAAGGGCATAGCAAGATTGCATAAACACTGCTGGCGAATCGCAGAGGAACATGGCATTAAACTGATTCCCTCAACATCCACTCATTCATCCGTCCAACTTTCCTCCTACTCATCCATTCTTGCTAGCGTTGCATCAAAGCCAGTGCCTGGAAGCATCCTGAAGTTAATGCTAACAACTTAGATTAGGGCTTCCCACAATATTTAATGATGACCACACACTGCACACTCAAACCAGTCCAGACTGCGGGCTTGGAATGAAGACGCCATGCGGAATTCATATGGGGATGGTGGGATACAATCAAATATTCTGGAAAGATGATAAAAGCCAATGTCAAATGACGAATGGCCAATTTGTACCTACTCCGTCTACTCATTGTATTCTAAAGGGCCTGACGAATGACAATTCTGTGAGGGAATTAGGTGCTAAGCTGACTGATTAAAACGTGTGTTTTTGTTCTTTCTTTTGATTGGATTTTTCATGGCTTTCTACCTCCCCCCTCCAATTACAATTTGAGAATCTTTTGGCACAGAGGGGATTACTGTTATGGAGATTAAAGACCTCTTTAGAATGTATTAGTTAATATGGACCATGAGAATAACTGTATTTCGGGAACACAACATGATATTAAGCATTAAGATAGCTTCTATATAGATTTTCTTTCATCAAAGAATTTCTGAAATAGAGATGGCATTTAACTAAATTGCAGCATACAATTTATCTGATGAAGGAAGTCAAGTTTGAATGTGCAGTGGCATTGGTACCACTGGCATCTGGGATGAGGACTCATATTCTGCTCCAAAAGGGAAAAATGAAACAAACTTAAGATTGGTATACAATAAAAAATGATATTGTAAATAATCCAAACCAGATGTTTTTGTATGTGTCATGTGCCTTTTCGCACAAACAATTCTATCAGAAGAGAAAAGAATATATGACTTGTTAAATTATATATGATTGTTTCTCATTAGATTTCTTATATAACACATACACACAATGTATAAATATATATATATATATATATATATATATATATATATATATATATATATATATATATATATATATATATATATATATATATATATATATACTAGACATTAAAATAGGTAATGACAATGATCTCTCACCCAACAGATCACAATTAATGTGTAGTGATACAGAGTACTTCTTACCCTTAATAGCACATTGTGATTCACCAACGCACACAATGTTTAGGATTAGCGCTGGGGAGTGTGAGGGCTGGTCACAGATCTGCGGTCAAGGGCGGAAAGCATGCGGAGCGCGTGCGGCGCGACGCTAGCCTGTTCGCCCGGACGTCTTTAGAATACAAACGCTGGAGCGCCCGCTACCCAGGGCCCTCCACTGGAGGCTCCTTCCGCTCAGCCTGGGGCTCTGTCTGCGTCTGCGGCTGTGTTCCCTTCTCTGGAAGACCAAGGACCGCAGTCAAAGCTGCTCAACTGGATGCGACGCCAGAACAGCATTTGTGGGCTAGTTGGCCAATCACATGTTCTCATGGGAATCCCCTTAACATACCTTTAATTTTTGATCTTCACTATGATTTGTTGATGTTATAAGTTCCTAGCCATTTTATATTGTATTTATATTCTATCCCCCCCCATCCTACAATTACTTTTTGCTAAGTGCTATTGTGTGATGAGACAATGACAATGTACCCAACTGAAACCCTGCTTACATGGAAAATGTCATGGACAATTATACGTTTCCCTATAGTAATCAAAGTCATAATGTGTAATTGCACAGTTGGGATTGCATTCTATACGATGGAGTGCATTGCTACACTACCAATTAATGCTTTAGGTAGACTTGCCACCTGACAGCTTCATGATTTGACATTTTGACATTTGTCATCAGTGCTACTAATTCATGCCTTGACTTTAAAAAATGTTGTATTTGTAATGAATACACTACATTTCCTACAATACATTTTTAATTGCATATACAACAGGAATCTTAAAGGTTGGGAGTGGATGGTTTCAGTTCAAACCATGACAAAATTACCTGCAGTTTTGTGTGCTGGTTCCTGTCCAAAATTAATTAATGAAAATTACCAATAGAACAGAATCACATCTTTCCATTATGAATAGTAAAACAACATAAAACAAAAATACCACCATGAAATATTAAACTTACTGCTATACTACTCCACCTAAAATATCTATCCATAATGTTTAACAATAACAATAGGGTGGATTTTCTTTTTATTCACGAGAGGCACCCTTTTATAATTTTAATTTCAATAACCAATTTGGGAATACAATACATGCATGTAAAAACACACACACAATGTTTTATAATTACAAATATATTTAAAAATGACCATTAAGATGCATAAAGTTTTCGGAATTTCTTTCCAAAAGTTTCAATTGTCCAGATCCTTTGACAGTGATTTTAATATCCTCAAGCCAATAAATAAGAAAAATAAAAAAATAAAAAAATAAAAATACGGTCTTTTCCACACACAATTTACAATATGTTTAATAGCAATTGGACCTCCGAGTACATCTACAGAGCACTGCATGGCCGCGTGCTCCTTTTTTCTGCCGACATTCTAGCCCGCCGCAACTGCGCGCACAGACGCTGGGTCTCCATCGTCCAAATGCGGCAGACGCGCAGAATCCTCTGGAAAAGGAGGGCTCCTGCACCATGCCGATCATGTGCCAGCAGATCAGAAAATTCTGCCGGGTCTCCTGGCGGGATCAAATCCCCTCTCAGGACCGGTTGGGGGCGTGGGGGTGGGGTGGCGAGGGGGGGGGGGGTGTAGCGGAGACGGGAACAGACGACCTTCTGCTGCGGAGGGTCAGTCCCAGCGCGCCGGCGTGCGGAGGGCTCCGTGTCGCTCGGCGGCTTGGGAGATGTCTTCTTGGAGCCGGGCCCTGGACGGGGTCAGCGCCGTCAGCAGAATAACGGCGGAGATTTACGCCGGTCCCGTGCCCCGCGCTTCCCGAGGAGCCGTGCTATTCGGGGAGATGTGTGCGTTCTCTGTTTTCTGTGTGACTGTTGGGCAGCTCGATCTGAGCGCTGTTTTTTCTTCTTCTTTTGTTTTTTTTTCTTTCTCCACCCCATAAGGTTTGCTTCCCACACTGAAAACTGTGACAGATGCACAACATGGCACTGAAAGCACGTCTCCCCTTAGACGGTCTAGTTTGACTCAGAAACCATTATTTGTTTTCTTTTCTTTTTGCATGCATTCATTCAACCAATTACACTTGTTTTTTTTTTGGGTGGGGAGGGGGGGGGGCACTCTGAAACAAACTTAACTTGTCTCATTAAAACAAACCCACAGATCTTTGAAATACGAAATATCCCTCCAGAGGAATCTGCATGTACTGCATGCCCTCCCAGAAGGCAGAAGAGCAGTTTTTTGTCTTTTCTTCGCGGGTAATTGCTGGGCCAGTGCCGCAGCTTGGCTGCAGGCACCGACTGCGCTCCTGGGAGAGTGGCAGGACCCTTTGAGCGCGCTCCGTTCGGTGGTGTGGGCTGCGAGTCACCCTGCTTTGATCCCGCCCACGTCACGCAACCTTTCACTCCACCTTTCTCTTTAAAATCAAACTTAGGTTGTGGGTGAGGGGTGTTTGTGTGTGTGTGTGTGTGTGTATGTGTGTGTCTGTGTGTGTTTGTATTAGAGCTGCGTCAAAATGTATTTACTTTAGTTCCATAATTTTTATAACAGTATTTTAAAATACATTAATTACTAAATGTTCACAAGGTCTTTGAATATTGTAATGTATTTATAAAGTTTTAAAATGATCAGAATTGAATTGAATCATATCTGATTCATCAAAGTGTTCCCTATTATGACATTGATTAGTCTTATTTTATGTTGTAATTCATTTATTTTAATTTTAATTTTATTTTATTGAACCATTTTGAACCATAAACTGTTTTGTTTTAGAATATTATGGTTTTAAGGGGTAATATCATTTTATATCTTTTGAAGGAAAAAAGTCAATGTGTCAGTCTTAGCAAATAAATATATTGTCAAATTTGTGTAATTCATCTATAGCATTTTGTTTCACCTACGGGCCTATTCTGAGCACAGTACTGAGTCAGGTTGTATTTAACATTAAATTGAAAATAATGGTAGCATTTAAGTATTTACAAATTCTGCAAATACAAATGTTTTGGGGCAATAGTGTTACAAAAATATATAACAAAAATACAACAAAAACAATATTTTCCTGTACAAATATTCCATCCTTCCCTGTGATTTTGCATGTACCTGCACATGTGTGCACATGTGTGCACATTGTCCTGTGTGTCAGGTGAGTGTTGCATCCACTGTGCTGAGTGGACTCTGCAATATGTTTTCAGATCACAGGCTTAGGGTGCTGAGCTTCATGAGTAACCTGCAAAAGACAGTGTAACCATCTTGTTTTCTGTGACAGCTGGTCGGTAGAAATGTCGCCTGCCTGCAAACTCCTGCTTAAAGAAAATTGCTGTGTTAATACAACACAAAACAGGATAAAAAAACAGGAAATGATCTGAGACTATTGCATCAAATCATTTATACAGAACATCATGCAGCACTGCACGGGTGGTGTAAATTTGTTTTCCCAGGGGCACCCGTAGCCATGAAAAATAAATAATAAATACAGAGGATAAAAATATTTTATTAACAAATACAATTATAATTATCATTTTACAAGAAAGACAGAATGGCAACTATATGCAAAGAAGCAGCTAAAAAGAGCAATAAAAGCAAAAAGGACAATGAAAGTATGGCTGGGGAATTATTCAAGCTATGAATGCACATCCACCCCAAAAAAACAAGCAGAGCCCCATGGATTGTCTAATAATGGTCACTGGTCATATGAGCCAGGTGAGTCAAGCCTTTGGTGAAGACGTCATTGCCACACCTTGGTTGAGGAATGCAGAAAAGATCCCAGCAACCGTGAGGAGTTTCCCTCCTTGACTGCATAGTCCCAGAGGGCCTCATCCGTCCAGTTTGGATCCATTCGGTGTCCACCCGCCACTGCCAGACCTTGCAGTGCACGCCCAACAAACCAAGGTCACTGGTGCACTGGTGTCACCAGACAGCCAGCTGTTGGCCAGCGAAGGAAAGGGGATGCCTGGTGCTATAGCATCTGCCGCTGCTATTTGACATTCGGGGCTGGCCGGCCGGTTGTCTGGGGGTGCATGCCCTTGCCCTCTCCGCAGTGGCTGAAGAGCTGCTCTGGCTGGAGCCCATCGCTCCATCATGCCAGCCTGTGCCCCTTCATCGTCTGGCCATTTGCAAGCCACTCGGCTGTCCGGGAGACACTGTGAAAACCTTTTGTCAATGCTGATCTTTTCAGATCTAGCATTGGCATCTAAGTCATCCCCTACTCTAAATGCTATAGTACTTTTGGAGAAAAAACATATTTTTTATGCTTTATTCCAAATAACCTGCATGCATAGCAACCTGTATTTTGGACAGAAAGACTCAAAACAACTACTTCAATTGATTTAACTAAGTCAACAGCATTATAATAAAGGATTTACTATGACATCACTCCCTCTCCACATTGCAAAGAATAGGCAGACCAGGTGACTGGAACATCAGCATTCTGTGTCAACACCTTTCTGTCTTCCTCTTTTGTTCAGGTGGGCAAGGGTTCAGGTGGGCAATGGTCACACTCCCTTACAGAAAACAAACACGACGGATATAACATGATAAATGAATTACATCTGCTGTCCAAGGTTTACCTATGTATGCATGTGCACAAATGAATAGATAAATAAAAATCTTCCCCATATGGTGAATATTTTACTGGTGGAGCTGTTGCTTAATGATCACAACTCTGTTTACTTTTTAATATACTCATTAAGAACACCTAGAGGGACTGGGAATTATCCCACCCATGAGTGGAAGGAGGCCTGGGGGAAGCGCCGGTCTCTGCTCTGCAACTCCAATGCCGCGCCTTTCCCTCCCACCAGTAAAGAGGCAGATGAATCTTAATTACTGATAGCAAACTGATAAAGCTTTTCATCTTCCTGTTTTCTCCCTTACCATATAGTGCATCATTTAGACTGCTGCATTTTGCAGTTAAGTGCATTTAAAACGACTGTTTTCAATTGCTATATATATATGTATATATAGTAAGCTCCATAATGTTTGAGACAGACTTATCAATTTTTTCTTGATTTGGTTCTATATTCTATGTGGTTAAGGTGCACAGAGTTCACCATGTACAAATTACAGCACTTTATATACATAGCCCCCCATTTCAGGGTACCAAAATGTTTGGAATATATTAGCGTTATGTAAATAAAAGTAGTCAAATTTGGTACTTTGAAGCATATCCTTTTCAGGCAATGACTGTTTGATGTCTGGGACCCATAGACATCACTACATACTGACTTCTTCTCTGGCGATTATCCGTTATCTTCAGCTAGTTTCAGGGCCTAGTCGCCTTATGTTTTCACTTCAAGCATATGAAACACATATTCATCTGGATTCCGATTTGGAGAATAACCGGACCAATCAAGAAACTTGCTGCTTTTGGCTTTGATTGCTTATGCAGTATTTTTAGTATCATTGTCTTGCTGTAGGAGTTTGGAGGCATTTGCGTGAACCTCAGCAGTTAATTTGCTTCTGTACACTTCAGAATTAATTCTGGTGCTGATATCAGAGGATACATCATAAATGAAGGCAAGTGATTCAGTACCTGTGACAACCATACATGGCCCCACCACGTTACACAGATGAGAGGGAGTGGTTTGAATTTTGGGCAGTTCCTCTTGGCCTTCACACTTTGGTCTCGTCACCACTCTGATACAAGTGAATGTTTGTCTCATCTGTCCACAAACCCTTTTCTAGAACTCTCCAGGCTCTTTTAAGTACGTCTTTGCAAACTGCAAAATGACCATTCCGTGTTGATGGCTAACTAGTGCAGCATAGCCTCTGTAATTTTGTTTGTCAAGTCTGCTGTTGACAGTACTCACTGACTCAACCACGCCTGCCTCCTGAAGAGTGTTTCTGATCCTTCATGTGACGGGTGTTTGGGGTTTTTTCTTCATTATGGTGAGAATTCTTCAGTCATCGACTGTAGAGGTCTTCCTTGGTTTACCAGGCCCATGATTACTGAGCTCATCAGTGATCTCTCTTGTTCTTAACAATGTTCCATACAGTAGATTTTGGTAGGCTTAATGTTTGGCCGATGTCTCAGGCTATTTTTTCTTATTTCTCTGCCTGATGCTGGCTTCCTTGATTTTCATTGGCGCAACACTGGTCCTCATGTTGACATATGCCAAAAATAGACTCCAAAAGCAATCAAAGGCCTAAAATCAAGACTAAATACTGAAAGCTCTCTTAAACCTGCACTAAGGAAGCATTTGAATACACATGATTAATCAGAAACACCTGTGAAGACATTTGTCCCAAACAGTATGGTGCCCCGAAATGGGGAGACCGTGTATAAAAAGTGCAATAATTTCTATTCTACCTTTCGAGACCAAAGTGTATAAAAATTCCCTTAAACAAAATCTGAGAATGTGCACCTTAACCACATGTGAATTGTTTGATTACAAATATGAAATTGTGGAGTACACAGCCAAATCAAGAATAAAATATGTACCTGTCCCAGAAATTATATATATATATTGTATACTGTTTACTGTATAAATAATAAGACCAAACCTTGACTAAAACAATGCAAGCAAGCAACACAAGCAAAACAATGACTCCTTCATATCAGTAAGCAATATGTAACAATAAGCAATAACCATGAGAAGTGTACTTGCTGAATATTCTGTTTCTACAGAATTGTTCTGTTTCAGGTATACCTAGTAAATCACCTCCTTTGGGGTGGCTAAGCACTCTGTGATCTGCCATGACTGACGTATTAAAATAAAAATATATTGAATAATATTATCAAGCCATCAATGCGCTATTTATTATTTATGTTTATGGAAGACATTGATTCCTCTTGGAATTACAATAATATGAATACTGAATTTGTTGTCAGCTCTGAACAAGGTCACCATAAAGTCTATTGGCGTATTCTCGCTAACACTGAATGAGCGTAAAAAAATATTTTCCTGCAGACTGAAATAAAATCATGAACCTGAACGTGAGACTTTCTCTTGCTATGTGTGTGTTGATGACTAAGAACACTGCAGAACAAGGATACTTTGTAAGCAGCTGTTAACCGGTTGCTGGAATTTGTCATTACATGATCAGAAAGCAGAAACTATGTATAAAATATTTACACATGACTTTAAAATTACGTTCTAGATTTCGACTGTAAAGTCTAAACATTCAACACCACACTGCTGAGGTAGATGCAGTGTAAATAGCAGGGTCTGATTTACCGCACATTGTAACTGCTTTCTTGAGACAGGCTCTTGATCAACTAAACATTAGAGGGGGGACGGAGGCCTTAAAAGAAGAATCTCAAATTAAGATAATTAATTTTCACAGTTCCTCTCATTACCACTTTGCCCTTGCTCATTAAGAACTTCAATTTCCACTTTAATCAGCCCATTCCGCAGGCTCATAGCTTCCATTAGTTCCGAGGCCATGTATCATCATTCTGATCTCGGAGCGGCTCCTCGCTACAGTTCTGACTCAGAGGCCTCCCCGTTGCTAATGCAAATGGCCTATCTCAAAGACTTCACCTCTGCTAATCCAGCCTCTCATAACTTTCAAAGTTCATTTATTTCATTCGCCCCTTCAAAATCGGGAAGCCATTGCTAATCCAACTGTTGTGACCAAGAAAACTTGACTACCGTAGTCAAGTTGATCTAATCACCAATTTTTCACGACTGCTAGTCCAAGTGCTCTAACCAGGAAAACTTTGCCAATGCTAATCCAACTTAAACTACCCATAACTATCAATTTTCACACTCTGATTTTGGAAACAGGTGCTTTAATAATATAACCTCGCCGATTCAGAAATGTTATTGTAACAAATCAAACAATCTGTACTCGAAATTTCCTCTTGCTAATTCACCCACCACGAGAACTATCATCACATCCATTTCAAGTAATGAATGTCAGAAATGTCACATGCAAGTACTCAAGCTCAGGACCTTTACCTCTACTAATTGAACGTGCATTTTTCTACAACATAATTACTGCCAATCCAACTGCTCAAACTGTTGGATAGCTTTCACTTTGACAATTCTAATTCAGATTTCCTTTCTGCTAATCCTTCTTTCTCACCCAGCAATGTTATCAAGGTCAGTTCTATTCCCGTCAACTTTCCTCACCAACATACAATTCAAGATAAACTTGCTAAACAAATTGTATCACATTTTGTCAGCAATATTTAAATTTACAACACATTATTTATTTATTTCGCACTCCACAGTTTTGTAAGCACAAAAACTCTCGTAAGTTCTTGTTAAAGTGCTGTTGACCCGTAAGTTAAGACTAAAGTTAAGACATTCATGGCTTTTATGATTGTTGTGTTTTATTTTACTGTGCTGAGTTGTGTTTTTTACTTAACTGCAGCCTGCAAATTCTAGTTAACCAAACCTACAGGCCAGTTTTTGTTTCAGCTGATTGTGAAACACTGTCTCTGGTCTAATACAGAGTAATGTGTACGTGCATCACTGCAGCAATAATAGGTAACAAAGCTGTTTCAGAGGGGTATTAATATTTCAGCCTCTTTATGGGTTTGCCACTTACAGATACACTATCATATAACATTTTTCTAAATATGGTTTATGCACCGGTTTTTCCAAAACATAAAATATTATGATACGTTTCAAGACTGGCAGCACACTATTGACAGCTTATACATATATATTTTTAAATAACACATATATTATATTGATATGCAATTTTTCTTTATTTATAAAGTACATCTTCCAAGGTTTCCATGGAATTCTATGGAGCTTTTCCAGAGAAACGGACAGCATTTCTTCCCTGCTACCTTATTAAAATCTTATAATCTTTTGAATTCCGATCCATACCGGGCTTTCCCTGGCATGGTCCTCATTGTTAAAAAGGGCTGGTGCATTTTAAAAGAGAAGACCAAAGGGAGGGGGGATTGGCGGGAGCCGGCTCTGAGGAAGCGGGAGCATCCCTCATTCCCCCGGCCTCCTCTGACAGCAGCGGGAGCACGGCCCTCTCTGGGCAGCGGTGCGGCGGGATGCTGGGGCCCCGTTAATTAAATGAAAAGGCTAACGTGGAGGGGAAGGGGACGAGGAAGAGGAGGGAGGGCGGGGGCTTTGTCTCTCGTCGCGTTTCAGCGGGGAGAGCGCGAGCGCGCATGCGCTGCTTCTGCGTGTGCGGGGTGGGGCGGGGGGGGGGGTGGCTAACGCGGAGCAGTCCGTGCCCTGCGAGGTCTCTGGTTAAACTCCCGCCTCAGATGAAGAAGACCTGTCAGGACGAGATCCACCTGCCCGGAATGGTTCAGGCCTCAATTTGGGCTAATGAGGGTGTCCCGGAGAAGCGAGCCAGGGCCCTGGTCCCGCTCAGAGAGCAGAGGGGAGATGGATAGTGTAGTCTAAAAATAACCTCATTTCAGAGAGTGGCCCTGAGAGCTGTGTCCTAAAACAAGACACGAAACATTCTCTTCCCCATTCTGTACTGATGGGCAGCAGCACCATCACCCCCCCTCCCCCCACAGGTTGTGACCACATCCTTTATTTAATTTTCTATTTTGAAGTTGTTGTTCAATTGCATTCTCTACATAACACACATAAATTCAAGTACAAGGCCATCCAGTGATTTGTGCTGTTTTTACATCTGCCCGTCAGTGGGGAAGAGAATGTTTTGTGTCTCGTTTTAGGACACAGCTCTCAGGGCCACTCTCTCTGAAATGAGGCTATTTTAAGACTACACTATCCATCTCCCCCCTGCTCTCTGAGCGGGACCGCGGCCCTGGCTCGCTCCGGGCGCCGGTGGCCAGCCCTTCCCCGGGACGCCTTCATTAGCCCAAACCGAGGCCTGAACCGACCCGGGCAGGTGGATCCTGTCATCTGAGGAGGGAGTTAAACCGAAGCGCCCCGCGGTAGCCGACCCCCGCCCCACACACGCAGACGCACGCACGCGCCCTCACACTCTCTCTCACTGTAATCAGGGACGGAAACGCATGCAGGGTGGGGAAAAAAGAGCTACCCAAAAAAGGTGTCGAAGCGTCCAGGTTAATCTCATATAACCATGTAACAAATGCCTGCGTTAAATGCTCAAATGTATAGGAAATCTCGTTTAATTACACTCAGATCAATGAGAGACACTTAGATTGTAAGCAAATAAAGTTTTCTTATTTATTTTTAGAATTAAAAAAAAGAGTCTAATTGTCAGACGGGCAAAGAGTTGGCTGCAGTTTATGCTGTGCAATTATGGGGGTATTTAAATCAAGTTAGTCTGAGAAACTTTGACGCAGCACCCATCAGCACTTCCAATGACCTTCGCTATGCACTTTTCACTTTTGTACGTCACTTTGCATAAAAGTGTCTGCTAAATAAATATAATGTAATGTGATGTAATGCCTTTGCTCTGAGGGGTTTTAGGCCTTCCCGCCTGGCAGCACTCCTTTGCCTGGCTGCAGCCATACTGTCTCCTCCTCTTCCTCTGTTCTCCTCTTCCTTGTGCACTTGCACATGTTTTCTCGTCGCTGCTCTCCACCTGTCTTCTTTTTCTCTCCAACAGCCGTATCTCTCTCTGTGCTCCGTCCCTTCGTCAGGCACAGCCTTCTGGCAACTTGTCCAAACTTTTCTTCTTCTCACTTGAACATTGTGGCAGCAGTCATCCCCCACGGCTTCATGGCGTACCGTCTGAATTAAAATACAGGCGGAAAGATTTATATTTAAGCTTTTGGGGTCAATAATATTTCCCATAAGACAAACAATGTGTTTTACTGCTTTCACCTCAGTCGAGACATCTACTTTTAACTGTGACCACTTCCAGCTGTACTTGCTACTTACACTCACCCGTTGCACAAGAAGTGCATCATCTTCCTCAAATTCTCTTATTCTGAAAATGAATGGCACCACAAATTTTGTTGCAACAGCACACATTTGAAGCAAAAAGATAATATATTGATTTGGAGTATAACCAGCAACCTGATTATACAGTATTTCTACACCGAGTTTATCTGAAACACATAAATTGCCTTGTGAAAAAAAGCCTAAGATAGCTACTTGATTACGAAGTTAAGAAATCAAGCTAGCCAAGCTGACAATGTCATATTCCATACAGAGTTGAACGTAACATTGGCCAAATGGCATGCGCTAGCTAGCAAACGTTATAAGACTTTGTTGTTAAGATACAATTAAATGTTATTACTATATCACCGACTAGCTAGCTAGCTAGATAACCAACATTATCTAAGGTAAAACAATTTAAAACAACCAGGGCCATACAGGGCCAGATATCGTTCAGTCCAAACCGTATCAAATGACGTTACAGTCAGCCGCTGAACTCTATGCAGTCAGCCGACACAACAAGGGAACGTTGTAATTTCAGCAGATTTCGCTATTTGTAGAGATGCTGCTCTTTCAAAAATGCGCCAAGCCAAGTACAAGGGATGAGCAAGATTAGCTGCAAAGGAAAGTGGCATACTGATATGAAAGTTTTTATATCTCCACAAGCTCTACTTGAGCACAAGACTAGAGGGTGCTCCCACTCAATGTTGCAATGACAGTATTTTAAATATTTTATACATTTTGAATTTTGTGCTTGCTCGCTCCATCACCTGTCCATCAAAGCACCTCTCCCCCCCAAAAATAAACAAAAACCTTTTTAGTATTGGATCTGCACGATTCGCCCAATTTGCTATAAAAAAGTTGTTTGCATCCCAGTGAAATGCCAGGAGACACAACCCCACCCCCCCTTCCCCTCCACATTACCCTTTTTGAGAGTGGCGTTGGTGGGCCAGTAGGAGGCCTTCTTACATCTGGACAAATAAGCCGCAATGCCCTAGTGCAGTGATGGGGAAACTGAGCTGTGGAGACGTCGTCTGTTGGATGAGCCATTAAACCGAAGACCTGGCTCACTGTGGTCATTAAAGATGCCATGGCACTCATAACAAAGAGTAGGGAGTTCCCCGGTGTGCGGACCAAATTCCCAAACTGGCTCTCTCAACCTACCATGAAATCATCCCCTGATTTAATTGACTAAAAATTGTTCTCTTCCTCTCCACCTCAGCTGATGTGTGGTGAGTGTTCTGGCGCAAAATGGCTGTCATGCAATACCCATGTGTGTGCTACACATTGGTGGTGGTTGTGGCAAGTTTCTCCCTCATCACTGTGAAGTGTCTTGAGTGTTAGGAAACTTCAATATAATTGCAAGGAATTATTATTATCTCTTACGTTGCAACTGTTACTCTGTAAATTATGCTATGTACCAGTTTAGGGCTATAGATGACCTGATCCTGGGGATTTACATGACTTAACATACTACTAATCATTGCAAATTAACATATTATTTGCTAACTTGCTGAGGGGTAGAACATCGGTGTCTCACCAGATATTTGAATTTCCAGCCTACTAATCACAAACCATCCTAGGACGGCACTGGCACCTTAATGTAAAGATGCAAATAGATGCAGAGAGTGTGCGGTGTGTGATGTACAGGAAAGGGATGCATATTACAGACCGCTTCTCGCAGTGTCCACCGGGACTTCCTGTACATAACTGACAGAATCTAAGACACAGGATACAAATAGGATACAAATCCCATAATCCTTCCCTCCTCTAGTCAAGACTGGTAATCATCCGTGCGAAGCTCACGGGGTCAATGCTGAACCCGTAAACAACAGAGAGAGAGACGCCGCGAAGCAGAACGGCATAGCTTGTCTTTGGCAAACCACTTGAATGTCTGCATCATTCGGCCTCTGTGAGAAAAGATGTGATGCAAATTTACATTTTTTTTAGAATACATTGTCCCCCCTCTGTGCCAATTAAATGTTCGCTAAAAAGTATTGTTTCATGTGCTTTTAGACCAACTAAAATAGACTAGATATTCAATCTAGTATTTTAGTGTAAAAAAAACAGTGCTTTTTGTGAACAGCTAAATTGGAAACAGGGGGCTTTATAATAGTATTTTATTCATTTAGAACACACACACACACACACACACGTCTTGATAAGAAAATAAACCTGACACACAAAAGTTAATAACACTATTACACTGTGGATGTAATTCCTAAGCCACTGTTACTGTAGCTGCAAACAGTTTCAAACAGGAAACCGGCAAGTCTTTGAATACCATGGGATCAATCTCATTATTTTAGAGGGGGGAAGTGGAGGTGCAACCAAAATTTGGCTAGTTTCGTTAATGACGTTCTTTGTTTTTCATATTTCCACATAAACAAAGGTCATTAAACCTCTCCGTAGACAGCCTATCCCGGAGGGAAGACTGATTAGAAGATAGTTTCGCTGTGTGGACGGAGTCACATGGGACACACTAACAGTTTGAGTCTCTGGGTTTTATGTTTCTAACAAGGTTTTAATTGCCTAGGTAACTGAATGCACCTGCTTAGGTCCTTTAATTATTTGATAATGGTCTAATCTTTCACAATACAGCCTTTTCTGGGGTGTTGAGCCGGACTAATGAAGCCGGCTGGGAGAGCAAGGAGGCTGTGTGTAGCGGGCACCAATGAAAATGTGGGAAATGAATTTTATTAATATTAAGCTTAATAATAATAATGACAACAGTAATAAAACATCTGGGTGTGAGCTGGCTGGCACGACTAAACAAAGTTATGCTATCAATGCATTCATTTTAATAATGCATTGCAGACATTTCTTGAAAAGTGTTTGTCAAAAACACTCCCTTTTTAGGACCCTGACGAACGGTTTTGATATAAAGTGAACACAAAATGAGAATGTTTCACAAAATATTCAACAGAATAATGATGGAGAGCCATGTTTCCCTGGATAAAGAAAAATGCGTGGCCTATTTCATAATGTCACATTATAGCTCAATACACAGAAAGCACACATATATTACATATATTAAAAACTGTGGTATATAATTGTAATCACATACTGCATACCTTGCATAGGATTGTCTGATATATTTTGACTACAGTGGAGGGATTTGACCTATGGAATTCCATATAAACTCTGGTATCTGATGTTTCCATCCCAGGTGTATCAGTAAAGCACTACATAGTAATATTCATGACCTGCAGCATTGTACCTAGTTAAGGGAAATATACATCAGTAAATCCGGAGTGCACCAAAGAGGCTGTGGGTGTGGAGTTGTGGAGTCGCACAATGCATAGCCCTTTCAGGACGGACAGCATGCCGACTTCTCAACATCCCCGCACTCTTCACCCCTGCAGTGATAGATAGTTATAAAACGGCACATTTCCCTTCATACGCAGTCGGTCACCGAGCGTGCTGTCGACGCGCCTGTCTCATCTTCGGCGCCCTCTTTTAAGATGCGCGATGGCTCTCGGGTTGCTCCCGCGTGCGGGTTCGGTCGGGGGAGGGCGGGCCTGCGGAACCTGCCGCGGCGGTCCGGAGTTTAGCGGTTATTAAAAGATGTGTCCTCCTGCTCTGGCGCTCTCCCCAGGATTGTGAGCTCCTGCTGGGAAGCAGCGTGTCACTGTCAGCTCCCACACGGGCCGCTGTGGCAAGCGCTCCCCAAAGCGCCAAAAACAACAGCACAGGAAAATAGAATTCACCCGCCACAGTCCATCGGAGGAGGCGCACACACTCGCACAGAAACTGCAGCTTGCAGGGAGCAGGCAGTTACCAATAAAAAAGAATTCACAAAGGTTTAGTCCCTAGATCTAAGTCTTTTTTAAGAACTGTTTTGAGACCAAAGATTGGAATTAGGAAATAATAGTCCTTTTGTTCCTGTTGGGTGGGTTCAGCAGTCATATAAATCTAATGAACAAATGCTGTTTGAATTGAAGGAAGACATGTTGAAAGACATTTATGTGTACGTCAACCTCAAGGACAAAATTCTACAAAATCCAGGTATCCTATCCTATGCATTGCTAAGGTCTTTTTGAAGCATGTAACAGCTTTATTAATTTATAAATGATCAAAACGTATGTAATATAGTATTATTCTTTTTGAAGAATGGCATGACAGAAAGTGCATAAAATTCCTTTCTCAGATCTGATGCAAAGGTTCCTGAAAATGTGCACATGTTGGCTTTGCAAATACACTATACAAGAACAATAGAGCTTTACTAAATACTTCACCAATCAAAAGGACCGTGCCTGCTGTGCAAGAGGTCTTTCTTTGGCCATGAAATGAAATAAAAGGTACCCTATGAAGGTGGGCATGGTAGAGAAATGATGTAGTGACTGCAGAATTTAGTTCAGAATCAAAAAACGTCTTGCCTTGCCAGTGACAAGCGAGCTTTGCCCTTGCCCATCTCATAACACATTGTTTTTGTGGTGTTCAGCAAAATGCAGGTCTTACACAGAAGTCCCATTTGTGCATTGATCTGTCGTTGAACCCATATGGAAGGAAGAAACACAGCAGACAGTCTCAGCGCGTGGATGTAAACTGCCATCCATACAAATCGAACAAACAAGAGACAAGTTGGCTTCAGACAATGTCCTCTTTTTAAAACCAGAATCCTGGAAACATATCTCAGGAATTTTGTTCAGACACGTTGTGCGATTTCTGTAATAACACCTTTCATTTCATCCTGGGACTATATACAGTTTGGTATAACGCAACGACAATTGTAGGTGTTCCTTATTTGTAGTGAGCTATATCATCAAATTCGAAGGTGCAGACATACAATAAGGTTCATTGTGTATATAACTGTAAAAGTGATTTGCATTTACCTTGAGATATTTTCACTGTGGTGTTTATTCAGCCATCTCTCACTGCTAAAGGCCTACACCTCTGAAATCAGATTATCCCAGTAGCTGGGAATCCCTCATAGACATAAATAAGGAGATTCAATTGAGATGCAAAAGAACCGCACAGACAATGGAACACGTCTGGAGATTTCCTTGAGGAAATATCCCCTCAGCCAATCGCTCCAGTCCTGGGGCACGGGCGCAGCCAATCATTTGAGAGTATAGGTTCGTGCACCGGCACTCGGCGCATGCAGAGTTCCAGAACCGTCCCCGGAGGAGCGCAGGATTGAAAACCAGATATCACTCCACAGCCTGTGTGCAGACTGGGAAGTGTGCAATTCTCCCCAAGCTGCATACGTCCTTAATACAGTTCCTGAGGCACAGATAAAACACCGTGCAATCCACAAGTGTGATGATGACCGAAGCAAATATGTCCCTTTGCTTCTAAAATAAAGCATTTTCATGGTTTTACTCTGACCTGTCGCACAATGAAAACGAATGAGTGACGAGTCCTTCTGGGTGGCTTTTCTTTCTTACTGGAATCAAATAACCAAATTAAGTGTCTGCTACTGGCAAATACGAAAGTACTCACGTTGTACGTACGTGTGACTGTGTGTGTTCTGCCAAACATGACAACATTGGTAAAATTATCCAGTGCAGTGACAAGTTCTGAGGCACACTCAGCTTTAGTGATATACCAGAATGGCCAAGCTTTAATTCAGGAAAAACACAACAGCATGAACACCGATTGCTGTTTATAAAAAAAAAAAAAAACATTTCAAATGTGCTTGTTTTTCATCTGCTTCATTTTTCATCAGCACACACAAATTATGGTTCAACAAAATCAAGACAAAATTATGTTGAAGCCAAGCGAGTACCGTAAGTGAGATTTGTTGGTGTTTAATATACTTATGCTCACCTTGCTTTGGAACAATGTCTATTCTGGGGCTGCTGTCGTAAGAGAAAATGGATGCTTAGATTACAATTCCCTATTTGTTATTGTGCACTTTATATACAATTCTGTTTGAAATTAAGATCTTAAGTCGAAAAAATTATTGGGCTTTCAAAATGTGCATAAAGCATCTGCAATGAGATAATTTTTCAGCATTATTTATTTATCAATTTGCTTGAAAAGCAATAAGTAAATCGTTATCTGAAAAACTTACTGATAAATGTCACCCAACTGATGAATTGATTTGACATAAAATCATATTTATGAGTCTTGTGAAGAAAGCTTATTACTATACTTTTGAATTATTTACTTCGATATTAACCATGACACAAATACAGAAAGCATCCAACAGTCCAATTATAGTTGCTTTCCAAAACTTAGTATGCAAATAATTTGATACATGAGAACTGTTTCTGTATTGAAGCAGGAGTCCCTACAGATAGAAATAGCTTATATAATAAGCAATAACATATTAACAGATATCAGAATACACACACACACACACACACACACACATGTACACACACATGTCAAGTCACACACTTTCAAACACACTCACAAACTCACACACAAAACTATCGTGCCACTTTCTTTTACTTAAAAAAGACACTAATTTCTTTGGTCTTGGGGAAAATGTTGTATTTTCATAAGAGCAGGCCTGGGATTGGCTGAAAAAACCAACAGTGCCACAGTCCCATCTTTCTTGTCAGAGGCCTGACGTGTGTATTCCTGGACAAAGGCCTTGTGGGTCTGGACACTAACCTAGTTTTCCCTTCTTGCTCTTTTAATCAGTGCACTGCCCTAGATCACTTCTCCACCACCCTCCAACCCTTTCACCTCACAGTCCTTAAACATGTGAGTGATTGTTTTCTGAGATCACTCCGTGAAAAAAGAACCCCTCACTCATTAAGATCTTGAAGACGAACCAATACAAATATAGATATTAAAAAAACTAGTGTTCTAAGAAGCAACGGCGTATAAGCACCAGATAAGTTGGGGGAGGGAGGAACACAGTCTTTGCAAAAGGAGTGCATGTGTGTGCATCTGAAACACAATGAGAACAAATACACTTTACAAAATGCTTTTGGAGAAAGCTGCCTTTTGGGAGGAACTTGTTTTATGTGTTCATTACAGGCCTTTGTCTCAGTGACTGAAGTATCAGTTCTCTCTCATTACAGGGGAAATACAGTCATCTATTACAGTAACAAGATGCTTTTGTAAGTAAAGTACGGCACCAACCGTACACGCTTGAAATGCATGCATGCCCCAGCTATCTTTGCTTTAATTAACAGTTTTTTAAGGCCCTACTGACTGGATCCCCGCTGGTTTCCTGATTAGATATTAAACAATACATTTAAAGAAAACTGGCTTTTCAAAAGAGACTAGTTCCTAAATGAGCAGGATTTGATTCAACGACAAACCTAAACCAATATAACCTGGCTTTATGGCACAGTTTGTCAGCAATTAGGAGAAACAGAAAATCTGAGCAGAACATGCATATGTAATTATATGAGAATCACAGTCATCTTTGATCGCGTTTCATTACCTTGAACGAGCTCCCTGAACAAGCTACTAGGTCTCTTATTCATTCGACAACCCAGGAAGCTAGGAAAATCTGAAGGGAAAAACTGGTGTACAAATATACAGGTTCATCAATGTGAATCAAAGTCCATTGCAAAGTGATTTATTTTATTTTTTTGTTGTAGAGGAATTTGTTTTGGTTAATTGTGTACTCAGCATTAACAGCTCAATTAAGTGCTGAATAAGAAAACAACAGCAGACCCCGTTGCTCTTCAGGACCAGGTTTGTAGTATGGATTTAAATGCCTACTTTCAGACCATTAAGGTGTTATCACATTGAAAACAATGAAAACAAAGCTTGCAATCATGGTGATATGCTAACAATGTTCACTCCAGGAAAAAAAGATCTGGCTTCAGTGAACATTCTGTGACTTTGACTTGCAATTAAATATTCCCTTTTTCCAGTGCAAACAGAGTCTGGTGAGTTAATTTAGGTGACTGTTTAATTCTCCAAGCTGTGTTTGTGGAAAACACAAACACATGCATTTAATTCAAAGGTATCAGAGTCACACATACCACAGGGACTCTTCTCGTGCCTTGGAAATCTCCTTTGCTCAATTCAGAGCTCACAGTTATGCAAGTGAAGGAAAAGGACTGTTTGGGAGCTACACTTGGTGCATCTCTTTCCCCTCTCTACCTATCTATGTTTTTCTCTATACGCATCGGTTATATGCCCCGGAGATGCATAATATCCCTTTTAATTTCCCTCAGGAAATATCCACCAGTGGTTTTTTTTTTAAAGAACAAAGGCAGAGCGCAGTAAGAGGGAGGTGGTCGTGTAATCTATGGTCAGAGGCGTGCCACGTTGTTAAGACAATTGTTTTATATGCAGTGCCACCTCTTATGTCTGGGGCAGTATTTTTTTGTTTGTTTCTCTTTGCTTTTTTTCCCCCCTCCCATTGTCTGTAATTTCAGGTTTCTGGGTTTCAAGGGTGTCCAATTGGACTGTGCTCAGTAAAGCAGAGCTCTGTATATCATAGCAAACACCCCCTCCCCCCTACGGCCCACAGTACAGAATCGTCTTCTTGTGCCAGAACTTGTCACGTACCGGACGAGGCGATGGCACTTTGCTTTAAAGGAGGAGGAGTATTGTCATGTGTGCTGCCCTGTCTGCATGCGTAGGAGACAGCAGGACCCCGGTCAGTCCAGAGACATCAAACGCAGCCGAGGCAGCGCGGCACGGCACTGGACACAACCCTCGTGAGAATTCAGGAGAGTCTCTTTCTCGATCTTCTTTAGGAAAACAACAACAGCATAAGATGGTTTCATGAGAAGAAAGGGCCGTTCAGCCTGTCTGTTTCTAGAGCAGGGGTCCCAAAACCCTGGTTGTGGCGAGTTGCAAAATCTACTGGGTTTTTTCTTTCACTGTAAAATCAGCATACAATTCAGGCCCAAAAAACCAGGTGAGCTGCGTTAACTGGGTAAGCAACTATCTCATGTCTCCTGCTCTTTGTGTATAATATAAGGTTCATATGAGTTCCAAGCTCAAGGCCCTTTTCCTTAATAAATACAGTATTTTTGTTGAATATGGTTACTGCTGAAATTAATATATTGAAAGACACAAACACCAAACAATAAATACAACATTTCAAATAGAAATTGTTCAAAGTGTTGCTGAAAGTTAACATGAAACACACTACAAATGGCTAGTGAATCTGGGTGCTGGGAAAATGGCACCCTGAGGCCAGCCCAAAGTCATGCCAAGCAGTGTGGTTCAGTTATCCCCTTTAATGGCCTCCATTCAGTCTGCCAGGCTCAGGTTCCAGAGCAGGCAATGCTGCATATATCCTTTTGTGTGTTTGAACACTGTTTCAGCAGAGGGATATGACCGCTTTAAGAGTGATGGCGAATGGTGAAATTACGGTGTTTGTGACATGGCTCCAAGAAAGCTCTGAGCGCCTAGCTGCTCAGGGGACTGTGTGTGTGTGTGTGAGGGCCCCCCCTTTACTGAGGAGTCAGTGGGGATTGTGTCACTTCATCTCAGCAAGTCTGAAAGTCAACTGGCAGGGTCAACTGGCACAGCGTACATGCCATCTCAAAATCTCCTTGCTCCTGCTGGGGGGACTGGGCTGAAGTGACAGGGATGTTTTGTTCCCCCATCCCCACAACACACACACACATACACACACCCCCACATACAGTACACACACACACGCACACACGCACATGCACATACACACACAGTTCTGCCAAGTACAGTCAAATATGCTAAACTGCCTATACACAAGACTGAACTTCCTGACCTGTATATGTACTGTATATACAAGATGCAGGGCGCTGCCACTGCACCTTTTATGGATGTAGGGAGGGGGCTGATTGGGTGGACTTCTTGTTTTCCGGATGATGGGGGCACTGCTATCCAAAAGTTAAAATGCATTAAGCCTAATATATGCATTCCGCATTGTAATATGAAATCATTTCCCCGTTATTTCGCCCTTCTGATAGTTTCCATGGCAACGTGTCCAAAACTAAGAGCTGAATGCAAAAAAGACCTCTGCGGGGTAATGCCTCTTCACCACAGGAACCCAGAAGAAAAGTCTAGAAGCCAGCAGGCCTGTAATGAGCACAATATAGGTTAAAAACCTCTGTAGATAAACGGGCGGCAAAGAGGAATTTGAAGAGAAAGAGGCGATACGATATCCGGCATCATAACAATTCCTCTTTCTATTCCCTCGTCCCTGTCCTTTCAGGACTCTTTCCTGGCACACAGCTCCAGGGAGATACGCCCATATCAATGTGCGCTTTGTCAATATTGACAAGGCAACAGCTATTTATGGACATGTTATTAATCTTATCAATAATAACACTCCGTGCATCCCTTGTAAAATTAGGCAAATATTTTTTCCTACTGCTTGATTGTTTGATCGAGCTTGTTATTTTGGTAAACATTGCACTAGCGTGAATTTTAAAACGTAAGTAATCTTTCTGTGGAATAAATTCACTGTTTATTTCCCTCTCAGCACCACTGTAAGGTCCCTGTTGTAATATACAGTGGTGTCAAAAAATGAATTTTTTTTTAAATGAGAGGAAGTATAAGATTAACTGATGCATCAAATATTCATTACATGCATGTACTTTCAAATACATACCTACCAGCCATATGGAAGACAGAATTTATGTAAACAACATCTACGAACAAATACAAAGACCCTCAAGGCATTTATAAATAATTAAATCTAAAACACTTCTATGTCTTCAGACATTCAAACAAAGAAAAATCTCAATACTGGTTTCACAGCATGCAATTTAGCCTTGTTTCAAGACACGTTCATCAACGTCTTTGTGCTGCCGAGAAAAATCATATTGCTTGTCATTAAAACCCTCCTTTATTTAAAAATTGGGAAAGATGATGAAAAATACGAAGCGGCATTTTATCAATGACCATCATCCCATAATCTCTGCTATTTCTTGGCATTCATGGTTTATTTGTTCTTAATATGATTAAACGGAAGGAAAAAAAACATCAGTGGATTCTTACACTCTCAATTCCCTGACCGTGAGTGCAAATCCAGATAGAGAACAAAAATAGAAAAACAACAGCGATCTAACTGTAGGGTTCTGATGATTTTTGTGAGGCACATTTTCCTGGCCTGTCATTGCAGGTGAATTGAATATTCTTGAAGAACACCGGAGACAGTCACTACCATAAATGAAACACGCATTGTTTGGCTTTCTATTGAAAGAGAGTAACATCAAAAACTTTGGTCAGAAGTTGCTGTGCTCAGTAGCTTTCTCAATTATTCAAATTCTGTTCAAGTTTATTTTAGTTAAATTAAATTAAAATGACTCTTTAGCCTCTGCTTTTCAACCCCTGCTTCCAATCATCTGAAGCTGACTCTTGACATATTCCTTTGGTAATTTAGAGTGGTCAGTTCAAACCTAATTGCCATTACTTTGAGCACATTTTGAGAAATTAGTGCACAATGCTGACTGCACTAAGAATACCAACTTCAATGGCATTTTTTGTCATTGCCTCATGAGGCTGCTTTGCCGCTTGCCTTTAACTGAGTGCTAAGGCATGCTGGGTGATCCCTGCGTTTCCTCTCATGAAGGGCAGAATTAAAGGCCTAATTCTAAACATTACACTGTATTTGCTCTATACTGTACTTTTCTGCATTCTCCTCATGGCACCACTTTCTGCGCCTATTGCTTTTTTAATACCAAAATTTAGAGGAGGTGGGGGACCTCTTCCTTTTCAGTAGCATTTCATAAATGATAACTATGTTAATCTTGAACTGGTTGTTGGCACAGTACCCAGACATTTGTCTGCTTTTAAGTAATCTTAGATGATTTTCTGTCAATGACATTATGCCATGATGGTGGTGCAAATGTTGCTGATATTTGTTTAATCAAGAATCAGTCACGAAGGAATGTCTTTGTAAACTGAAACCTTAAAACTTTTGGTCAGAAGTTTTCTGTACTTAATAAATTTCTCATTTGGTGAGAAAACACATTTAATACTAATTGCTTATTTTGCATAACATTAGGAAGATATAGATGTAGAAATATTTGATTTGAATGCTTAAGGTAATGAATTTGCTGATAGCAAAAGGAAGACAATGAACAAGGAACCTGCTTGTTGAATCACAATGCCCAGTGGTGGTCATTTTCAGAATATTGTATGAAACAGATGTGTATTTATGAGATGTACATACCTGCAGTTGATATGTTTGGTGAACGCATCGCTATGTCTTGAATTCTATACATTTGATGACTTTCAATTTTATTAGTTTAACAGGCATTTTCATTTTATTCTTTTCAGAGACTTAAGTTGGAACATGTTATCTGTTTCTACAGCTAAATATGAACTACGGCAGTTCAGGGTAAGCACGATCCTCAAGGGGATCACTGTCAGCTCCCACCCATGGATGATCAAACCAACAACTGTGTTAGTAAGAAGCTTTTTAACCATGATGCCTCCTCTGTGCTATTATTCGTAAACTGGAGAGAGAGCAACAGTGTTATCAATCAGTCCAGGCAGAATTTGTTTTAGAGCATTTTTACAGTTGTAACACAAAGCGCTGTACAGAATACATTGCCATTGGGAAATTGAGAAACAAGAGAACCCTGTGCCAATTACAGGACACACTATGAAGTTATTCCTTGACCCCAGGATAAGTGAGGAGAGAGAAGCTTCTGGAAAAGAGTTAATGACAACAGATGGAATAATAGAAGCTAATGATTTTTTAAAATAAAATGCACAAGCACACACAAATAAATCCTCATGTGAGTTCTCACACACACACACATATATATATATATATGATAGGTGACAAATTTGGGCCACCCTTCCATATTTGGTCATGCTGCATGTAGCCACAATTTCTGAGTTGTCTTAAGGTCTATTTGCCTGTGAGTGTGTGCTGAATATTGGCTGAAGTCTGTCTGGATGGGGTACAGGGATAGGGACAGGGATGGAGAGTGGGGGAGTGGTTGTGGTGGTGGTGGTGGGGGGTGGGGGTCCTACAAATTGACCAAACAAGTTGAGTACGTTTTGTTCTCTGTGTGGAGCGAGTCAGGCCAAGGTACCCCAGCGTTGTCTCTGAGTATATTTTTGACACCTAGCAGCATAGAATATCAGCATTGCGCTGACGGAGTCTCAGTTGGATTATAAGCCTGACAGCTGGTCCCCTCTCTGGAGAAATCCAGCGGAGCGACCATGTCTGCTTGCTGTACAGTGTCAATTTGTGTCTGAGCAAGTAAGACTCAGCCCTGCATAAACAACCAGCCTGTCTCCACAGCTTCATTTGTCAATAGGTTGTACACGCTGTGAAGCATGAAAACCTCTTTTTTTAAACACAATTCCTTTCATGGTATTGTGATAACTACGGTGAATTAATTCTCTGGAAATTAGTTCAGCTCTGCGATGTTCCGTTCATGTAGTGAGGAGAGGTGGTCAGAATGCTGAATTCTGGACCTGAAGGCATCGATTATTTTGAGTGAGATGGTTAGCTGCCAAATTCCAGATTTGTGAACGGGGCTACCGAATGTTGAAATATTGCAATGTAGTACATGTTAATGGATGTTGTGTACAACCTACAGTTTTAGAACTACTTAATATCCATTCACAATCAAGGCTTAAATTGGCCTTTCTGCCATTTCAGTGACTTCAGAAGATAAATTAATAAAATGACTGCTTAAGGTGCTTGTGCTTCATTTGGTTGACTGGTAGTCCAGGGGCTCATTTCAAGAGAGTTGCAATGTGCTAGCAGAGATCAGCGAGATGCCATGGATTTCTCCAGCTCTTTTTGGAGAGCGTCACATAGAAATGACAATAGCAAACACATGTTGCAAGGTGTGTTCATGTAGACAACCAATAAATTGTACATGTATAATTATCTTCCTGCTCCCGTGTTTTGGTTTTGTATTGCACTGTTGCACAACATTGTATCCATCCTCTACTCTACATGGGCTGGCCACAGGCATCAGGATCCAAGGTTGCAAGGGGTATCTAGGCAGTGGATAAATTTGGTTTGTGGTCAGGTTAAATTTTTATCACATAAAAATGCAAAATGAAAATGCCATTTGAACAATTTGTAGTGAACTATTTGTAGTGAACTATTAGCTCTCTGTAGTCGGCCAAATATAGCCTCTACTTTATAGTAACATTAGGTGTTTTGCTATATTAATAATATTATTAAAACAATTGTTTAATTTGTAATATTCAAATTAAACCGACCCACTATCACCCACAAGCCCCACATCAGTAATGTCACCGGTGACCAAGTGGTGTCACAAATCACCGTTGCTCCAAATGTAGCTGTCTGTGTGCTCCCAGGGTATTTAACCACACCATCTAATTCCTCACAATTAGCATCACATACAACTTGTATGTTTATCGAGTGGTCCCCTTTTTACCCACAAAAGTGCAATTGTTCTCAGTCCATGCCCTGACAGAAATTTGCAACTGATTAATTGCACCAAGGACTTTTGGGAGACCAAAGGGTGTGTATAAGTTTCATTTGACGCCTGTTGTGGAGCTCGAGAAAGTGAATGAAATCAGTATTTACAATGCATAGAGCTGATGCCACTTTACGAAGGCATCTGGACACAGAGGCTTTGCTTATTCCATGGCAGTGTCGGTCAACCTCGAGAAAGCTACCGGTTGCCAGGAACTGCAGACCTGTCAACCCTTACCAGGAATAAATTTATAAAAGTATGCATAGATCACGGTTAAAAATATTTCATGTAAACCACTTTAAAGCACAAAAATTTGAAGTTGTTCGTAAATAATATACTTAAAGCATACTATGAGTATGCCTAAATTGTATGCTTTAATAAGTATGCTTTAGATAACTATGGAGATAAAACTCATTATCTCCATAGTTATCCAAAGGGTGGACCTGATCGCGAATGATTTTTTTTTAAGTGGGCCTCCATTTCCGCGCAATCAAAGTAAATGCCAAGCTGTTGAGGAAAGTGAGAGAGGCCTGAAACACATTTTCACAAGATCTGCAATTGAAAATCCACACAAATCGCTTTTGTGAAATGAGGCCCAGATCTCTGAGCTTGTACTGTACACGCTATATACATTTTCTTTCATATATTTTTCTTGCTTCTCCTTTCCAGTGCATACCGGTAAATATCGGGAACTCTGCCGCCACCTGCATTTTGCGCACCAGCTGCAAATTCATCGCCACTGCCAGCCCACCACCTTTGACTTGCAACAATTGGTGGCAAATTGTGACAGGCAGAAAAAAATGGTGCTAACAGCTCAAAGTCCCATATGTTAGGGCGCAGGCTGTATTGGGGGGGGGGTGTCACAGGAGGTAAGTGTGTAGAACCCATTTTTTTTCTGTGTGGTGAAGAGTACTGCTGACATTGACTCAATTGCTACTTAATTATGTTTTCATTTAAAGGGGCCCTCAATGCAGAATCATTTAAAGTGTATGATCATCTGGTAGGGAATACAATAGAATACAAACCATGCACAATGATATGCAAGGCTCTTCCATACCTTGGCATGCTCATTAAAAACGATTATAGAGCACTGACTTCAGCCACATCCACAGAAAGGATATGTGTGGACATTGGCACCTAAACTACCCAAGGAGGGTGATCTGTGACTTAATTTGCTGCGTGATTATACCCCCAGCATGTCCAATTGAAAAACACATGTTCATTATGATAATATTTGATGAAATGCTTAATGTGATGGTGATCCAACCATATTGTTCACAGATATGGGCTGTCTGTGAGGTCAAATTTTTACCTCAATCATATAAAAGTGGGCAAAGAGTTCCTGACAAAAAAAGGCCTGGGAATTTATGGAGATTTAAAAAATACCTTGTTACAGTGAAAATATACCACCACTGTACATTAGAATTATTTTCTTCTTTTTTGAGAATATCAAGACAAATTATAATGCATGATGATGATGTCAAGAAAGAAGAGGAAAACCACAAAAATAAAATATGAAGAAAAAAAAGCCTCAGAATGACTTGCCTCAGGGGGGAGGCTTGCACAATTATGCAAAATCAAGGCCCTACTTGAGGCTGGATTGGATTGTTTTTCATATGTTGCAATCAAGAATCATGCCGTTTAATTGATTTTCAAGTAACAGGATAAAAAATAAGAGGTTTTACTTTTCAACTCAAGTGCCATTTCAAATAATATGGCTGTTCTCATCTTAAGTAGGGAACAAATAAATGTACAATCCCTGGTGCTGCGTTCTCTTAAAGATACTGTGCAATCAACACATAATTGTTATTTTCACAGGTGAGTAGCATAGCAGGGGGGAAGGCAAAGCTGGCTATATGGGCTTTTTAATTTGTTCTGTTAATTTTACGGATACCAGACCACTCAACTTACAATTTTTTATGTAGTTAAATAATAGGAACTTTCTATGTATTTGTACCTGAATCATGCCCTAATTTACTGCACACAACTACTGAAAGCTTCTACCAGAAAAGACATAAAGGCCCAAGTTAAAACAAACTGTTAGACCCTGATGCATTTCATTAAAATTCCAGTGTTGTTTTCTGTCAGCCAGAATTTCCTGTCAGGTTTTTCTTGACTGTTGAGACAGGAACAAACATACAGTTCAATGCCATGCCTATTGAAACTCTGTGGTTAAATTTGGCATTTAAACAAATATGTTGATATTTTTTTTATCTCATATGATCATACTATCAAGTTGTTTGTGTTGTTTTTATCAATAAAATCTCATTTGTAGATCTACTCTCGTCATGGCTCCAACTACTCCAAACACTCCAAAATAATATAAATTAACGAAAGTGTGTTGATGCCTGCATGGATCAGCACCTGGAGAAGATCAGCGCTGAACGCAAACACAAACAGTGCCGGAAATACTTAACACAGTCTGCATGCTAACAATTGCATGCAAAACAAAAATCTCAAAGCAAATTCGCTGTTACAAGACTGCTACAAGGCAGGGTTGTATTCTCCTTTATATTTCAGTGTTATCAATCCATGTTAACAATGAAATAAAGGAAGAATAAAACAGTGATATTTATTTTTAAACATGGGGGATGAATTCTACAATGGCTAGGAAATAGGCTTTGGTATCACATCATTAGCCACATGTCATTAGGGTATCAACAGCACAGTCTAATTCAGATTATGTCTGCCGTCGTGTTTAAAAAGAGTATTAACTTGGAGCATTTTATCTCACTTGAACAGACGTGGGCCGCGGGTCTCAAAACGCACAGTCAGGAATGTCACACCGGTCCACGAACGTGCTCCCAGGAAACTACTGCTGGTGGATTTAGGCCTGCAGAACCCCACAGGCGAAATGCTCCATGACTATCTGATTCTAGTTTCAGTCCTGAAATTCTGATATTAGGGAGAAGCGCAAATGTCTACTATTATCATACATGGCACAGTACATTAACTGTAGATGTAATTGTTTGTGCACATTAATGAGGTGAAATGATGTCCAAAAACTAATGACATTATAATGATCAGTAATTCATTGCTATGTTTAAAAAAAAAAAAGAGCGGTTATTTTTGAAGCCGGTGTTGCTTAAAATGCAATTCTGAGTTGCGGTCTGTATTCTTTGTTCCTGGGACTGGTGGAGGGGTGGGGTCAGGGTGAGGACAAAGTGAGCTAGTTACTAGTTAAGGGCCTTCCACCTGATTCCTTCACAATGTTAATGAGTGGTCAATATGGTGTTAAAAAGCAATATTTAAACATCATTCTCTGCACATGATAAGGGATGATTCTAAAACAAATCAAATATCTATAATAGTTTTTTACTTTATACTGACTTATGTTCTCTCTTTCTAGATATATAAACATGCATAAATACATATGTTCGTCATGTATAAATCAAATTAAAATATGACATGCTTATATATGTGTGTGTGTGTGTGTGTATATATGTAAAACTATATAAAACACATACACACACATCATTTCATATGCAAATGCATATGTAATGCATGTGTCTGTGACTGTGTATGAATGTGAGAGACAGGTAGATCTTGTGTTCGCGTAGGTTTCTGTATCTTAACATGTATTGCGTTTCTCATAAATGCAGTCATTTGATTTCCAGCTGCAAGTGTTTTCTTTTTTCCTTTAGTTGAGGTTGACAGATGAGGCTTGCTCTCTTCACATTGAAAGGGCCGTACAGCATGTATTTTTAGTGCCTATATCTCCCGGAATTATAAGAGAATTAACAGATTAACCTCACGGTTAGTAGACACGTGAATATAAAATCTCGCTGCCATTAGTCTTCATTAATGGTCCATTGAAATATGATTGCACTCTTTATCATCTTAATGATATGACTCATTAAATCTCTCAATTTTTTCCCTTTTCTGTGGCACTCAAACAAACAGAGTGGGCCGTTAGAAACCAGGGGACCTGTAAGTGCAGGGAGTGTAGGTGTGTTTGCCGGAAGATGGACCACCTACTGCACACCTAAAATACCAACCTGGCTCTATCGTTTAAAGAGCTTAGAATGACAGAATTAGGTAGTATAGTGTTCAGATATCAAACTTCAGACTTTTCTCAAGTCTAAAAAAACATACATTTTTTCAATGTAGCAAAACAATATTATAGTTAATTTAAATTACAAAATCTGCGCATTGCAGTTCTTTGTCATTCATATTCTCTGAGTGTGCGTGCAGAGAATGCATGCATCCACAATTGTAAATAATGTTTATAAAATGTGTACAATAAAAATAATTTTATTAGGCTACTCACCAAGCTAATAGTATAATCAAGGACAACTGACTAGACTATCCAATGGTATTGATCACTGTGTTGTTAATCTAAGTAAATGACTGAAAACAGGTCAAGACCAATAATCAAGAGGAAGTTTTCCACCCCATCAATTCTCAGCTCAGCAGCCACCACTGGCTAGCTGGCTAACTAACATTAGCTATAGCTACTCTGGAGTTGCAAGTATGTTAAACTTAATGCAAAGGACAGAAAATGCTACACATGCAGTGGAGAGAGAAAAGGATTTCAACTACATCATACTACATAAATATATATATATATATAAGATAGATATGTATATATTTAATGCATGTGTGAAAGAGACAGCGAGGCTTGATAAGTACAGTAAATTGACATGGGAGGATCACGGCATGTTCATCAGTCCATCCACCCTGAGGAATTGTTGGCACTAATACCTAGTTATCTCACACATCTTGCGATGCACTTGGACATATCATCAGTGATGCAACCTGGGGTCATGGGGTGTTTTGAGTCTTTTCACAATCATACACCCTCACCCAGGCGACCAAGCCAGGGTTGATCAAGCCCTAACTTGTGTCCAAGTAGCATGTGTTGTCCATGGATCCCCCCTCTTGATCCACAGCCATCTTGACGCCCCTCTACACCTCTGCAGCCTCAGTGGTGTTCTTGATGGCTTTCCTGCTGTGCAGTCCTGTAATGCCAAGGAGCTTGAGGGCCCTGTGGAGACACTGGTCTGCGAAGCTGCTGACAGCCCACCTCTATAGGAACACATTGTGTCCTCGATCCCTGTCTCCAGCACTCACTAACCACATCCCCATACTTGGCCCTCTTCATCTCATAGACCTCCTCCATCCAGTCTTTCCAGGGAACAGTGAACTCCAGTAGGACCACCTGTCTTGATATTTCAGATATCAGGACCATGTCTGGCCTAAGTGTGGTCACTGCGATGGTGTCTGGGAACTTGAGCTGCTTCCCCAGATCAACCTTCAGCTGCTAGTCCCTTGCTGTGACAAGGAGCCCACCCTGCACTCTTACCTGAGCCTGGGGCTTCTTCTCTGCCTTAAAAAACACAATGAGCTATTTTGCTGTGCGGTGTTGCTTCGCCTGGCTGATCACCTTCAGGACCTGGTTGTGATGCCAGTGACAGTACCCCTCTCCCAGAGCTTTCAGGCAACAGCTGAGGATATGTTCGAGTGATCCTCTTCTCTGGCACAGTGGGCATGCTGCTGTTACAACCATACCCCAGCAGAGGTTAGCTTGGCTGGGGAGAACGTCATAGATCAACTGGATCAGGAACTTGATCCGGAGCGGCTCAGCATTCCAAAGCTCCGACTAAGAGATCTTCCGCTCTGTCGCTTGCTCCCATCTGGTCCATGCGCCCTGCTGCCACATCCTACCCTGGAGTGAACTTCCTCCACCCCTGCTCGAACCTCCATCTGGACCAGGTGACGCTTCTCTTTGCCTTGGGCTTTGTCGTAGCAAGGTCTTGGGACACTACCAATCCCTGCATGCTCAGACGCCACTGATACCTTCAGCACACTGTGCCGCAGCCGTGACTCAGCCTGCTTGACTGCTTCCCATGCCCTCCACTTCCTCCCAGTCCTCACTTCAATGTCGGCTGTAGAGACTCTGGTGTTGGTGAAGTCTCTGTATTGCAACACCTGTCTTACATGGGTGAACATGAACTCTTCAGTGAGGCTGCTGAATGGGAGCTGTAGCTTGTTCTTCTGCCCATACAAGGTGATGCTGTTCAGGCTTCCTGGCAGACCCAGCTGTCTGCAGGGGAATTGGTTGACTTTCCTTTTGAAGCCCTTGATAGTTATCAATGGGACCTCATAGACTAGCAAGGGTCACAGGAGTCGAGGGAGGATGCTGTACTCATATATCCAGGCCTTGAACTTCCCTGGCAGCCGTGATTTGTCCACTGCCGTCACTCATGACTCCTTGTTGGTTGTCTGGAGTGTCCTTCAGGGTGCAGCTGATGACCTTGCCTAGGCTCTTGACTGACTTCTCAGTGACAGATGGGATCTGGATACCTCCTACGGAGAAGCGGAACTTGTCTGTTACCTCTCCCTGCTTCACAACCAGCAATCAGAACTTCACTGGGTTGATGAGTCCCTCAAGGCCTTGAAGGATCCATCTGCATCCAGGCATTGATGTAGTTGTCACTGTCAGGTCATCCATGAAGGCTCTGATGGGGGGCTGTCGAACACCAGACTTAGTCAGGGGGCCTCTACACTCCACTTCTGCTGACTTCATCAGCATGTTCATAGCTAAGGCAAACAGGATCCCTGAAATGGTACATCCAGTGATTATCCCCTTCTCCAACCGGTGGCACGCCAATGATGTAGTTCCAGAGGTGATGTAGTCACCTCTTATAGACCTTGTACGGCACTCCACTTAGGCCAGGGGCAGAGCTTGTTCTGGCAGCTCTGAGGACTTCCTGAGCCTCCTTCAGGGTAGGCTCCTTGATGTTGCACTCATAGGTGGGATCTGGTGGTGTTATCAAGGCTCTGCATTTCCCCAGGTCTTGCTCCTAAGCTCTGTCACTGTAGGAGCTGTTGAGGTGCTGGTCAACCTCCTCTTTAGAGCACATGGTCAAGCCAAAAGGGTTCGCGATGAAGGCTGTGTGCTTCCTGGCCCTCTCTCTGCCTCTTCTTCTGTGCCACTCTGCTCTGCGGAGAGTGATAAGCTTCCTCCTGGTTTAGCCCATCTGGGTTTCTGGCTTCACGTTGCTTTTTAGTACCAAACCTTTCGGCTGCAATGCAGATTGATGCCATAGACTTGAGCCGTCATTCTGCATCACCCTTGGTGGTAGCTTCAAGGATCCTGTCTACATCCTCATCAAACTGGAGTCTCTCTCTCTCCTTGGTGGCTGCAGGCCACTTGACCCGACGATGGGGATGGAGCCCATGGCACTTGGAGGTTCCAGGCACTGTGGGGTGACTTCAAGACTGGCTTCTCCTGCGTTTCACCAGGTATTGCTCCTGTACGATGCATCACTTGCTCTCCCCTCAAGCATCTCATCTTGACCTGGTGGATTTTCAGGCTATGTGGGTTTTTGTAGATCTTACCACATATACAGTACATACTGCACCCATAGTCAATACTCTGTTCGCTTAGGTCGTCACCTGTCCGACTGGGGTGCTCTCCCCCACCGCCTCCCCCCCCCCCATTTTTGGGCACCCCAGGGCGTATTTCTTTGTAAGGGTTTCTGTAACTTGTTTTTAGGTTGTCCCTCTCAGGAGCTGCATTTTGGGTTGCTAATCCTCCCTGCCCCAGTTGCCGTCTCTCCAAGCTGTCTGCTGTCTCTCCAGCTGTTGACACAGTATTCGTGGGAGACCTTTAGCCTGTTCCTGGACGTCACTGACTAAGCCAGACTGAACTAGTTTTTTCACACATCTTGCGATGCACTTTGACACATCATCAGTGATGTAACCAAAATATTTGTCTTAACACTTCATAAGTGTGACCCGTACAGGGTGTTTTTGGAGATTTAAAACTTTAGGAATACAGAAACTGGTCACTTCACTTTAGTCACTTTAAATTATGTACATTGGAATATTATATAATGCATCGATGACTGATTTATAAAGCAATACCTCAGCATTAGGACACAGCAAAGAATGTCACTTTACTGGATGCATGACACTGTACAGCACAGTAATATGCCAGTAAATTAAGAAGCTAATGTTTCATAAAGGAAAGTACAACAAAAGTTATAACTATGGTATTAGGGTGGAAAGTCATAAGATGCTGAACAAAAACATAAGTGGTGCAGAGCCAGTGGATGACAAAGCCTGTAAGTACTGAAGGTTTGTGTTATCTTGTGAGCCAAGAGTAAATGAGAGTATTTGAAGGGCATTTTAATTATGGTGCCCTGAAGTGGAGGTTATGCATAAAAGGTGCTGTAATTTCTGTGCGTGTGTCCATGTGTAATTATGTGTATGTCTATATTGTCATTGTTGTATTAGTTTCTATTCTAATGGGTTTTGGTCTCTGAACCCTCACTAAAAGCAGTTTCTGCTTCACCAATCACTTAGACTTATCCGGCCATAGCTCGGACATGTTTTTCCCCTGACCACGGAACATCCGGTGTAGCTTCACTGTGAAAATAATAGCTCTTGTTGTCGTCCAGTGGAACTAAAGAGAAATTCCACTTGCCATGTTTCTACTGCCATCTGTGTGTGTCATCCTCGATCCTTCTCTTTGGGAAAGAGAGAAGATAAAAGTAAAATATGAGACACCCTTCGGCTTATTGATCAATTGCTCCCTCTAGATGTTTTTTTTTTTTGTTGCCCTGAGTGCGAAATACAACCTGAATTCAGTGTCATTGATCACTTCACCCTTTCAAACAGAACAAAACGCATTAGAACCAAACTAATATACGAAAACAAGAGCTGACTAGTGCTGCCCTGACAGACAGCTTTGTGTATAATTGTCTTTCCCCGGCACACACTTTTTTGCTTTACAAAATTATGTCATGACTTATCAGACATTTTCCTATCACGTTGTGACAATACTGTTGTGACTTACAGGACATGGTGTCTGCCACATTCTCCCTGAACTCAAACAAGGGTGTGTCCGCATATGCACCTAGACTCTCCTGTCTCTCCTGGACTCCTTCCCTGTGTCCATTTAGTGACAAGTGAATGCCCAGTTGTAGTTCAGTACAGACAGAACTGTAGACAGCCACTTTGATAGAAAAGGTGGTTTGATGTCTGGCCACTCATCAGTGTGTAATGGGAAGGATGTGCTCCCCCTCCAGGTGGAAATATGTAACTTATTTAGCCTCTCCATTCCTTCCTCCCACATGACATAGTAATCTTTTCCTCACTGACATTCTGGTCATGATCACCTGCATGAATTATCAGTAACGATGAACTGTGATTGCCGTCACAACAGAAGAAGGATTGACTGGAAAGATTCCTGCATTTAGTCCTGTATATGTGGTGATGACAACATTATGTGTTATTCATCACACATGTTTTTATTGAAAAGGTCGACAAACCAACAAGGCTGATAAACAAGTTTCAATTCATGCAAATGTAAATCTCTACAACATGCACTAATTTGTTTTTGCTGCTGCATGATTGAGGATATACTTTCACAAATACAATTGAATTAATGCTATAGGTTTCACTCATACAGGACATAAAAGTGCCTGACATCTTTTAAAAAATGTATTCCGTCCTGGAAACTTATTAAACTTATTTAAACACCTGAGAAAAACAGTATCTTTGATAAATGCCCATGCTGGTATGGGGTTTCCTCAGTTTAAAGAAGGAACATGAGGCTTCTGGCACCAACACAAGTGCCCAAGGAACAAACAGGATAGCCCCATTAGTGCATAAACAATACTTGAGCATAACCCACGGAAGCAAAGCTTTGAAGTCTCCATGTGCCAGGCCCAAACCTTCACAATACATACCGATGCGAGGACCGTGATATCCTGTAAACAATTTCCAGGGACCAGGTGGCAAAAATATTTGTGGTGGGCAAGAAAGCGGCCTTTTGAAGTGGGAAATCTTACAGGCTATTGAATATTTGTGGCCGAACTCAGTATGAGTCAGTATAATAGTGGAAAAATCCCAGGCTTTAATCAATATTTATCCTTGACTGACTAAAAAAGTTTTCTTTACAAGTACAATTTAGTGTGTTCAGCAATCATGAGAATTGATTCTAAAAAAGCAGAGTTGGTGATGAACATTTTTATCATTTGCATTTATTCCTAAATCATAGTTGCAGAAAAATGGTCATTGAATCTTGGCCCCAGTCTAGGTGAAGTGTGATATTGATTGATACATAGGAATTCTGTTGCCCTGTTCTTCTGTTTTGGGGAAGGGATGGGAGGGGAGGGGTCAAACATGACTTTCGAGTGAAAAACATCAACTGCCTCTGTGGCTGGCAGGGGTCCCACTCTTTCCTTCACTCTCTTCCTTTGCTCAGAAGAAACTATGTCGCCCTTTGTTTTCCTCTCCCAGTTCCGTTTGCACTAAGAATGAGCCTCAGATCCCACAACGGGAAGGAACCCCAGAAGACCCAGATACAGGCCAATTAGGGAAACATACCATGCCTGCAAAAAAAAAAAAAAAAATGGAAAAAGTTTGACTGCACAACAAGCTCAACTGAACTCGACCCGAAAAAGAATACGAGGAAGAAGCATTTGATCACATGCCCTTCTTCTGAACTAAGATCTATGAGAGAAGGTGTGTGATGGAGAATTGTGGGAGAAAGGGGGGTTAATTTAATGTAATCTGGAGATATTATGGTGATCTTTGTGCAAGACTCCACGCATGCCAACCCTTGTTAAAGTGATGGATTGACAGCTCTGGGGGATACATCATTGAGCTGTCTGTCAGCTAAATATAGCAGCTCACGACACAAAGATGAATTTCATTCCCATTCTGCCAGAGCGTGAGGAAGCACCACATCACCGTGTTTTGGACTTTGTCGAGGTTGTGACTCAGAGCGCCACTGACCAGCAACACTTTGTCCACCGTGTTACTGATTCCTGAGAAAGTAAAAAAAACAACAACAAAAAACGTATGAGTATGCTGGTCTTTGTGTTCACCTTAATATCAGCATCCTACTTAGACCAAAGGAATTAGGTAAGGTGTGTTAACTTAACGGCGTAATTAGCTTCATTATTTGGTCCACTAAGTACTGAGCAACAATGCAAACCAGCGCACCCTGTGGCTTTCCAGGGAAAGGGCTGCAGACCCCCGCCACTGTTCTATGTACCTCTGTCAGCCTTCTAAGTCTGATGTACAGATTACTGGTGTTATTTTACTATTCGTAACGTACGTACATACTATTGGCAAAGTACAGTTGTACATGTATTTAGCTCATATTTATTAGTTTGCATTTATGGATAGGAATTGACAATAATTAGAAGGACACTGCTAGGCAATTCCTAGTGAAGAGTGTGGGGGAAAATAGTTCCAAAAGATTTGGCAGACCACCACTCTCATTTAATTGCTGAAAAGACAGTGGCTTTTGTGTATTGCCACACATGCAGAACTGCTCAATCCAAATGAACTCAAAGCTTAGTTTTTAACATTTCATTTTAAATAAACATTACTTCGAGCTGTGTTCGCTGCAACTGCAGCGTGTGCATTCATCTTTTTTGATCTTACATTATTTCAGATGGAAGGTTCTCTTCACAGTTTCCTTCTGGCCCAAGAGAAGCCCTGTGTGCTGTGGTCCCCAGCCAATTTTCTTCACTTTGGCCAGACGCGCATTTTCCAGTCTGCAGTACACAAGTCATTCAATAACTCTGTGACCACACACTATTAAAAAATATTATTTTTTCTTTTCAGTGTCACTGCACTGTGGTGTGGAGCAAAAATTAGTATTAAGTGCCAAAACATAAAAAGCCTGCATTTTTAGCTCAAATAGAAACAAATTTTGTGTCTTTAAGTTTTGGAATCTTTGTACAATGTTTTGTCATGTTACATAATTTTCCGAGGTCAATTGGGGAAATTCTGAAGCATTACCCACGTTACATTTTATACAATCCTATATCGCCTCCACACAAAAAAATGGACTGTTATTTTTTTCTTTATGACCTCCTCAGACCCACAAGATTCTTATGAAAAGAAAGGGGAGCGTCTCTGTGCATAAATAACTGTTGCAGGCAAGTTAGTGTTGCAGGCCTTGGTTTGCACAGAGGAAGATTAATGTACATATATACCCAAATGACAGGGAACATCATGTACATTTAGCACACACACATCTTTGCACTGTAACATGCTCTGAATATGAGCGTCTGCTAAATGGCGGTAAAGACACACACACCAGTGCAAACGTTTTGGCACCACAATCATCGGGATGTATATACAGTATTCACACTGCACCAGTGGAACACAGCATTACTATGTCCTATATAGATATTTTGTTAGCACCCATTTATAATAATAATTCATTTTGCTAATCTCTCCTGGAAGAAGATGGCCTTGAAAAATCATCTTTTGAGATCAGAAGAGCTGTAGAGCACATATTTCAGTGAAAAGCAACATGTTTGGCAGCCTTGAGAACTTCGTAGCCTTCACCAGTATTGATGGGTACAAGTAAATCTTAATCTTGATCATTAGCAAAAGAGAAGAGTTGGCATTTTACCAACATAATCAGTTTCTGTCACTCAGAGGCTCTGATATTACAGCAAAATACATATATTTCCCCCCATCAGTGTTTCAGTTTTACGTAGCATTTTTAAAGTGACGTGCGGCAGCATTCCGGGGCCAGCCAGCCTCTGATGGCCGCGCCCCGCCCCACCTTGAAGGACTCTCAGGATCGGCCGCTGCGACTGCGAAGCATCCGTCCGCTGCGACGGCAGCAGCCGCACCAAGCCCAGTGTTTCCGCCTGGCAGACGCACGGCATCCTGGGTGCTCAGAGCGAGGAATGAGACGCCTCCTTTACCGCCCAACCCCAGCCGCGATCCGCAATTACCGGAGAGCCGGCGACAGAAAAGATAAATGAAAACCGCCTCCGTTAAAGCATTCCTCTCTTTCTGCATGGCAGATTGAGCCTTTCTGGACATTTTTAATTCCGTTGCTTCTGCTAGTCCTTTTTTTTCTTTTTTTTTTTTGCCCAGTGACATGTTCAGTTCCACTGCATGTGTGATCGTTTGCACATTATCGTTTCGTGCCCTTTTACTCATTCTGACTGTGGGCTCCTGCAATCCATGCATTTTATTCTTTTTTATTCATTATGTATTTTAAACTTTTTTTTTTTGTTCATGTATCCAGCCGTTGTCACTGCGAGGGAGCCAGAGGGCTCTGGATCATCTATTATATGTTATTAGGCCATTGCTGAGAAACGCTCAGTTCTGGAGGCCCCATGGGAGGTGGGGGGATTCGCTGATCAATGGACTGCCGCATAGAGAGAGACTTGTATGCCTCGGCAGACAGCCACTCACACTTTAAGGCTGCTTTTGTCTTATTCTTCTTCTTCTTCTTCTTCTTCAACTTCTTCTTCTTTTGTGTCATCTAGATCTTTTTTCATATCAGTGTCTCCATGGGTCTCTGGGACATTACATTTGCGAAAACCCAGCAGGACAGAAAGCCCGCAGTTCTCGCCCTCCTCTCCTACACAGACACAGAGCGCCCAGCGTATGCGTGCACGCCCACACCTGTGCCCACAGCCGTACCTTGGAGCTTTCTTTCTAACCCTAACCCGAGCGCTTTCTCCCACCGTCATTTTCCTGCCGTCGTTTCCTGAGTCTGACGGAGAGGTGGGATGCAGTTATTTGCTGACCTAAAGAAAAAAAAAATGTCTGCCAACATTGTTACGGTGTGAGCAGATCCCTTTCATAGTTCTTTTCCAGCTGCCATGACTGAGGCACATCCTGAACTCTTTGGGCCAGAGCTGGACAAGCAGCACTGTCTGATGCCTTTGTGTGGCTTGATGACTTTGCACATGTCCTGCAATTACTCTCTGCACGGGCACCCCTCTCATTAGCTAGGAGACAATAATTCTGCCAATGGCACACGTTCCTCATTGTATAATGCATTTTCATGGAGTAGGAGCATGGTTTGGTTTCGAACTACGGAGCTGCAGGATTGACTCAAAGAAGGGGAATTACCGCACCCAAGTTTCTTCAAGGATTACGCATGTTTTAAATAATGTATTTATAATGTAGTACATGTTATACACTCTAGTATAATGTAGAGTGTCTGCTTCAGGTTCACTTTTGTGTGGCTGCATGGATCATTTAAAGTAATCTTAAGAGACTCTTGATCCTGACTTTTCCTTATCCAATGCTGTCTGACACGTAGGGAGGGGAAAAATAACAGGGTTGCTATTTTGCATGCATTTCAGTCCTCCAACAGCAAGGCGTCGACGCAGCCTCTAGTTCAAGCCACAAGTGAAACCATCGGTTAATTCAGTTAATTGCAGCAATCATCTCATCATTCCATTTTTCCACCCAGTGAAGGACGAGAAGTTTGCTTATGTTCATTGATATTTATGACATTTCTGACTCTACTTAGCCTATTACACAATCCAGCTATAAATTTAACCATCTACCAAGAACACATATCAGGTGGGAAATGTTGTTTTAAAATGAGCAACCTGCATTTTGGTGTTAAAAATATAAATGTGAAATAATAATACAAGGTTTGTTTTGTGTGTGCGTCTGTGTCTTTTTACCTGGAGGTCATTCTTTGACTGAGTCTTGACGTCGCTTGTGTATCCCAGTTTCACTTCCTCCACGCTTATCCATATCAGCGCCATTTCATCGTTTTGTGCCGACGAAAACCTCTTAATCGTTCCCTAAATGTGTAATTACCCGTGTGTCTGCGCTGATTTCTGATCTCAGCGCGCCCGTGGGGACACCTGGAGGATAACTGACGAAATTCGGTGCGTGCTCGATTATTTCTCCAGACCCGACTGATGCAATGTGCTCAATGGGCTTATTTTCATTTGTGCTTTACTGACCTGGCACAAGAGTGAGTGCTGCGAGAACGAATTAAAATAATAGCAGTAATCAGACGTAGGAGCTCAGGTCCCTCTCAGTGAACACCACAGTTTCGTGTTCTAACTATCCGTCTACTGTCTATCTCTGAAACCTTGTTGTGTTGTTTGCATGCTCCGAGTCACTCTAATTAATTTCCCTGACTGAAGCATGTATGATTTTGCCACTTCTTAGCCAGATCTCTCCTGAAATACACATGCAATATCCTCATTATGATGATGTTGATTTATTATTATTATTGTTGTTATAATAATAATAATAATAATAATAATAATAATAATAATAATAATAATAATAATAATAATCATAAACACTTTTTAAGTTACGTTAATGTGCAAGGCTATAATACATTTGTGTAAAATCATGGCTAAAAAGTAACAAAATATTCTGCCTACTGTCAAATAAACAGATTCCCTATAATCCATAGGCATAGGTACAGTATATAACGGGGACATACAACATTCACACAAGACACTAGCACTATTCCACAAGTAAGTCAGTTAACTCACACTTAGTTGAAGGAATTAGAAAACTCTGCTGTAGAATTCCTTCTGGAATATTCCATTAATGCTCAATCAGATTCAGATCGGAAGATGGAGAAGGCCATGATATATGTGTAATGTCAGTGTACTGCCTCTTGAACTATTAACTGCTTGTGCTCGGTGGAGTCGGGTGTTGCTAGTTTGAAAGAAATTACTCTCAAAAAGAAAGAAATGCTTTAACATGGGGTAAATATTCATTTCATAAAGCAATGATTGACATAAACCTTGCGTTCCCAAAGCGTGAATGTATCAAAACCATGGCAGTGAAATGTGCTTGTAATGTGTAAGATGCCATAACATCTAATATGTTTTAATATAATTGGAGACGGGCCAATGTTATGTATCCCACTAACAATGCATGTGTCCAAGTTCTGAGACTCTTATTACTGCTATGATGTGTGATATCTTGCTTGGAAACTTTGTAGCCCAATAAGTCCCAGCAACAAAAAAAAAAGAGAAAGAAAATTTTCAGCTGGCCCCTTTGCCCTGTTTGTTTGTTTTGGAAAAGACTTAATAAAAGTCGTAAATCTCCGAGCTCTGCGCTTGCCCACACTGTCCCCCCGTGCTTCGGCGTAATGGCAAAGTTTGCACTTCCTATAGGTCATTATTCAGCTGACGGCAGGAGAATCCCAAATGACAACAACCGAGTAAACAACTTACAAGCGGCGGCGATGTTAATTTCAAATGATGAAATTATCTTTAGGCCACAGATGCATTGTTAAAACTATTTACATTGTTGTTAATTAAAATAGACAGCCCAGACCTGGACAACCCACATGTTTGAATCTTAGATGCTGACTTTTGGGATGGCTGCTGTTATTTTATTTTAGATTATTTTTTTTGTTTTATGCGCATGGTTCTTTGAAACTACAGTATATTCTGAGCAAGATGTCTCCAAGCACTAATAAAGGTGCTGATACATCCTCATTTTACAAAAAGGAATTGGAGACTGAGAGGTTATATTTCTCATTAGATGACCCAGCGCATGGCATGTGCATTAGCGCGCATTGGCTCCTCTCAACTGAGCATAACATCCTTCTTTTAAATTACTTTTTAAAAATATGCCATTTTTAAACATTCCACAAAACACCAAATGTGATGTATTATAAACAATTAAATCCATGTCTTGTCATTATCATCAAAGACATTGCTCCCTAAGTATGCGAAAAAAAGAAAAGAAAAAGAGAATAAAAAAGGAAAAAGAGCTGGCTGATTGTTCTTTGATTTTTTTTAAAAGGACAGTGCTTTTTTTAAGAAAACAAATTTAAACTTTTTTTTTTTGCTTTTGCTGAAACGATTATCCCTCTTATTTCTGAAGAGAGAGCATACGGTTCTCTTCAGGCTTCATGGTTGAAAGGCCTTCCTCCTCCGTGATTCTGAACGGGGTCTGTGAGGGTTAGGTTACACTCCAACCGCACACTGCTCAGGCTCGCTGCCCAATGATATGGACTATGCACACACAATATAATGAAGACCAGGAGAGCAGCGCAGCTGTCAGATCTCCCACTGGGGAAGAAGGGGGTACATTCCCAATCATATTTCAGGCTGAGCAAGAGTTAATAACTTCCAAAGGGCCTGTTGCATTTAGGAGTTAGCCGTAAAAGAATACACTGGCTTTTGTTTCTACTCGAGCTAATGTATTCTTCACAAATGGTGCTGCATGAACAGGCCCCTGTGAAAGATGCAGTGAGCAGGGTCACAGAGCTAGTTGGGTGCAGAGATAGCTGCCCCTGTGAGAAAAATGTCATCTGGTTTGCATGTAATAATGTTGTGTATTCATGCCTCTAGAAGTCAGGGAGAGCTAGGAGACCTTATTAGAGCGGAGTACCTGTTTGGTCTAAGAAGGGTGTATTTCAGCATGACATCATAAAATGGATTAAAATAAATTGTCGTACACTTAGAGCACTGACTCATATTAGAGACAATGAGCTTATTTCGGGTTCTGTTTGGACACTGACACACTCAAACAGGGCTTTAGTATAAATAGGTTCAGCCCGGAGGGAGAGTGGAGTGGGATAAGGTCTATTTCAGTGGAGCGTACCGGTCCTCCTTGCTGCATCACTGCTGTAGCACAGTCACAAGCATTAAACTAAATAACAAGGACTGGCAGTTAAAATAATGGAGCTCTTTGCACAGCCAATGGAGGTCAGTCAATAGAGAGGGGGGTGGGGGTTGGGGGGTGAGGGCGTCATCATTGATGTGGCAGCACAGGCAGTGCAGCAATTTGCTTTGCTGCATCACTTTAAATTTATATTTCCACAGATTTCCCTGAGTCAGGGTTTCCCCTCCACTTTCTCATGTCAAAATGTCCATATTGTTTACGTCGACACGGCCGTATTTCACCGCGAAGAAGAAAAAAATAAAATGGGAATAAATCTCCTGGATTTGTTCGCCGGCACAAGCACACACCCAGTGCCTCCTCAGCCCTATTGGTCAGGCCTTTGAGCTTAAATCGAGAGAGACGGAGAACTCACCTTTGCACCAATCACAGTCATACACCTTTTTGTTTACTTTTTGTTGAACAAGTTTTCAAATCAAAGCAAGTATTATCCATCATGTTTATAAGGAATTTAAATTATAACAAATCAATAGGGAAGTCAGAGTGAAAAAAAAAGAAAAACTATATAGGGGAGTCAAACCATTCAGGTTTATCCTATCCAGGCTTTCTGTTTACTGAAAGACATCACCAAGGAGGCTGACTTAAAGGCAAGTTATTTATTTTTCTCCATTACAATTAAAATTACCTCACATGATGCACGCAAATTTTTCACTGTTACTAAGCAGTTCCATGAGCTTACATCAATTTAAGCACCAATGAACAGATACATCACATTCTGTATGTGAAAATAAAATAAAAACCCTATTTACTCCTGTTCAACACCAATGTGTGGGTATACCCTATCACAGTTTTTCTTAACCTTACTTTATCAACCCTGAAACTACCAGGGATCCAATCAGTGACAGAGTAATCCGATGTAGGTGGATGATCCTTAGACGAAAGGCCATGCGTGACGATCCCAGAGAATACGAGTTACGTAAAAAACTGAATTCAGTACTGGCAAGGCATATCTATCCTATCTATGTTCTTTCACAACACAATTGAGCCATTCTCTCTGATTTCTTTCATTTTTATATTTAATAAACTTCAATACATTTGCAAACAAACTTATGCTAATATGGATTGTCCGATTAAAGTTTTCAGTTGAACTAGATTTGCTTTATACAGTATCTATACATAGCAATTTTGTGTAGATTGTTCTAAAATAATGTAGAATGCACACACTGTTTACTGCACCCCTGTGCTTGATATGTACTGTTTGTGCCTCCACTAGTTAATTGTATTAAAAACATTTTACTGGAAGAGGTATTTATCCATCTGTTAGAATCCATACATTTGGAAACAAGTCACCAGTGATATCTAGAGAGCAGGAGATGGCTAAAGCAAAAATTATTTGGTTGATTTGGCTCCTTTTATGGTCAATTCTTTTTAAAATGAGGCTATCCTCTTTGTTTAACTCTAAGGGAACCAACATCACAACTGCACCAAGTTCAATTTCAAACTCCTCAAAGCTGGGTCTATTTTAGCTAGCGCCAAAGTGGTAATATTTCACCGTAAGAGATTTCATATACAGTTTCAAACTAACCAAACCACCTGAATGCAAATTAAAGCCCAGACATACCAGCTGTGAAGCATTGTAGGAGAGTTTAAACACTCAGCTAAGTGAAGCATAATCCTTCATCTTTACTATTTTTGACTGAGAATGCACTGATTCTGAAAGTCTTTGTGGAAGTAGTCATAAATGTGTATTTCAATTATATAATGAATGATAATTTAACAAAGTGTGCATGAATGTTTCAGAGGATTATTAGTTTCAACATACAAGTTTGTCAGTAAATTGTAATATCGTCATCACTTACTTCAAAGAATGCAGAGAAACTGACAGTTTCCACAGTGTGTGTGTGTGTGTGTATGAGGATGGGGTGGATTATTTTGCTGTAAAGTGTCCTTGAGACAACATCTTACATTGAATTACATTTGCTTAGTGTAAAAAGCACTGTACAAATAAAACTGAATTGAACTGATTCTGCAGCCAGTGATTGGACAATGAGTTTTGCATGAACTAATTAAGACTGCGTAAGTGTAGGTGTGTGACTGCTCAAAAGAGGCCATTCACTGTGATGTACTGACAAGGAAAAGACATTATGTTGCTTCATCCTGGGTGATTTCACTTTAAATTGAGACGTAATAACAGTCCTGGGACATTTCACGGTATCCAAACCGGTTTTCCATTTTAATAAAATGTGTAAATAAATAAATAAATAAATAAATAAATAAAACTCTCCGTCCCCTGTTGAAAACCTGAGCTCCACCTGGTGGCTCAGGTGTAACAAACATATTGGCACTGCATTTTCAGAGGTAGTGCACTGCTGTTCCGACAGGAAATGCCTTGATTATGTTCTAACAAGCAGATGTTTTTTTTGGTTTTCCCCGCATACTTTAACCGGGTTCAAGAATGCATGAAAAACTTATTTGCTATTATAATATTGCAATAATGTTTTTCTATATAATGTAATTTTGTTATCCTTTGTTTTGCCAGGCTACTTGAGACTGAGGCCTCTCATTCTTTGACAATACATGGATAATAATGTAAGCATAATAAAATGCTTGTAATATCCACCTGAAGATTTTAAAATTCATTCATGTAAAAGGAGGGGAAAAAATCATACCTTCTTTTAAAATATAACCCCTGTGATACTTGCCGTTATATTAAATCCATTTTGTAATTTTACTGATCAAACTAATAGAGTAAAAAGAGAGCATTGATCCACAGGACATTTGTTTTTTTGAACACAAGTCCATCATTAACATTTGTTTATATGCTTCAGCCATAACATGAGCAACCTCCGTCTGCATCTCTGGGTGCTGCCCGGAGACTATCCGAAATGAACTCGCTTGTTGTTTCGGGTAAGTGTCTGCGGCTTTCTGGAACAAAGGTCAGCAGTGCTTACGCTGCTTATTTAAAACAGGGAGAGAGAGAAAAAAAATGGTTTCCCCTGTCTTTCTGGGCTGCTGTTGGCCAGAGTAATTGGAAAAGTTTTTTTTTTTTTTTTGTGACTAAACAGGAAAGTCTGACTATGTGAATGGCCATGAGGTGCACCGGGGGGATTTTGCGGGTCACATTATCTTCAGAGACAGCGTATTGTTGAAGGCCCACAGAGATATGAAGGATATCTCTTGCTTCCCTGTTGCTGGCAGAATGGTGACTGGAACTCTGAAAGAAAGTGGAAACAGAGGTATGGAGTGAAAGGGCGAAGAAAAGAGAGATACGAACAGACAGAAGAGAGGTTAGAGCTACAGTATATCATGATTCAACTGCCGAAACAGCTCTGTACGTTTTAATCAGGGCAGCTAAAACACCACAGAAATGTGTGGCTGTGATTGAATGACCAGTCTGTTGAAGGGCCGATGTGGGTTTGTCATGGGACAGTACGAGGCCCGACATGTAGAGCGGTGAAGGGGAGGAGCCTGTCAGGCGCTGAGCGGGACCCTGGCAGCCTCTTCCCTGATGCGTGCGGGCCGCCCTCTCTGCGTGCGGCGCGTGTCAGCTAAGCTCGGCCATGTGCCATTCCTCTGCAGGAGGCCCGTGCGCTGGAGATCAGCAAAAACAAGCCCACCCCACATCCTGTTCCCCATCATGCCCAAACATCCTCCAGCAGCGTAGGAGTGCAGGGGCGCACCGTTCTGACCCACCCCTTGCGATCCCTCCCGTCCCCCATCCCCCTGGGACGCCTGATATTTCCAGGAGGGGGTTGGGAGGGTGGGTAGATGTGTCTCCACTGAGATCTATAGCAAATAACACTCTGACTCTGGCGGCCGGTTCATTTATCAGACCTGTGTTTATTCCATGATTTTTTGTTTTGTAAAACTACATCTTTGTGTTCACATGAAAACTCATAGTTACTGAATGTATGGTGTTTGACTTCAGCATGTCAAAGAAATGCAGAAGAGCATGTCTAAGACACAATTGGTTCACATTGTTTCTTTGCTTGACAGATGCCCATAGTGCCCTCCCCAGTAGGCCTGTTTATTTAGCATAGAACTAATGTAACATTTGCATGACGCCACACTGACAAAATGGCAGGATAAACACTAAGATAAGATTGACTACTACAGTCCACTAATCTCTGCTTAGAAATGGTTGCTATGTATGACTTCCTATGACATCTAGCTCCGACACTGTCCGCAACATCATTGTAGCTGATAGCAGAAGAACTTTAGCTACAAGTTACAAAGCTTTTTCTGGAGCTGTTGTTGGAGAACTTCAAAACAGACACATTATCCTGAACATCTGTTTGGGGGGTGTTATTTTTATTCCATTCTCCAAGCTGAAGATAGACTTGGAAAAGTGTCTGTTGTGGATATAACTGTTGACATTAAAACTGTAATGTCAATACTATAGACAGACACATACATTTGCTCAAAGGTAAGCTATGGGCTATTCTGCCTATTAATAACATCAGATAACATATCTAGCATATTACCTGTAGTTAGCTGAGTGATTAAATCAAATCAAAGTTTTTGTCAAATACAGTTAGCTAATAATACAGAAAATAGGCTATTGTTAGCTGGCAATGAAATGCTTGATGTTAGCCTGTCCTTGTGTATTCAAAGGGAAAACCTAGATAAACAAGGGTTTTTGTTTTTTTTTGAAAGTACAATCTTTGAAAGTATCCAGATATCTGTAATTCCTTGCGGTAATTCATCCTAAAATTAACCAGGCAACTTGGTAGGTGACTGATTAGATCTAAGTGGGGTAAGCCAAGACTGGTTAATGACACATTTCCCCTGTGAAAAAACCCTCCTGTCCACTTTCCGCTCTCTGAGACTATATTTTGTTGTTGTAATGGCCAGTAGCTGATAACACATGCACCTGAACTGGGCACATCCAGTTAGTTTACAGTACGTGTGCCATCAAAAATTTACTCCACAAACATAAATCATTAAGGCTTAAATCTGTAGCAGAGACAGATATGTTAAACATTTATTATAGTTAGAGGAATCCGCTAGAACAATAGCTGATGACTCAACATAGTCTTTAGGCCATTTACTTGAAAGTATCTGTTCATCACAGGAAAGCAAGAAGCCAGAGACATTGGAGCCAACAGAGGCTATTGTATTATGAACAACTGAATTATGGAGGAAAGACCACACCTTTGCACCTTTGTCTTATTACCAGTCATCCAGGCACATAACAGAATCACTCCTAATCACTCCACACCCCTCCTAATCATCTTTTCCTTCCTTAATATTCAGGTTCCTCCAGCTACTGAATTGAATGAATTAACTTTACACTGAAGAATGTCTACCAACATCTCTTTGCAGTTTTCAGAACCAATATTCCATTTTCTCTTTAAGTGGGTATCCTTAACGTTTCAGGTTTGGGGAATTTGACTACATCTGTGGTTCGTTTTAACATTCAAATTCTGGAGTTCTATTCGAAACAAAACTATCACCAGGAGCTCACCGAGTGCTTATTTTTCTTAGAAGATAACCCAGCAATAGCGTATTTTGGAGACTACATAGAAATAACAAACAATGCAGTTTGAGAAAGTTATATCGAGCAACATATCAAACCTAATTTTAAAGACTTTTTTGGGGGATTTTAGACGCTTGCTCTTTTGCATTCAGCATGCAAGTTCCTGTGCAGGTGTTATCATCATACTTGACAAGAGTGTTGCCCCCACACCACCAGTGGAAAACAGAATATAGATACTGGTATAAATATGGCAGCATGAAAAGGTATTGCATATAGCATTTAAAAATATTTTTTACAGTTCTCATACACCGTTTTCTTACAATGAACGTTCTCAGAGAGTTTTCTGTATTTGATTAGACAATACCTTATGAATTCCAAAAGTTCCATCTGTATGTCTTCCCTATCTTAACCATCAAGATTCCAACATATTGTACTAATGACCCCAACATAAAATCCAGATTCACTACAAGAATTTTTAAAACACAATTTTACAAGAAACAGGCCACAATATTAAACATTTTGCTTGAGATTGAAATACTCTCTCTTTCAGGAGTACTTAATCAAAACGTTATTTAACCGTCTGAACATATAATTTGTGTCAGCACTGAATGGACATTGATTAGACTAACTGTAATTGTTAACTTTACAATCTGTAGTCTCAAACAACTTGAACCAGTAGTGACGTCAAAAACTAACAAAAACATTATGGATGTACTGTATTTTTGCAACTGTTCGATGATGTTCACGCAGTATGCTGCAAACACATGTGCTGTTTATCATTAATCATTCTACAGACAGACAAATCGCACCGTTTGAACCTTGCCATGATCAGAATATACTGGCTCTTGAGAAGATGTGCATACTCTTGAAACCTTCCTGTCTGTAATGCAGTCACAAAGCCATTTTTACCTTTTGTGGGATTTGCAGTTTGGCTGTATCATTTCCACAATGCAAGAGACTGACCATAAGCCCACATGTAGCATTGCTGCTCTAATTGAGGATTAGAGTGTCAATGTTTGAGCTCCTTTCTCGAACATGTATACTACCTTTAAGATATTGACAGAAATACAGTTAAATTCAAAAGTATTGGGATAGTGACAAAATGTTTTGTTGTTTTGGCTCTGTATTCCTATACATTGTATTTGAAATAAAACAATGAATAGGTGGTTAAAGTGCAGATTGTCATCTTTAATTTGAGGATATTTTCATCCATACCAGGTGACCCGTGTAGGCATTACAGCCCTTTTAATACATAATCCTTCCATTTTAGGAGAGCAGAAGTGATTGGAAAATTGGCTACACAGCTATTTCTTGGCCAGCTGTGTGTCTTTGCATTATTAGTTCACGTACAAGAAAGGTCTAGAGTTCATTACAGGAGTAGAATTTGTATTTGGAGTCGGTTGCTGTTGTCTCTCAACATGAGACCCAAATAAGTGTCAATACCAGTAAAGCAGGCCAACAATTAATCAAACATAGCCAAAACACTGGCAAAACACTGTGTGCCAAAGTCAACTGTCTGATACATTGTTAGGAAGCAAGAATACACTGGTGAGGTCAACAATAGCAAACAGCCTGGTAGACCATGGAAGACCGCTTTATTGGATGACTGAAAAATACTTGAATTGTGAGGAAAACCTAATATTTTCAAACCCCAACTGCCAAGCCATCAATAACACTTTCCAGGATGTAGCCAAAGACTACCATAAAGAGATAAGCATAACCTCAGAGGGTTCATTGCAAGATGCACACTTTTGGTAAGACTCAAGAACAGAATTGCCAGGCTACAGTTTACTAAAAAGTACATTTTAAAAAACTGTTGAGTTCTGGAACAAAGTCTTATGGACAGACAAGACAAGTATAAACTTGTACCAAAGAGAGAGAGGTGTGGAGAAAGAAATCAACTGCTCATGATCCAAAGAACCCCCCCCCCCCTCCATCTGTGAAACATGGTGGAGGTAGTGTTTTGGCTTGGGCATGTATGGCTGCCACTGGAACTGGCTCACTTGTCTTAACTGATGATGTGGCAACAGTGGCAGGATGAATTCTGAAGCACATAGAAATATCATGTCTGCTGAGATCTAACCAAATAAATGCCACAAAACTCAATCATCTTGCAGCAGGACAATGACCCCAAAATATATTGCTAAAGCAAACAAGGAGTTTTTCAGGGCCAAAAAGTGGAATCTTCTTGACTGGCCAAGTCAATCACCCATCCTGAATCCTAGTGAACACGTGTTTCACTTGCTGAAGACAAGACTGAAGGCAAAACAGCTCAGAAACAAACAGGAACTGAAAATGGCTGCAGTACAGGCCTGGCAGAGCATCACCGGGGAAGATACCCAGCATCTGGTGATGGGTGGCAGACCTCAGTCATGGAATTCAAAAGATTTGTAGGCAAGTACTAAATATGCTGACTTTATTTCAGATTATATTAATTTGCCTAATTACTTTTGCTCCCCTAAAATGGGGAGACTATGCATAAAACGGGCTGTAATTCCTACACAGCTCACCACTGATATGAACGTAAATACCCTTAGTCTTAACTTTAACCTCATATTCATTTTTGTATTTCAAATCCAAAGTGTTCAGAGGCAAAACAAAAAATAGTGTCACTGTCCAATGCATATGCCTGGGGGTCAGAAATGACCTCATTTGATCACTTGGGGGTTAAAGGTGCATGACAAATTTGCATTTGTCAAAACAATGTCACTGGATAGATGAGCATGTACCAACGTAAGTTGCCCTAATATATTCAGTTTCTACACTGACTAAAGAAACACAACAAATGCCAAAAATGGTTGGTGTGTATGCAATTACAAACACGCTACTGTTGTTTAAAGTGTTCAATAAAAAAACTGAATGTCATATCCAAAAATGGACTATCAGTCATTTAATAACAAATCAAAGGTCAGTATCCATTACTAAACCAGTAATTCCTTGAAGTCCTGATGTGTATTTGCTTTTTGCATATTCGTTTCAAATTTGGACTTAAAATAGTTTATTTTAGATTTTTAGGATTGTTGTTATTTTAATTTTTTAATCACGTGTGTTCTTTCTTCTTGTCCAACATTATTATATTCAAGCTGTCTCTATTTAATCCAGTAACAGCTTTTGAAATTTGTGTTAAATCACATTTTTTTCAGACTGCTCTCTTTTTTTTCAAAGCTGGTAAATTGGCAAGTAAGACTGCATCAATAAAATCTGAGCATCAATCAGGGCTCCATTTTAACTGATTTTTACTTGTGGTTGTGCTGTACTGTGCAGCATTTGCATATGTAGTTCAGTGAAAAGTATACCATCAGCTGAAGGGATTGTCTGAATGGAGCCGTATTCCTTTGAGATAAAGAATGCTTTGAATTGTTCACACTGTGTCACACGTCTCTATTTAGCAACATAAAATATTACAGTAAAAGCTGGAACTTTCCATCAGATTAAGCACAGGATTAAACACATAACCTTTACCTCATCTCCAACAGCGAACCATAAAACCCATTTTTACTTGGAAAAACATTGTATAAAAAAAAAACATTGTAGAAAAAACAAAGTGAAGTGAGAAGAAATTAACCTGAGCAAATATGTTCATCAAATAGCCTCCTTTTTACTTTGGCAGTCCTGCGGTGAGATTTCTCAACTTTGGAGAGCGTTGAGATGACGTAAGGGGGGGGGGGGGGAGTTAGCTGTGAAAAAATCAATTTCAAATCAAACAGTCGTACGGGATTGTTTTTGCATTTGTGCTCGGGAGTGGAAGATGGAATGTAATGTTCCCTGGCAGCCGGTACCGCCATGCATTTAATCAAGCCCACCTTGAGCAGAGTACAGCTGTAAATTAGGAATTTAATTTCATGGTTCTCTCATCAAATAAACCAAAACCCAAACCTTTCGCTGGTTAAGAAATAGGCCGGGTGGGGGTGGGCAGTACGAAGAAGCACCTTATGTAACGCGCAGGAGAAATGAAAGAGCGAGGAGAAGAGCAGGCAGGGGAGTACTATAGTGCTTTGCTGCCCTGTTTGCCATCAAAGTGTCTGCCCAAACTAATTATGACGCTAATGCCCAAAGAGACTGGCACACCTGAGACAGGCCTGTTCCCCCTGGATCTCGACTCCTCCGCGCCACTCGAAGAAACAGCCATCCCCATCCTATTCATTAAAAAAAAAGGAAATAAACATTCCTGGTGCGAGGATGCAATTAAGGCCAGTTTCTCCTCCTGAAACAGCACAAAATACACCCCATTTGAAAGATGCAATTAAAAAGTAATTACTTTCAATTAATTCATTAATCTGGAAATGCTGAAGCGCACCAGGACGAGGCCCCCGTTCGGGGCGAAGCCCTCCATCTCACTTTGTCTCTTTGGAATCGGCTCATCCCGAAGTTACCTCGCAGGAATTTCCAGCCGAGGCTGCGCGGTCGCCGCGGCGGCGTCCGCGAGCCCGTCCCCGGATCGGGCCAGATATTTTTGCGTCCGCATTCGTGTTCGCGTCAGTGGCAGAGAACCGTTGTTGCCGGTGAATTTCATGTAAGATCTTAATTAAGGAAACGTTTTTTTCCCCTCCTTTTCAGTGTTTGTGGGAGAGCTGCTGTCTGATAGGGACCTGTCAGCAGTGCCAGCAGGATACGCAGGCCTCTCAGAGATAGCAAATGTTATATTGCCCTCTGCTGTTTCCCTCTCACGCAGACAAGCTGGAGAACAGCATATCCCACATGGGGCAGGCATGAAGTCCACTGGTGCATTATTCCCTGTTCAGATTTCCATTTGCCAGTGTTGTTGGCGGATATATATACAGTGAGTGCCATAATGTTTGAGACAAAGCCATATTTTTTTTCTTGATTTAGCTTTGTACTCCATAATTTTAGATTTGTAATCAAAAAATGCATATGTGGCTAAAGCGCAGATTCAGCTTTTATTAAAGGCCATTTTAATACATTTTGGTTTCAACAGCACTTTTTATACATTCATGGCATCATAATGTTTGGGACAAATGGCTTTACAAGACGCTTCTGATTAGTCAGGTATGTTGAATTGCTTCTTTACAGCAAGTATAAGTATATATAAGCTTTCAATATCTAGTCCTGATTCTAGGCTTTTGAACACCTTTGCAGTCTGTTAGTGGCATTTGTCAGCATAAAGACCAGAGTAGTGCCAAATAAAGTCAAGGAAGCTGTTTTGAGGCTGAAAAATATGAAAAAAATTGACAAGCACTGGTGAGCTCAGTAATCGCAAAAGGCCTGGTAGGCTAAGGAAGAACTCTACAGTTTATAACTGCAGAATTCTCACCATAATAAAGAAACACCTGACTGACAACTCAGAAGCACTCTTCAGGAGGCAGACGTGGACGTGTCAGTGGCTACTGTCTGCCGAAGATTTAACAAACAGGACTACAGAGGCTACATTGTAAGATGCAAACCACCTATGTAGCCATAATAAAAAAGAATGGCCAGGTTTGCTAAGAAGTACCTAAAACAGCCTGCAGAGTTGTAGAAAAAGGTCAAGTGGACAGATGAGACCAAGACTGACTTGTATCAGAGCGGCAGCAAAGGAAAGTGTGGAGGCCAAAAGGAACTGCCCAAGATCCAAAGCACCCCCCCCCCCCATTGAAACATGATGGTGGGGGTGTTGTGGTTTAGGCATGTGTGGCTGCCATAGGCACTGGCTCACTTGTTATAATTAATGATGTAACTGTTGATAGCAGCAGCAGAATGCATTCTGAGGTGTACATAAGCATTGTATCTGCTCAAGTTCAAGCAAATGCCTCATTGGACAGAACTTCATCCTACAGCAAGAGAATGATCCCAAACAACAAAGGAGATTTTCAAAAGCAAAAAACTGGAAAATTATTGACTGGCCAAGTCAGCCATCCAATCTGAATCCAATTGAACATGCATTTCATTTGAGGAACAGAAAACAGGAAACCATCTCCAAAATAAGCAGGAGCTGAAGATAGCTATAGTACTGGCCTGGCAGAACATCACCAGAGATGATACTCAGCACCTGGTGATGTCTATGTGTCACAGCCGGCATTGCATGCAAAAGATATGCAACAAAGTGCTAAACATGATGACTTTCATTTACATACTCAAAAATATGTTCCTAATGTTACGGTGCCGTAATTTGGGGGAGGCGCGGTAGGGGGGTATGCATAAAAAGTGCCGTAGTTTCAAAATGGTGAAACTAACCTTTCATAAAATCTGAGAATCTGCTTTTAAACCGCATCTGAATTGTCTGATTACAAATGTGAAATTATGAAGTACAAAGCCAAGTCAATAATAAAATCCCATGCATCACATAGCAATCTTACATTCCACACATTTTAGAAGGACAGCAATCATGTGGGGATAGTGTTGCCACCGCTCACATTACCATGACTTTGTATATTCTGGTCAGTAACTGACTGACAGTTATAGTTAAGGCCAGTACCACAGTTCTGAGTGGATTGCTTTCATTGTACCCTTGAGCAATACACACACCCTGAGTTGTTTCTGTGAATTCTATCTACAAATTCATAAAACTGAATTTATGTAGCCTACAGTAATTCACCATGGATAAGGGAATCTGCAAAGCAAATTTGCAATCCTCTGAGGGGAACTGCTACAGATAGGTGTTCAATTTCCCCTTGCTTGGAGTACTGTCATGTTTCCCACAGTGCTAAGCAGGCATTCCCCTTGACCAGCTTCCATGCATTGCAGAACAACTGCTGAGCCGGCTTCATTTTGATCATGGAATATTATGAGTGAGACTCATGATGTAGACAATGGGAGATAGGGAGAAGAAGAGAGATAAAGTACAAAAAAAAAAAACTGTCATCATTGCTTTTAAACACAAAACTGTCTTCACAAACATAATTGTTTTATTGATTGCAATGTGGTTGGTGCGCTTTCATCAGTTAATTCCATAAGATAATTGGAAAAAAAAAATCTAAAAGTTATTAGAAAAGAACCGGCGACTGATTGTGGGGTTTGTGCACGTACAACTTAGTTTGTTATTTCTTTTTCTTCTTAGCACTCATTTATTAAACATGACAAGTGTATGCATATACCAAAAGTAGAGTGTACTACTGTGTGTCTCATTTAAATGTGTCTCTAAAGACCATCTGGGAAATGAAACTGCTAGGCAAAGTTCTCTTAAACAAAAAACAGAGAAAACCTTTTATTTTTGGGTCAAAAGGTTACTTTAAAACTGCTTGCTCAGACGTTTCTAACCTGGATTTCTGACAGAGGGAGGACCTTTTGAAGACTCGAAGCCTTTGAAGTCTTTTAACCACGGGCATAATGTGTGCGCAATTAATAAATGATTTGCATACGATGAAACTTGGGTACTTAGTCAATGTTCTTGGGATGGGAAACTTGAGACAAAACAACAACACCGACCATTAAAAAGTGAGCTCTTGCAAATGTAAGGCTTGCTTTAAATTCTAAAAACATTAGCAGCTAATTATCTGCTAATTGCCAATATTTTAGCAGGTGTTTGTACTTAACTACCGGCAAACCTGAGAGGAAAGGGCTCATCACAGTATTGTCAGCTGAATTGGCTCCGGCCCTGTGTGTATACGCATCAGATCCCTCCGATATGCAAACTCATTATTAATGCTATTAGTCTGTCATTTGGAGTCAGCCAGAAATTGTTTACATTTCAGAACTGACCCAATTTTCCTACTGTTATGAATAATGTGCAGCATAATATCACAAAGTTCCTTTTTCAAGTATTTGTTTGTCACCTCTGAGGGCATTTTATAATGACAGCCTGATTTATTTGCACCACGAGCAGGGATACACAATATAATTTGTGTCATGTAATTTAGGTTGGCTGCAGGCCTGTATTTGTCTATATTTTCTGTATTTTATAGAGTAATGTTTTAGGTGTTCTGATAAAAGATCCAGCTCTATACACAACTTTAACACGCAGTGCTAAAGCGCTGTTTATCCGGTTGTGTTTGCAACAGACGAGAAGCATTTTGTTTTAAGGCGGCTCCTTTTCTCTCACTCCACAGGAACAAGACAGTTTATGAAACTCCTTTACCGGTACAGAAAATATTTGCAAGAATACGTCTGACTGTTTTAAGAATAACTTGGCTAGCCATATCAAAACAAACAAAAAAGTTTTTTTTTCTGTTTCCTATCTCTTGCAGGCATTTGAAATAAAGTAAACATATATATATGTATATATATATATATATATATATATATATATATACTCTCCCTCAGAGAGATTTCTTACATGCAAAACTGCTGAGCGAACAGCCCCCCATTCCCTTGTAAAAAAGACAGAATTCATAAACTCCAGGGAGAAAAATACAGCTTTTCAGAGGAGTGCGAGATCTTCCTTGTTCTCTTTTCATTTTCTTCCGCTCTATACGCCATTGTTCCCATAGACCCCTGGGGCTTCCTCAGCCTGAACTCAATATTGTGTCTGACCCTGTAAGATCATACCATGCCGGTTCATTCAAGGTGAACCCAGTGACACATATTGCTACAGACACCATTTCTTTTAAGAATCCAAGAAAATGTGTTTATATATCTATAAACGTGTATGCAGGTTTCCATGCATATTTTTGCATGTGAATGCTCACCTTTGTGTTCAAGCACGCAGGCGAGCACATTTCCGTGCCTTCAGGTGTATGTGTGTGTTTGTCGGTCTGTGCATGCATAATTATATATACGGTGCTTTTAAGCTGGGCTCCTCCCATGGTTTCATCCTATTCACCATCCACTGACTTTCCCCCTGTCGCCTTTGACTCGCTTTGCTGCTGTTTAAGCAAGGATATACCATTAACCATAGTTTGACACATTCTTTATAAGCTGCTATATAAATAAAATTTGACTGAGTGATATTTTAACAGGTCGTTGACCTTTCAGGGAGACTCTATGAACTGTTTCCAGCAGTGTCTGCTGATGAGTTTAATTTGTTCTTGAATCTCACTGCAACGATATTTTGCTCCTCAGTTTACATGGCCACAGCACTAAATATAAATCTTCTGATGTGTGAGGGAACAAAGCATTGTTTGGCATACGGATCTGACACACATGATGCTAAGGGAGATGATCATCACTGCAGCACCCAGATATCAAATGTTCTTTTCGCTTTGCAATGTACTAAATGGAATAGTCCTTTTTTAACCTTTCAGATATTGTGACTTTAGGCATTGAACATGGTTCGATATGTCCCATTTTTAGTCGCACTCTAAGCAATGCTGTTTCTGATCCTCCCAGAATTATTTGGGGATAATGGCGGTGGCCCTATCCCTGGCTGAGACTGCAGTCAGCTGTTGGCAGTGGATCAAAAGAAATGCGGAGCCTGAGTCCATTCCAATTATAACAGCACACACTATCAACTACAAATACAAATAGCATGTAACTGATAGCGCTTGTGGTCTAAATGATTGCTGCCAGTATGCAGCCAGAATGTTAATTAGGATACCTTTTGCTATGGGCTATTCAGGGAATAATCTCTTATCTGCACAATCCCCCTATGAGAGAGAGAGCTAAGAGAGAGGGAGAGGGAGAGGGAGAGAGAGAGAATCCACAAGCCCACTTGACTCAATTCAAGGACAAATCATTATAAATAAATCCTCATCTTTGCTCTTGGCCAATATCCATGTTAATTACTGCCGCCAAAAATGAATCATACACAAATCAAACATATTAAATAAAACATACACCTCAAATCAAAATTTGTTTAACATGTTTTTGTGCACTTGCATGGTCACCACTATAAGCAAGTTAAAACTATTTTTTCTTTTATTTTTTAATGTTTTTAAAATAATGAAATATATAAAGAATGTATTGTCATGTTAATTTGTGAAATCTTTCACTTTCCCAAATAAATACATAATTCAAAAAACCCATGGGAATCTCTTAAGACTCTAGTGAAATGAATATGTTCTGCGGCAGTTATGAAAAGAAGCATCGGTCACTGAGTGAACACAGTACTACCTCCCTCTGAAGTTTTTGTGAAAATTTTGTGATGTGAGTTGGATGAGGTGATACCAGAACCAGGAATTTGCCTTAAAGCAGTGATTATGTTTTCTGATTATTTGGGTCATTGTTTATTTTCTTGTACCTTTTGCATACTGCCAACCTATAGCCAGCCGATCCAGTACAAGTGCCTTGCTCAGAAAATGTTGTGCTGGGATCCTAACTTATAACTTTGTGTATACAAAAATCACCATAATGGCTCCTGGTTTAACATGGACCTTGCTCAAGGGTGCAGTGACAACATTACATTACCGGTTAGCTCATGTAGTCTTCAGGCAAAAGGCCCTGTCTTCGGCTTAGATGCTTTACTGTTACTGTTACCGTTCAATAGTGCATGCTGTGCAGATGCCCTCTGCTGAGCGTTCTTGGTATTGCCACCAAAGGGCAGGCAGTTGCAGGGCAATGGCTGGAGGCACATGCTGTGCATTGTGGGACATGCCAGTCCCCCGTCTAAAAAGAGGATATGCAAATAGCGTGGATAAATGGGACAAAGTCTTTCAACTACTCATCCCAGCTGCAATAAAAAGGAGGAAACTTTTGAACCTACGATGACACAACCACCATAATTTAATTACTATTGATGGCTTTGGGAAAGCTGATGTACACTATATACGCCTTCTCCAGAAGAAGGAATGCATTTATTGATTTTTACTGACTCAATTTCTTTTGATATAATAATGCAATACTGATGATACTGAACTTCCTAGGAACCTGGCAACCAGGTGGCCAGTCATGATCCCCCCCTTATATGATGAGGGCTGTAAAGGCGGACCCCCGCACCGGACGCCTCATCAGTCCTCCCCGAAACGTAACGAGGAGACAGCATCTCGGCAGTCACGTCCCGAAAAACGTGCCCGCGGAACGCTCGCACGAGCCTTCCTCCAATCTGCCGCGCCGGTTAGTGGCCCTCCCGGAGCGGCCGGCGATCGATGCCCTTCATTTCCATAAAGCGCCGCCGCGGTCGGGCGCCGGCCCCTTCGCGTTTCGGTACGCCGTGCGCCCCAGCGGGCTCGGCCGGCATCGATCGGAAACGCGCAGGGCTGCGTGCGCGTTCAGAGGAGGAATCAATCTGCATCCCTCTGTGCGGGGGACAGTGGTGCCCCAGGGACGCGCCAAACCCGGAGACACCGAAATCATCATAACAGACAGATTCTGCTCACAAATTACCAAGACAAAGGGAAAATGAATGCATTCATGCATCCTGTGGAAATGCAGTGGGGGTGGGGGGGTTATTTTCTTGTTTTTCTTTTAGAAAATTCAGCATTGAGCAACTGACGGAGAGGCCCGATTCCAGTCGCTACAATATCAGGGCTTATGCCAGCTTCTCTGCTGCTTTTTAAAAAGCACTGTGATTAAAATCCACAAAGGAATCAATTTTCGGCATGAAGCCGAGAACGTTTCTCCTGTTGTCAGAAAATGGGCAAATACATCTCAATTCATGCTCTTACTTGACGATTGCACGTTAATACATAAAGGTTATATGTCCATGTTGATATAGGGGAACAACAGCAAGGTCAAGAATGTACATTGTACTTTATAGACCTAGACGACCTTCTCAATTCCATCCCAGAGGAAGTAACATCCCAAATTGTGCTGGGTGATTTCAATATTCCCCTGGATGACACTCAGTCATCCAGATTCCCGCATGTCCACTCTTTTGACTTGACATTTTCACAGTCCCCCCACCATATGCGCAAGGCAGGCAATCAGCTGGACCTGGTCCCTGAGAGCCTGCTCTGCCTCCAACGATCACACCCCTCCACCTCTCCAGGGACTATTTTGCATCATACGCTCTCACTCCTCCTCCCCCACCCTCCTCTGCAACTCACTTTGTCATAATGCACCACAACCTCTATAATCTGTCACCTGCAGCCACATCTTCTAATGCTCTTACTTCTCTCCCATCTCATGAGCCATTTTCTCATTTTTCTGTTGGCTCTGCCAACACTACACTGCTCTACTCTCCATCATCTGCCCTTTACTCTCTCTTATTGGTTACTTTCACTGGCCCCTCCTTCCTGTTCTTAGCTTATGGACACCCATGTAACTTTTTGTGCTGCCACTTCATCTTCATCCAGCAAACTCCCATTCATCCCATCCATAACCAGCTCATCACTGCCCACAGGCAGTGCATCCATAGGTTTCAAGAAGGTCAGAGTCACACCCCTGTTGAAGAAACATCTTAGAAGGTCCTTTCAGGTTTCCTGGGATGGGTTCTTGTCTCGTCCTCACGACCTGCCTACTGATGTCTCTAAAGGCTCCATATTTAGATTCCTTTGCTTTTTAAATTCCATCCCCTGGGGGGGCTGTCATCTCTGTGGTTTCTCAAATCATTGCTATACATTCCGTCCATCTGTCGCTGAGGTCACTTTGTACACAAGATTGCAAGACATCCTGTGCTGCACGGCAACTGTCATCTTAAGCTCAACCTTGCTAAGACTGAGGTTCTCCCAAATCCACACCACTGCGTAACCTCTCCCTCAATCTAAGTGCTGCAGAAGAGCTCACTCAAAGCAATTTTACTGCAAAGGGCCTAGGGGTAACCCAATGGAACAGGTCTCCTTCTTTCTCCATGTAGCGGCAAAGAGCTGGGTGTGCAGATTCTTTCTGTACAAAATCTAAAGAACCTGACCTTGCTTCCTTAACACCTACTTGACACAGCCCTTTGTCCAGGCACTGGTACTCTGAAATTGTGTTCTCACCGATCTCTTCGCTTGGGGTGCTAAACCCCTCTGGCTAATACAGAATACAGCTGCATGACTTGTCTACAACTTTACCAAGCTTGTTCATGTTACACCCCTTCTCATCCCACTTGACTTGCTATCTGTTACAGCTCACATTATATTCAAAACCTTGGTACTAGCCTACGGGCCATTGAATGGAACACCACTAAATGTACAAATGATCTTGCACGCACACCAGATTGTTCCACTACCAAACCCTGAGGCGGCTGGCTCTCCCCTCTCTGCATGGTCATTTCTACCGATCACAATGCCTGTCTGTACTGGCCAACAGTGGTGGCCTGGACTAACCGCAGTGGTCAGGAGAGCAGAATCAATGCAGGCTGAAGACCTCGTTCTCCTCTTATCCCAACGCCCCAGTACTAATTCAATTAGTATTTTAATGGTTTCTGGTTCTACTTTTATCTTTCTTTTTTGTTATGGATATAATCTGTATGTATTCAGAATTAGTATTTTGGTTCTTGCAATATTATAAAGCAGTTAGAACATAATAGTGCTTTATTGATATTGCATCCTATTCTCATCTGTTTTTGAAAGTTGTTAGCCAAATCTGGCACTATTGCTGAAATTAATCAGGTGAATGCACTTATGTTCCTCCTATAGTATAAATCACACTGGCTAAGAGCACCGGCTAAATTTATATAACTTAAAATGAGAACAGTCTACGGTATACAGCAGATCGATGTGATAAGCCTTCATTTTTGATATCTCCTTGTTCTTGTATTTGCCATTATTTATTATCATTTGGCAATAGTTTTTTTTTTTCTTTTTGGATCCTTCTGGAAAACACACTTCAGCAGGTTGTGACAATTGCAAAAATTCAACATAAAAAAGAATTTTAGATTAAAAAAAAGAGCACTGTTCTCTGCCAAGTGAAAGGAAAACTGCGATGACTTCAAAGCCTCAAAGACTAAACTTAACCCTCAGAGAAGAGTAATACCTCTATTACCAGGGCCTCATAATTCAAATGGCGTATTACTGACATAGGTGCTTAATCAATGCTTCCAGTGCAATATTTCTTCATCAAACAGCGATGCTTGATTTATATTACTCCAACTGCCATTCATTATCTACACGGCAGACTCCAAACTGTTTTAAAATTCTACATTACATATTATGCAGCCCAACTGTTTTTTTTTTTCTGCAGCAGGAAATTGAATTTGAACCTTGCTCAAGGGTATAATGGCAGTACCCTTCAACACTGCATTTATCACTTCCAGCAGTCATCCACTACACTACCATTCACACCACTGTTGAACTCATTACATCACAACCAGTGAGGTCCAGTAGCATTCTGGAAAAAAAAAATCTTAAATATTGGCACCCAACATGGGGCTCAATACGTCTAATTCACAGCTGGGAAACCTGCCGACCCCGTCACACAGGTGGACTCCGCCATTTCAGAGCAGGCAGCCAGTGATGTAATACTGGTCTCGTCAGAGGCGGTTTGAAAAAGTCTTATTCACTAATGCTCATTTAAGCATCCCAGGGCAATTCAAAGGACCTTCCTTCTGGGTTTGGGTCTCATTGTTGAGCGTAAAAGTCAGCAGTTTAGCAATAGGAATAGCTTGAGGTTCTGCGACAAACCAACCCAGTGTGTTCCAAGATGGCTGTGCTAGTAGCTGTCAACATCAGTTCATTCTTCCAACAAATATGGATGAATTTCAGATTTGAATGCAGGGCCAGACCTTATCTAACATAAAACGCAAACGATCCAGTAAAATTAGAGTGCTTCACGTCCCTTTGAAATGTCCTGTTAATTATCTTGTGTTCTCCACTGCTGATTCGAGACAGTGAAGACATCCATAGTCCTCCTCCAAAACACGTGGTGTCACCAGCCAGCTTCTTTTCAAATCGCGGCTTAAAGCCAAGCTTGCAGATGAGTTGGAGGAAGACCTGTCATATGCAGCTTTGGCATACAGTCAACAGACATGCAATTAATCAGTAGGGTTCCAGAAAATATAGACCCCTAACCAGCTGAACCCTCCCATATCCCGGGTAACGCAATTGCCAATTGTGCGTCGCCATATGTAACTACTGGCCAGTTGACACTGGCATGCTCTGGATTAAATCCCAGACCACAGGGCTCATCCATGCACCATGGTGCCTTAACTAAATAAACCACCCAGCAGTGCCCCAGTGTATGGTAGCACTGTAATGTATCTATACAGCCACAATGAGATTTTAAACCTTGATTTGTATGAACTTTGTTCAAATGCACCAACATATGCTATATCAGTTGGCTTCAAACACTTACAAAGCACGCTGTTATTATTATTATTGTGATCATCGTCATTATGCTCCTCATAATTTGGACACTCAGCGTCGGGAGAACGGCACATACATGCATTACGAATAATCAGGCTGAGGAAAAATAAAAGCTGAGTGTATAATGTTCCGGTTAATTGAGATTGGAGAATGAGAAGTCAGGGGTGCATAATGAATGCGGTAACATTGATTGGTAATGAACGCTGCATTGTGCTGCCTACTGCTGCATGTCTCGAGCGAATCCCTAAGGATGCTGGGAACTAATAGCGAAAGCGCTCTCCGCAATGTTTCTGTGGACAAATTGGAAGGAGGCTGTATAACATGGACCTCAAAAACACAGTGTGGCTATTATAAAATGCATTTATAATTACTTCTGTAATTGCTTAGCAGGTACCCTTTCCAGGGTGTGTCAATTCCCATTTTATACATTATCCATTTACTGCTGGATATTTACAGGGCCAGTTCAGGTGAAGTACCCTTCTCAGGGGATGCCAGCTCGACCCTAAATGGAAGTCAGATCCGCAGCCTTCTGCCAGTCAGCGCTAGGAGGAAATAATGCTGAAGACCACTAAAAGCACAGAGACGGTGCGTACAATGAGGGCTGATCCGTTTCAGGATTTTGTGCCAACTTCTGCTCTTAATTATTTAATTAGCTCAATCATATCTTCCTTTGACATTTGCATAAGCACCAGCTGCAGCTGCAGACTGCAAGTGTATAGCAAAGACTTTGATGTACTCAAGTACTGGAATGAACCAGCGTAGTTTATAGAGCTGTCAGTAAGCAAAAAAACTAAAGTAGCTGGTTGGAACAAAAACCAACATGCAGACTAGGCCTCCAGGACTGGAGTAGTGCACCCCTGCACAAAGATTATGATGCTTTGGCCGTGCTCTTTTAACGCTGCGATCTTCATTCCTAGTCCTGCCAGGCAGAAGGGCCTGCTGGTTTTTATTGTTAGTTGGCACTTAATTGTTCAACTCAGCTCACCTGGTTTCTTGGGTCGCAATTTGTTCCTGACATTGAGACGAAAACAAAATCCAGAAGACCCTGCGGCCTGCCAGGACCAGGAATGGAGGTCACTGCTCTAATATGTAGCCCAGGGCTGACCAACCCTGTTTCTAAAGATCTACCGTCCAGCAGGGTTTCATTTCAACCCTAATTTGGCACACCTGATCCTACTAATTAGTAGCAGCTCAAAAAAAACCTCTAGCTGTTGAATGAGGTGTGCTTTGTTAGGGTTAGAGTGACCCACAGGATGGTAGAGCTCCAGGAACAGGGTTGCTTACCACCACTCTAGAGCACGGATACTCAAATGGCCCTGGTTTTCTTTCCCCCCAGGTAACCGAACAATTAGCGCTACTGATTGGCCAGACTGTATTCAGACCTGCACCCAGGTAAAGGAAGGGTGGAAAACGAGCGGTTCTCTGAAACTCGAGGGCAGTCACAGAACAGGGCTCTAGAGTTTCTATGGAACAAGCCGACAAATAAAAATAGCGGCCTGTGTCTTTAAACGCAGCGACACGTCGCGACCCAGTGGCTCCGCCGAGCCGAACTGATGCTGGGTCGGCTTCCCGCCGTCTCCGTCCAACAAAGGAGAGCTGACGCGGGGCGGCGGAACACAGACCCTGGGGTACGGTACCTCCGACTGCAGTCCGCCCCGCGTGGATCTCTTCAAATGAAAAGCAGGTATTTCGGGATCCGTTCCTTGCGGGGGGGAACGCAGGGGGGGCCGCGCGCTACCCAGCGAGGACCGCGCACTTTAACACACCGCCACGGTTCAGGCGCCCAGCCCTCGGCGCCTCTCTGCCGGGGTTTTGTGCTCAGCTTCACAGCCGAACCGCCTCGCACGCACTGTTCACATGGACTAACAGTCTGAAACTTTGGCTTTTCAATGACCTGAACTACGGGACATATGTATTTTTGGTACCATTTCGACATTTCCGGGTTCTGACAAGCACTTTGTCCCCTTTGAGGCAAAAGTAGAGTCCTGCTTAGGTACTATCCTGCCAAAATGGCCACACAAAATGTCCTGAGGAGCTGAGCCTGTAAAAAGATCCAATAAATAATTCCTCTTACTTCCTTTCGCAGTGGGTTTTACATTTACAAAGTTTTTTAAACTCTGAAGAACAAAAGACCTACCTGCATTGCTATGTATGGTTTAGCTGTAACTGTTTAGAGTTCTGTCTTGGTCTTAGGTTAGTTTGTTCCCCCCACATCTCATCCATTCTAAAACTGCCAATCTGGGGGACACATAGTTGTGCCAAGAGACATAGCTGTTCCTTTCTTATACACTCAGTGTATAATCTGCTCTACCACACACTCTGTGGCATTTGTATGCAACAAATTCAAATTGACTGACTGAATGGAAGTTGTACCATTGAGGCTCAATACTTCCAAAGTTTGCATTCGCCAGAACACAACACTTACCAAACCCAGTCACCTTTAGGATAACCATTTAAGGGCCAACACGTTCCTTCAAGGAGAGAAATCTAATTATCAGGGGCAAGATACATTTCCAGATAAATTTAAAGAATACCACTGAAAAGTCAAATCCTGAGCCATCAAACCTGTGCGTGCAGTACTATACTGCAGTCCAATACCAGAAACAGATTGCCTAAACATTACTGCACAGTCTAATCTAGATCAGAGCTCTCAAACTCCTGTCTTGGAGCACCACAGGCATAAACGCACTGTATCTATGCTGACGTTTCTCAGCAGAGCGAATGTCAATTTTATTTCACCGATTAAACATGATCGTTTTACCAGCAACAAAGCAATAATGATTACAGCAAACTATTTACGGGACATTTGATGTCATGCATAATTTAGTCTGCAAGGCACAGGAATCCACCATCCCCTTTTGGCTATAACACAAAGTATCCAATATATTTTCTTCCTATTTCAATTCAACCTGAACAGGAAGTGCTTTCAATTGCATTGTTTAGAATAAATACAGGGGTTGCCATGTTCATGAATGGCCACAGGGTGTCACTACATAACTACATACCATTAGGCTGGATGGATATTTTGAAGAACTCAATTAAGTAGAATTAATGAATTTAGTTACAATCTAGGAAATTGAGCTACTAGAATGGGTTAGGTTTAAAAGTGTCAAATTCCAGGAGCACCCTGTTACAAAGGTTTTTGGAGGTTTGTTGCAGGAGTGCTTTTCCAAATATGGCTGTACCTATGTTCCTGGGGCTGCTTCAGTTCGTGGATGACATGCAAATTCAATTAACCTACTATGCTGCCTAAAAACAAAAGTGAATGTGGTCTCTTCACTCAAACCAACAAAAACAAAACCAAAAGAGGATTCTAACAGACTGAAGCAGTGGTTCAGAACCTCGGTCCTGGAGTCCCCCTGAGTATGCTGGTTTTCCTTCCAACCACAAATTCAACCCCAGAACTTGAACAGTTGTTACCTTTTCTTAATTAGGTGCTTTTCGTGTTCAGAGGGATTATTTACCCACCTGAGCCACATCATGTCAGAAATAGCCATGAACAAGTGCGCTATATCGCAATTACACGAGAGGCAACAAACCTTTTGGACCAAATGAAGGACTGAGAGAAATCAACAGACTCCTGAGCATGTCGCTGAACACAGGTTTGCTTTTGAAACGTATTGACATCATGCAGGTTTGGCTCGTTATCATTTGCTTTGTCTTCAAATTAATTATCTCCCAGATGGTTAGTTTTAGTGGCCAGTTGTGCACACTTCGGCCAATTAGAAGCCTACTGATTCACCTTAGTCTTTAATTTGACAATTTAAAAATGATTTACCATTCATGTGATTGTGTGCAATGTAGCACAATAGGCACAATAGGAACATGGAAATTTTATTGTTCGTGGCACTCATAGCTATTTCTGACAACGTGGTTTATAAGGGTAAATAATCCCTCTAAACATGAAAATAACCTAATTAAGAAAAATGAACAATTTGTTAAAATTTTGGGTTTGAAACTGTGGTTTGAATGAAAACAAACATACACAGGGGCACAGTGCTTTAACAAAAGCTAAAAAAAGGGTAAACCATAAAATGCAGCCTTCTTTGGGCTCTTCGGTGGACCGCTAACATAAGTTGTAGTCCTAATAGAACTGCATTTCCCACTGAGGGCCTGGGATTGCAGGTCTTAAATACCAGCTGGGCCAGCACAGCTGGAACACTTTGTGACTAACGAGGCGATTCCAATCAGGAGCACCACACCTACCAGAATACACCTCAAAACAGAGGAGGAAAAAGGAAAACCTGTGAAGCTTATAAAACTTTTACTGCCAGGCTTTACTTTTACCACGAAATCGATCCTGAAGGGCCAGGGAGACCCTGCCATTACTTTAAAAGCTCTCTCTCTCTCTCCCTCCCTCCCTCCCTCACACATGCACACAAAAAGGGGGGCGGGAAAAGCAATTTTTCCCATTTATGGCTGTGATCTATCACTTGTCATTGGCAAACACACGCAGAAAGAGTTTGCGGCAGTGCTGCACTTAAAAGCCTGAGGATTCTTGCCGTATTTGTGTCACGCGGCAGACGAAGCGTGTTCCAACCGCTTACGTTACCTACAAATCCTACTGTCCCTCAACCTAAAGACTCAGTTACCTCTAGGGGAAAAAACAATTATGATCATAAATTACAGCAGTTGACGTGAGTACTGTGAACACCTTCCACTGTCCCAACACTAGCCATGTAACAAGAACACATGGGAAGTTCCAGTTACTGCTCCAGTACCTCAGACAAATCCCTTCACTTCCGTTAGAATTTTAGAACATTTTCGAGGAACCAGCAAAATGAGAACTTCTTTGAAGAGCATCTCATCGAAATGGGGAAGAATAAGAGACCACTCAAAAACCTGGGAGCATCTTTTGAAACGCCACTTGGCTTTCGATATATTTTAGATTGATATAGTCATGTTTAATTTAACAAGGGAGAAATAAAAATACATATTTTCCATTCAAAAGTTTGCATCGTTTGATTTTCTTTTTGCAGGGAGGAGGCTTTCGCTTGCAGCAAGGAACGCGAGTCGACAGACACGGACGCAGAGTGGTCATTTCTCACATCTGCAAACACTTTAACCTGTGCCAGACCGTCAGATTGTTAGTTATTAAAAACAAAAAACAAAAAGTTTACATATACATATACAACAGCTAGTCAACACATGGCCTGATCTCTAAACCAGCGGCTTCCGCTTTTCTCCTTAAAAGTACACAATATACAAAACAATTTTTTTTTCATTTTTAAGTTTAGCTACCTAAGTCCCTGTGTAGTAAATAAAGACATAGCTCATCTCATACAGTAAACGGTTAGTTTAGTTTTTTTGTGGGTTTTCTTTTTTTTTTCTTTTTCTTAGAAAAGCAGGAGAAAAGAGAAAGTATAACACCCTGTCGCTCACAAGCATTCGCCGGGCCGTGTATCCCGTGGCAACCCGCAAAACCAGAAAGTCCGAGCAGAGGCCGCGGGTTTTAACGGCAGAGAAGAGCCCGACTGAGAAACTGAACACACTTCACGCCCGACGGCCGGGCCCTCTGAAATGTTTCAATACAATTGTCTGGAACTGAAATTGAGAGAATCAACCTGCTTAAAACGGTCAACGTATGATCCAAAACAATACTGCAATGTTAATTTTTTGTTACTCTAGGTACAAAAATTATCGACGCTCCTTGCGCTGAAATGTATGCAGAAAATGAAATCTCTTCGTGTCCGGTCACAGTGCACTCAAGACGCCTTGAAGTGATTTCAGACCTTACGTCTCCCTATCTGATGAAGACCTTGCTGTTGAGATGCATTTATTTGTACTTAAATACGGCATATATTATTCAAATCATCTGAAATGTTTTGGAAATACTTATTTAATGAGCCCTGCAATGAAAATGATCTCGTTTTTTTTTTTGCAAAAGGAAGCAGCAGCCCTAAAAATAGTAGTGTCCCTTCCCTTGACGAACTCATCTCCTGCGGTAATGAGATGTTTCGCCACTAGAGGTCGCCGTCATCTGACGGTGCCCGTTCAGGTCATCTCTAGAAAACCTCTCCGACACGACACAATACAAAAAGGAATCCGGTTCCGTGATTTCCAGGATTGCGTTGCTTTAGAAACAGAGGTATTGGGGGAAGGGGAGGGGGAGGTTATGAGAATGAATTCAAGTACGGTAATACCGAAGTGGAGGCGGAGCTGAAAGCTCACGAAAGATGGGAGGAAACGAAGCCCGAAGAACACAAATCAACTCGCTAAATCGACAGCGAAAGCGGTCGCTAATTCTCATCAGCTCAAGGCAATCTACAGTGAAGTTCTCCTCCTCATCTCTGTTTGTGGGACAGCAATGTCTGTCTTAATTCAGTCCCAGCTTCTTTTTTAACCGCTAGGCGACTCCAGGCTGACGTCTGTTCGTAAGGCCGGTGGTGGTGGTGGTGGTGGTGCCCTGCCCCCCCCGGTGGCTGGGCAGAGCGGTGCGTTTTGGTCTTGGCGGGTGGCGCGGAGACAGGGTACTGCGGGCGAATGGCACGGAGGGACTGGCACAGCTCGGGGGTGGGGGCGGGCCGGCGCGGGACTCCACTAGCGGTTGCTCTTCATGGCCTCCTTGGCGGCCAGGATGAGGGGGGTGAGGCTGGAGAGGGGCTTGGCCAGCTTCAGGAAGGGGTGCTGCAGGGGGACAGAGGAGATCACATGATCGCAGATTCCTCTGCTGTTCCCACTTAATGGGGCTCAAAAGGACAGAAAAAGTCATGAAAAGTCGTAATAAACAGTCATAATACTGTGTGCAGTATCGTGTATATATATATATATATATATATATATATATACGTTTAACACAATTGGAGTGTGTGCAATATCCTTTATATACTTGTTTAATCATAAAGTAAATATGTGTTCAAATGCTGTCAGACTTCGTAATTAAATGGTTATGTGCTCAGTTCTTTAAGTAAGCCTTGTGCCATGACTGACACGGGTGTGTTGGGTGGGTGCAAAGGCAAGCATTCGCCGAGGCGCGTGGGCGGGGCTTACCTGCAGCAGCTCCTTGCCCCCGCCTCTCTTCTCCACGTCCATCTCCAGGCAGCGGTTGAGGAAGTCGCGGAAGATGGGCGACAGCTTCTCCGGGTTCTGGAGCTCCGGGGTGCCGTTGGTGGCGATCAGGTACAGCGCCTGGGGGGTGGGGGGGGAGGCAGGGCAGAGCCGGCCGGTTAGGGCGCAGCGGGCCACGGGTTCGATTCCCGCTCGCCGCAGCGTCGGCGGTGCGAGGGGCGCTTTGCCTCGACTGTTCCCACTTAGTCACATCGAGCCACGTCAAAAAGCAGTTCAGCAGCCTTACATTTCCCTGTTTAAAATCCAGCACTGTAATGTGTTCATGGCTATGAGTAACTGTTACAAAATGAATATTGTACCTTATCAGACCTGTGTTCTGTAGATGTCCCAATGACCTTGGTGTGCACTTATTGCACATTGCTTATGGATAGAAGCATCTGCCAAATAAATTTAGTGTAATGAAGGCCTGGTAAAGCCATGCAGTGGCAGAATAGGCACTTACCCTGAGGGGGTTCTCATTGAGGTAGGGGGGCTCCCCCTCCACCATCTCGATGGCCATGATGCCCAGGGACCAGATGTCCACCTTGGGCCCGTAGGCCTTGCGGGTCACCACCTCGGGGGCCATCCAGTAGGGCGTGCCCACCATGGTGCTGCGCTTGCTCTGCTCGGGGGTGATCTGGGCGCAGAACCCAAAATCAGCTGCGAAAGGGGGAAACACAACGTTAGTGCGCTCCTTTTCACGAGGTACTGTCAGGGTTTTCTTTGCGTTTTTGCTGTGTGTGCGCTTTAGTGTCCGTGTATGTGCGTGCGAGAGTGTGTGCCAGAGGTGAAAATTCAGTTTGAGAAAGTAAAAGTCTTCCCCGATATTTTGTTCAAATTACCTACATTTGCTAATTAGCACAATTCTTCAGCCATGAAGTAGAACTAATTAGCCAAAGCAGCTGGCTGACTTCCCGAAGTGAAAGAAATACATGGCAGGAGTTTTACTTTCTGACCCCATCACTGGTGTGTCTGTGCATTTTGTGTGTGGGTTGTGTGTGTTTTTGTGTGACACGTGTGTTTAGTCTGGTACATTTTGTGTTGTTTATGCTGTGTGCTTTTGCTGTGGCAGTGTGTTGTCTTGTGTGTTTTGTACATTTTTGTGCGTGTGTGTTTTTCTTTCGGTGTTTTTTTCAGCATCCCATACGCAGGGAGGGACTCACTGAGTTTCACAGAGCCATCCATTCCCAGCAGCACATTGTCACTCTTGATGTCTCGATGGATGACCTGGTTGGCATGAAGGAACTCCAGTGCCTGTAAACACTGAGAAAGGAGAGAGAAATTTTAGAAACACACACACACACACACACACACACAAACGTGAATGAGTAAAAGCCCAGGCGGAATACCAGCACGACACATCTGCACTGTTCCGACTGTACTTCATCAAACCAACCACAGTATGGATCACGGATCTTCAAGCTTATTTAAACTATAGGCCTGTTCAGAATAATACATTCTGACAGACAAAATTTACCAGCATACTCATTACTCTTGCTCATGCATTCATTTATCAATTCAGCCTGAAATGATTTTTTCACAGGTAATCACTCCACATGCAAATAAGCTAAGGCCTGCCTCTGTAACTCATGGGCACTTCAACCCCTTAAAATCATTAAAAACTCAGGGTTTCATGTAAAAATCCCCCGTCTTAAACAAACCCCATTTTCTTTAAAACTATATATAGTACAGGCATGGTTCACAGCTTTCAATAAACGAGCACATTTTTACTCAATTTTCTACATCCCCTGAATTTACAGGAGTCTCACTCAGTAAACATACAGGAGATATTTTCTTATTAACAGAGAAATAAATTCTGTAGTGATCACACGTACTTCCGATACTAGATTTATTTTCCAAATCGTACCCTAGGATGTATACAACATCGGGATAAAAGTTCGGAGTGGATTAAACAAAGTTGTAAAATCCACAATACCTCTCCAAATGGCACCAAACCTCTCCAAATGAGAATATTCCACATCTTTTTTCCCCAGCCATATTCCACTTCTAGAATCTAATTCCATTGAGATGGCACCCTCTGGAACCCCCACAAAACAAATCAAGGCTCCAGAGTGTGACCATTTTGGTACACATGCGACCAAATTGTCAGTGCAGGCATTTCTTTGTACGCATGAGTAGGGCCACATTAGGGTCGTCTAATGTGTTTACGATGAGTCGATTTAGGCCACATGAGAATAAAGTCAATTCTCGAGAAAAGTCATAATATAAGAATAAAGTCGTAATTTTACGAGAAAAAAATCAATATTACGAGAATAAAGTCGTAATTTTAGGCTACGTGTTATTTTAGACAGGAAATATCAGAAGAGCAGCCTGCCGCCTGCGTTAAAATGAGGAAGGTGGAGCATCTTGTGTATGTTATACTTTAGTATAGGTTTCACAAATAACAAAATACTTAATCTTTTGGCACATCAGCACCTCGTTATCATAAGTATCAGGACATTGAAAAGATTGTGCAAGAAACTGTCTATTCTGAAGAAAGAACCACACGGACTTGGAGGAAATTGCAGGCTCAGGCTGCCATTAGACTGTCCTCTCGCCCGTTTTGTTGCTTGCTGGTAATATATTTTCCTAAAAATTATGTTTTTTTCTCTCGAAATTTTACGATTTTATTCTCGTAATATGATTTTTTTCTCGTAAAATTATGACTTTATTCTAGTAAAATTACGACCTCATTCTCGAAATTTCAGAATTTTTTCCCCCCTTAATGTGGCCCTAATACTCCGTCGTAGTACAGTGTGTGTATATGTGTAGCGTTATTTATTTTTCCCCACTCGCATTCTGGGAAGACCCGCCCCTACTCTGCCTCTGATTGGCTCTCACCCTGATATTCTTCTTCGCTGAATGTGGGTGGGGGAAAGAAATAAGGCATGTATGTGTGAAACCGCGCCCTGTACTCCTCCGGGAGCAGCGCACACTTTTGTTTGAGTTATTTGAGTTTGATTTATTTATTTGAGTTTGTCAAGCACTTTAAACATTGGCACTTTTTAATATTATTTTTTAAACAATTGAGGTTATTGCGATTTCTTGTTTGTGCTCTGATTTAAATAAAGAAAAAGCATTTATCTGCACCTTTATTCCTGATTACAATCATTTACATAATGTGTTAAGAAACTACTAATGTGTATGGGAACTGACAAAAAAGGTAACGCTTAAAATGTATTATTGTGGCGCCAAAAGGTGCGGTGAAAAATTTTGGGTGCACCTACATTATGTGCTGGTGCACCTAAATGAAAAAGTTAGGTGCACCAGTGCAACCAATGTAAAAAGTTAGTCTGGAGCCATGCAAATCCTCTGTAATTACCCATTCTCTCCTAGTGGCCAAGCTCTGTATTTCAGTCAAGGTGTTCATAATGGTTACTTATCACACGCACTAAATTCACAGTGAAACAATCAAACCACTTGTTTTCATCTTGCTGTGCACTCTTACTTTACTGCACTCACTACTCTAAGTAGCCCTCTAATTTGCACAGGCAAACAGTGGCTGTATGAAAGGAGGCAGTCTCCCAACACCCCCTTTTAAAAAAAAAAAATAATTTCACAGGGAAGTGTGAAGTGAGGGAACTCATGCCACAAATAGTAACTTGTCCTTTGAGCTCACATGGAGACACACACACACACACGTATATGAGCAGGCACTGTTCTCTAAAATCTGAATTTATAGAGAACAGAAAGAATTTGACTGTGCTGACCTCACACCTTAGACCTGTTCAGTGTGGAGAAAAACCTGCCAGAAGCTTCCTCCCACTGGAATTTACTCATAGTGCCAAAAGGTTACACAAGTCTCCTGATCAGAACAGAGTGAGAGCCCACAAGGAGGAAAATTTGAACTAATCATAAAAATATAAAATCAAATCAGACGATTCACGATAATGTAGTGCCCTTTATTACTATTACTATTGCAGTGTTCCTTACGCAAGCATTTGCCCATAAACAAAGCTGCAAAAAATAATGGGTCATAGCGCTGCAGCTTGTTTCAATGACAGATAAAAGCAATAATTTGAGGCAATGTTATTGTTAGATACCGGTGTCTAATTTCATGGTCGCTGGGCTTTCTGGGTTTACAATTTCAGAATATCTGCAGACTGAGAATTTTACAGAAGAGCAGGAAACTCACTTCTCTACAGACGGCGGCGATCTGAGCCTCGTCCATGCAGGTCTCCGTCACCACGTCCGTCAGGGAACCGCCCGCCAGGTACTCCATCACCACAAAAAGCTCCTCCCCCACCAGGAAGCTGTGATGACATCACGCATGTGCATGCGCCCACACAAACAAAAAGAAGGACAGCCAATCACAACCTCCGAGGGGCTCTGGTGCCAGTCACCACAGTAACTGTAACATGGCTGACTGAAGCCCCTCCATGACCGAGTGCCCTCAGCTTTACCTGTCCAGGAAGTTCACAATGTTGGGGTTCTTTAACTCTTTCATCACCAGGATCTCGTTAATGATCAGCTCCTTCTTAGGCTGCTTCTGCAGATTGATCTGTTTGATGGCCACCTTGGGAGAAGAGAGACCACCAGTGAGCCAGTGATGACTGCAGCATTGCCGTCCTGTTAACCCTCCCCGGGGGGGGGGGGGGGAAAAAAACCTAAAACCGGGGCTGCCCAGCCGTGTTAGCGGAGATTTACCATCCTGCAGGTTTTCATTTCAACCATAATTTTGGCACACTTAATTTGACTAATTAGCCGTTCAAAGAGATCTGTAGCTGCTGAACGAGATGTGTTTTTTCAGGGTTGGAGTGAAAGCCAACAGAACGACAGATCTCCAAGAACAGGGTAAGGCAGTCCTGCCTTAGAGCCTCTCACTCATTCCCTCGTCTCCAACGGTATCAACTCAACATTGCTCCTTCATCCTGGCCTCCCCCACCCTTGTCCAGCTCTTCCACACCCTCCCGGGTCCCTCTGACCTCCACCAACTCTGCGTTACCCCCCAGCTACCCTCAGACACGCTTCCTGCAGGCTTTCCATGCCCCGCCCCCCACCCCACCCGTCAGACCCGTGCAGGGACCCTCTTTACCTCCTGTCCTGTAGCCACATCGATGGCGGTGAACACTGTTCCCGAGGCCCTGCAAGGAGAGAGAGGAACTCATGAGCACGGCAATGCACGAACGCCCATGACCGCGCATGCACTCGCAAGAGTTTCAATGCCAGCGCCCTCTAAACAACGCCACACCTCCTTCACACAAAGACACGTCTCAACCCAACGCGGACACAAGCTACGATCCGCTAGCCACAGTCCCTCCTAACTGAAAGGCCAAAATGAATGCTCTTGAACGTTTTTTATTTTATTTTTTTAAGGCTTCTTAATGCTACGCACAGTGGGGAAAAAAAAGTTTAAAGACCCTGTGCTGCCTGCCTTTTCTTACATTTAAATTGTTCCTTTAGTTACTAAATTACAATATATATGTATTTTTTCTACTTATAAGACTTTGAAAAGATAAAAAACCTGCTTTGATGTTAAACCTGAATTTCAGCTGACTCAAGACTGGCTGTGTGTGTCAGTCCTGTCCTAATTATTTATTATTATTTATGCATTCACTTTTGATTGACAGCCCGGGCCGCTCACTCCCACTGACCTGGATCAGCTTTCACTCCACGTAACGTCAGTTGTTAGCTAACGTTAGCTAGTTATCATACGACCGTAATAAGGGATAACGAGTACATCAGTAACAGCATTAAAAATATTGAGCCATATATGTATGAGCCCATCGCATACAGCCTATAATATAGGACCCTAACGTTATAGGATAACTTACGTTAGCACATAACATTATCGATTGTCTTTTTTTGCGGCAGTAACGCTACAACAGTCTGGAGAATAAAGTAACGTTACACTCGCCAGCTAACGTTAGCTATATTTACACAAGGTAAGTACAGCTCATTGCTACATTAGCAAAATTATCGATAGCCAGACAGCAAGTAAATTGGGGAGATGAGGTTAATGGTAACGTTATAGTTTGTAGGCTTGATTCGATTAATAGTAGAACTTCATCTAGCCCGAACGGACGCTTATGGGAACCAGTCCGTTCGGGCTAAACATTATCGACAGAAAAGTAAAGTGAGGTTAGGACGGTTAACATTATGATTTGTAATATAATCTATATCAACTTTAAGTAATTTTAACGTTAACTGATCGTATTAGCAAAGGCTTAATTAGATTATCGATAGCATCAAAGCTATCTCGGATTCCCTGGTTGGGTTAGTTAGCTACATTGCGTTTCATGCACATTGAGCTAGGTAGCATGCGTAAAACACCTAAAGCAAGGCGTGAAAAGATGCATTCATATCTCTGCAATCTTTAATCACACAATAAGGCATTGTTGAACTGGATAGTTAGCTAATGTTAGCAGCAGACCCGCGCAATATGCATTTGAGAATTTGGTCATGGAACTTGGGAGCGCACACAACATAAATCATACTGGGTGAGTGTTTTGGCCACCGCACATTGGTCAATGCAAATTAGACATTTGTGATGTCACTATCTTGGTCTCAAAACCACCAATACCAAATAAGTATCCACCAGGTGGCAATGATGAGCATTGTATAGTTTTTAGGGGAAAAAAATCTAATTCATTACATAATGTATGAAATACTTTTAAAATCAATGTGCATAAGTAACCTTATAGTCTTTGATCATAATATGAGCATTTTAAAATCATGATTTTCACTGCACGGTGTCTTTAAGCTTAAGTACAGCTTACATGTTAATTAGAATTCTTTCTTGAAGGGCATCACAAAGTAAAAATTAAGGTTCTCATTCTCATTATCAGACTACGGGCAGGACACATAAACGTTAAATGTGTCCAAAGGAAATCGTGTCCCCACCACATTTGGAAGAGCACGATCTCTCTCTTCTGCCTTGAGGACAGAACAGGCTTGTACAGTAGATATGACCAGCACTCACCCCTGTCCAATTTTCTCGAATCGCGTGTACTTCTTCTTGGGATCTCCGATACTGACGATGGTTCCTAAGGAGCAAACACAGTGAGACTACAGCAGGTATGCTTCCTGTTTGGGAGATTGGGAAAGTTGTTTCCATGACAATGGCAGGTGTGCTGTGGTCAGGCGCAGTCACCTCCTGTGATTCATAAGCACACAAATCTATAGGGCGTGACTACATGTTCCTTGTAGTGAATTATGACACAAACAGATTTTTGGCTAGCAAAATAGCGCCATTAGCTTGTTGCCCTGCAAACTAACGTTCAACTCCCTTGTCACCATGACCAGTGCTTTCTTGAGGTAATACACAAGCTCAGCTCATTCCATCAGCCGATTTTGCAGTTCAGCATTATTCCCAGTATTTTCCTACAGCTCCTGCACTGTGATTGGAACACTACGGGGAAGCTGCTCTGGTGACGCCGTCATGCAGCTACACTACGGATGAGCGGCAGGCTGAAACCGCCTGTCGCGGGAAGCTACGGCTAAGCCCCGTGGGACTGTGAAGGCAGGGCAGCGTGCCGCGTCAGGCGGCTGGGCGGGTGGGCGTACTCAATTTGTCCATGATCTCCTCGTCCGTCATCTTGCCCTTCTTCTTCTGTCTGTCGGCGGCTTTGGAGGCGGAGTCTCCGTCCGGGCTGGTGGCGGGCGGGGGGAGAGGGTCGATGACGGAGCGGGTGTACACCTGTGTGTGAGGGGGGGGGGGTGTGAGAGTCAGAATGCAGCCGAACAGGATCCTGACCGTAAGGCCTCAGATCTACGGGCTCAAAGACGGGGCGCTCACAGATTTGGTGTGCTCCGGGCGGGGCGCCACGATGGGGGGCGGGGCCTCCTCGTCGTCATCGTCGTCGATGTCCTTGATGTTCGGGGACAGGGGTTCCGTGCCCTTCTTGGCAGGCTAACGGCAAAACACAGAGGGATCGGGTCGGAAGGTTAACAGCTGTCCAAGGCACGTGGACACCGCAGGCCATGCAGCTGGCTGTTCTCTCGAGCGCAAACACCTTCCCGTAGCGCAGTGGTTCTCAAACTCGGTCCTGGGGGACCCCTGTGTATGCTGGCTTACCATTCCGACCTCAACTGCAATCCCAGAATTTTAACCAGCTGTTCATTTCTCTTAATTAGGTGCTTTTAATGTTTTAGACCTGGGGTCCCCGGTCTTATCCAGAAAGGGCCAGTGTGTAGGTGCACACACTTGATTCTACTAATCAATGTCCTTAGCAAAGACTCTAGTGGTTGAAAGCAAAGCCAAAGACCTCACACAAAGTGCTAGGTGGGATTCTAACCATTCAGGACAAAGCTAGTACAGAATTAATAACAACTGGACAGTTATAATAAAGGCAGTAAGCTAAGGGATTCACATCGTTTAAAAAAGTTTTTTAAGCATGGCTATACAGATGCGTTGAGTGCCCATTTAAAAGTAGCCAGCGCATTTGCTGCCCTGATAGATCTGGGGAGGCCATTTTGGAGACGCGCGTGGAGAGGCGGAGCTAAAAGCGGTTTCCTCAGGATCGCTCCTTCACCCTAGGGGAACTCGATCGACTCAAACCAGCCAGGGTGTGAGCGGAGCCAAACCGTGTAGAGGCTTACAGGTAAGGGGTAGGATTTTTGTACTCCATCCTAAACCACATGGGGAGACACTGCGACCTCAAGAACGCACAGGGCCGCTATGATCCCAGGACTGCGAAGGCTGAGAGACCCAGGCTGCGGAGTTCTGGATGTTCTCTAACCTGCTCAGGACGCGCTGTGTTTTCTCTGCCTCCGACTTTCATTTTCAGTAAGTGACTTGGTGTTACTGGCCAGGCACCCACACTCTGAGAAATTAGGACCCCAACTGCCTCTACATGCCAGTCTGTAATTTAATAAATTACAACGCTAAAGCTCCTTCTAAAAGAAAATTAAGTTGTAGCACATAGCAGAAAATGAAAGCACTCTTTTATCTGACTAATTAACAGGACTGGTTGAGAATATGAAACGGTTATTCTTCACACCACGCATTGTCATTTCTGTTCTGACACAATGTGGCTTTATGAGGGGAAACCATTCGACAGATCAAAGTGCACAATTATGAACACTGAGCAGCTCCTTGCAACTCAGAGTCTGTATGCTGGTATTAGTTCCAACCATTAGTGTACAGTAGACCTCCAGGACTGACATTGAAACCCCTAATTAAAAACGCATAGTCTCATACAGGCACGCAAGAACTTCCACTGTCAATAATTAAATGATCAAATTTAGCTAAAATTTCTCAAATATTTTTGCAAAATTTCATTTTATTAAACCTCTATTTATTCACAAGCAAACTCCAATTAAGACTTTTTTTTCAAGAAGGACCTGGCCAATAGGTAAATGATTGCGCAAATTATATAATTAAGGAATAATTAAGTTGGCAAGGAATCCATAATCAAACACAGCTGTGCTTGTCCACTCCTGCTCTAGTGTAGCTCCCCGAAATAATGCACTCCACTAACAGTGACGAGACTGGAAATACTCACAGGTTGTGCTCCTGATGGGAAGCCATCTTTTTCTGTGAACAAAAAATAAATAAATACATAAATAAACAAATAGGTTTGTAAATAATGTGAATGTTACTGTTCTTATGGAACTTTTCAGGTCTATGTAAACACAGTCCTCAATGCCCATGCATGTATTCATAATAAACACACACACACACATACTAAAGGGGATGTGTGCGCAAACACACACTAAAGGGGATGTGTGCGCAAACACACACACACACTAAAGGGGATGTGTGTACGCACACACACACTAAAGGGGATGTGTGCGCAAACACACACACACACACTAAAGGGCATGCGTGTGCACACACACATAGCTGCACGCAGTATGCGGTGCAGAGGAGACTGGTGAGGACTGGAGGACTCACCTGAGGAGAAGCTGAGGTATTTCTGCCTGCTGTTCCCCGTGGAGTCGTAGAATTTGAGGACGTCCAGCACGGCCTGCGGGTTCTTCTTCTGCTCCGACTTGGTGATGTTGGAGGTCTGCAGCAGCCGTGCCCACTGCTCCGGCATGCCCTAGGGGAGGAGGGAGGAGGGGGTGGAGTCAGAGCTAAGTGGGAGGGGCTAAGGGCCTCTTTGGAGCAGCAGGGGTAAGGGCAGGGGTCAGAAACAGCATTAGGCGTGACTCTCGCAGTCATTGCAAAACAAGTACAGGGAGACTGAGAAACATGGTGTGGGCAAAACTCTGCAAAATTACTGAAGACAAAGACTAAATTTAAACCCAAATATCCCCAAAGAGACTCCCATAACCAACAACCTAAATTACCTCCATGTTACTCATTATAAACCTGACACTGTGCGCAGATATTACAAACTACATAGGGAAAAGGCTGAAGTAGTGATTGGACGAGGCCTGACAGGGAACTGTGTGAGTGACAGGCAAAGGCTGAAAGAGCCCACACCAGAGGAGGAGCCTGGCTGGGATAGGGGCGGAGCCTGGCATGATGGGGTAGAGCGCTGGCATGACGGAGGCGGAGCCTGGCACAATGGAGGCAGAGCGCTGGCATGACGGGGGCGGAGCCCGGCACAATGGAGGCAGAGCGCTGGCATGACGGGGGCGGAGCCTGGCACAATGGAGGCAGAGCGCTGGCCAGTCACTTACGGTGAACTCCCCCGTGACGGCGTCGAAGCCCACATGGATGGTGTGCTCGAAGTCCGAGGGGGGCGAGATCTCGGGGCGCTCCTTGTCCTTGTCCTTCTTTCTGCCGCCTGCAGGTCACATGACTAGCGTCAGACCGAGCGGAACGACGTGACCCGGGCGGAAAGGAATGTATCAAACCGTTACTATCACAAGCCAAGGGTTTAATTCTTGGGTGGGAGGTTGTGCTGGGAAATGGTTGTGAGTGGTTGTGGGCTGTAGCGGGGTAGCGGTTGTGAGTGGTTGTGGGCTGTAGCGGGGTAGCAGTTGTGAGTGGTGGTAGGCTGTAGCGGGGTAGCGGTTGTGGGCGTAGCGGGTAGGTTGTGAGGGTTGTGGGCTGTAGCGGGGTAGCGGTTGTGAGTGGTTGTGGGCTGTAGCGGGGTAGCGGTTGTGAGTGGTTGTGGGGTACTGGTGTAGCGGGGGTGTGTAGCGGTGTGGAGTGGTTGTGGGCTGTAGCGGGGTAGCGGTTGTGAGTGGTTTTGGGTAGGGCGGTAGGTGAGTGGTGTGGGCGTAGCGGGGTAGCGGTTGTGAGTGGTTGTGGGCTGTAGCGGGGTAGCGGTTGTGAGTGGTTGTGGGCTGTAGCGGGGTAGCGGTTGTGAGTGGTTGTGGGCTGTAGCGGGGTAGCGGTTGTGAGTGGTTGTGGGCTGTAGCGGGGTAGCGGTTGTGGGCTGTAGCGGGGTAGCGGTTGTGAGTGGTTGTGGGCTGTAGCGGGGTAGCGGTTGTGAGTGGTTGTGGGCTGTAGCGGGGTAGCGGTTGTGAGTGGTTGTGGGCTGTAGCGGGGTAGCGGTTGTGAGTGGTTGTGGGCTGTAGCGGGGTAGCGGTTGGGGTGGTGGTGGGCTGTAGCGGGGTAGCGGTTGTGAGTGGTTGTGGGCTGGTAGCGGTGTGGGTTGGTAGCGGTGGTTGTGAGTGGTTGTGGGCTGTAGCGGGGTAGCGGTTGTGAGTGGTTGTGGGCTGTAGCGGGGTAGCGGTTGTGAGTGGTTGTGGGCTGTAGCGGGGTAGCGGTGGTGGGCTGTAGCGGGGTAGCGGTTGTGAGTGGTTGTGGGCTGTAGCGGGGTAGCGGTGGTGAGTGGTTGTGGGCTGTAGCGGGGTAGCGGTTGTGAGGGTTGTGGGCTGTAGCAGGGTAGCGGTGGTGGTGTGGGCTGTAGCGGGGTAGCGGTTGTGAGTGGTTGTGGGCTGTAGCGGGGTAGCAGGGTGTGAGTGGTTGTGGGCTGTAGCGGGTAGCGGTTGTGAGTGGTTGTGGGCTGTAGCGGGGTAGCGGTTGTGAGTGGTTGTGGGCTGTAGCGGGGTAGCAGTGGTGGGTGGTGGGGTTGCAGCGGGGGTTGAGGTGGGGGGGGGGTTTAGTTGGCTTGCCTTTCTCTGCTCCAGAGAAGATGGAGATGATCTTGTTGCGGGGTTTCCTCTCCTCGGGCACTGAGGGCAGGGGCTTTGAGCTGTGATTGGCCGACATGGTGTCCTTGCTGCCGGTGCTGAAGATGGTGCTGCTCATTCTGACGGGTGGGGCCGGCGGCTTGTCCTCCAGCTCTCCGTTATCGGACATGACAGGGGTGGGGACAGGGGAACGAGACACAGGCGCAGACACCTACCTGTGGAACAACCCAAGAAAGACACACACAATTGAGGTTAGCAGCGGCTAGGCTAATTCACCTCGAAATGCTACTTTCTGCTCATTTTTGCATTTTTCACTGCTGTGTATTTTAGACCCTGTGCAATAATTTCTTGCATTTAAAGTGTTAACTAAGCAACAAAAAAGATGGGCACTTGCCATTTCAAATTTAAGAGGACAAAAGAAATATAATTTCCTTTTGATGTTACGGTTAAATTTACGAAGATACAATAATTACTAAACGCAAGAACAGGAAGCCTGATGTGGTGTGCCCACTCAGTAGACATATTCAATTCAAGTTCACTGGCGGCCCATTAAATGGTTAAGATCTAAAATGCCATGTTAGCAAAGCAACAAACAAAATACCACATCCTCAGGCAGTATAAGGATGTTGCTACAAGAACACATAATTAAAAAAACTCATTTAAAATCTCGCCTGGATAGTCTAGATATCAAAGTATTCTGGTTCTTCATGCAGACAGCACACGGCCTTTAACTCCAACAATGACTGTTTATAACGCAACCGTGCTGACATACATACCTCCACCGAAAACAGCGACACCAAAACAGCACCGAACGCAGAAAGTAATCGCTCTGATCAAGCGAGACAACCCTGTGAACCACCGCCGGCATCCTGCGTTCTTGGAAACGACTCACGAAACACGCGAGCCGGCGTGATGTTTTATTTTTTTTTCGCCGCGAACAGCGCAGATCCACGAGCGCCGGCGGCTTCCGACTCCCGGCTCAGAGCGCGAGCGTGATTTACGGCCGCGGCGGGCGGGGCCCCAGCTCCCGCTCCCGCCCCCGAGGCTACGGTTAGAGCGGGGGGGAAGGAAGAGTGACGCCGCCCCGGCAGGAAGGTTGGGCCCGCGAGGCACTTCTGCTTTGGCGGGGCGTCCGCATTCCAGCGGCGCTCTCGGGCGAGCGAGGGAGGGGCGCTCTCTCTCTCTCTCTCTCTCCCCGCCGCGGTCTCGCTTCGCGCCCGTCCGTCTGTCTGTCCGTCCGTACGGCGCGGGTTCGGCTCTCCGCTCCCCCCCCGCTACGACCGCCGCCCCGGAACCGGGTCGGATATTATATTAGTATATCCCATTATAATTATCTTTGACGCCGCTGGAAAAACACAAGGGAAAAACATGGCCTTGCTTGCCGTGGACATTACAAATACAATGCCGCTTATCAGGTTTTATAATCGCCAGATTCTGGACTAATTTCCCACCTCATTATCAACCTCACTGTAATTGTCCAACCACATCCGTTCTAACCAAGTCACTGCTGAAGTTCAACGAGGCTTCTGGTGCAAACCAGCAGCTGTGCTACTCCCAGGTAGATGTAAGATCTAGCTGCAGTAGGCTGCTTTGTGTAGGATAACCCCATAGACCCCATCGTATTCATGTCCTGAAAAGGCTTCCTTCCCCTATTAAAACTGAGTCGGACTCGGGGGTGGCTTGGTTAGCCGTACTGGTTAGCCACTGTGCAATTGGGTTGCCAGTGCAGCGCACCTGGCAGCCAGCGCAGGGCGGTGCGCAACCGGCTTCAGCCACGCCCAAAGGAGGGAGGGATTTCAGTAGATGGGACCTCCCCCTCCAGTGACCTGGCTGCTCCCACTCAGTCTGTGTGAGCTGCACGGAAACAGACCTTCTCCAACAACGTCTGTGAGCAGACACTGTGAGGGAAAAGGACTAAGGAGGCTAGGCTCCTGGTACGGATTGTGTGCTGGTCTGAGTGCTCCCGGGCGAAGGTTTTCAGCGTTGAGAAAGGCACCCGTGCGCTCCGCTAAAACAAACAGGAGAGACGCACGCTGTGCGGACCGGTGACCGGTGACCCAACGCTGGCGTCTCCGGTGGCTCAGCGCTGGCGTCTCCGGGGAATACGTGGGCCGAGCTCGGCACGGGCGCCAGCAGGGGCGACTGCGCTCTCTCTGAACCAACGGGAAGCCGAGCGTGAAGAGACCGGCTGCTCCCTACACCCCGCGGCAGAGAGAGAGAGAGAGAGAGAGAGAGACTGACTGACAGAGAGAGAGAGAGAAAGGGAGAAGACTGACTGACAGAGAGAGAGAGACAGAGAGAGAGAGAGAGACTGACTGACAGAGAGAGAGAGAAAGGGGGGGAGAGAGAGAGAGTGTGACAGAAAGGGGGAGACTGACAGAGAGAGAGAGAGAGGGGAGAGAGACAAAGACAGAGAGAGAGGGACAAACAGAATGACAGACAAAAGAGAGAGAGAGGGGAGGAGAGAGAGAGAGAGACTGACGGGGGGGGGGGAGGGGGAGAGAGAGAGAGCACTTCTGGCTATGAAAAACCGACCGATCCAGCACTAGAACCCAGTGCTCCCTTCAGCATGACCCTGCACGCCCGGAGGAGCCTGACAGCTCCCTTTCTGCACTGAGTGTGCGGTGGCCTGTCAGCACCGGAGCAGCTCCCTCACACGCGTGTGAAATACATATCCTCCAACCACAGGGACTGCCGTTTGTCCGAACGCGCGTGACTGGAGGGATGCGGCGAGGGAGGGACCAATGGAAACGGCCAAATTCTTAGACAGACTTGAATTCTTCAGTTGTGCGTTATGTTTAATAAAACATGAGATGAAACCAATCATTATCACCAGGAAAATATTCAATTTTAACACAAATAAATCAATAATCATGAGCAGGAGAAATGGTCACACTTTGCCATCACTACCTCATGGTTCGCATGTACAGACATCCACAGGAACTGTAGGTTGCTCGCTGTGAATGAGCGGCGGATGAGACAGGAAGCGCGTCTGTGGGACTGAGCGTCTGTGGTGAGCGTCGCTGAGGGGGAGGGGGGGTATGAGCGAGGGGAAGGCGCTGCATATCCGCCACGCACTCTGCGGTAAACGAGGGGAAGCGGCGAAAACCTCCAGCTCTGAGAGAATCTCTCCGCTCGCCGGGCGGGCTTTCCCCAGCGCGACCGTGATGAGGACCGCTAAGGACCCCGTCACCTGGGCCGGCCGGCGGACTAAAAAAAAAAGCGGGCCCCTGTCCGGCTCTGTGGGCGGCGGTGACTCGCTCCCACCCACCAAAACGCCTCTCACCGGGTCCTCTCTGCTCCTTTGCGGTTTGTGTCGGGAATGACGCGGCAGTACCGGCGTGGTAGTGACGCCGCCACTATGCCCTAATAAGGCATAGGTGGTGAACGGTGGCTCGACTCTTTCGTTCTCCACCTCAGTCTACAAACGCCTCTCTCCTGACCCCGCTTGTACCTCCGCACGCCTCTCCCACCCTGGCATAATGAGCTATTCAGCTGAACGGCCAATGGGAACGCAGATGGGCTGGAGAAGCTGATCTGTACTTCGGCGTTTGCAAGTGAGGAGTCTAAAAAGTGGAAATGCAGACAGCCCTGCACTGATCACCCAGGGCACTTCCTCACACAGGCCAGGACTGAGCCATTACAGCAAGAGGCCTGGCCCTGTATGCAGATAGATGTGTGCAACCTTTGGAGTGTTACAGAGTGAAGAGAGAGAGAGAGAGAGAGAGAGAGAGAGAGAGACAGAGAGACTGAGAAAGAGACAGAGAGAAACAGAGAAAGACTGTGAGAAACAGAGAGCGAGAGAGACAGACAGAGCCAGAGAGAGCGAGCGAGAGAGAGAGAGAATGGGTTGTAAAAAAATCTTTTAAGTGTGATGCCAATCTCGGCCAGAGTGCAACCCCTCACCAGAGAGGCGGATCACTGATCGACTGCGCGAGGGCGTAACGGAAACAACCCCGAGCCTTGTCCCTGAGAGCCCGTTCAGACGTGCGTCTCCGAGAGCTCCGATTGATCCAATAATCGACTCCATTGTCTTAACGAAAGGGCTGGGAGGACCGCTGGGTGGGGACAGACAGAGAGCCCGAGGCCACAGACCCTCCTGTCCCATCACCACAGGGCCCCCAGCTCTGTGAAATGCACAAAATGGAGCACGGGGACGCTCCGCTAACAAAAAAATCCCGGCCTGCCTCCCCCATGTTTACGTTCTGCCTCTGCGGGAATGAAGCCACTATCCGGGTCGTAAAAAGTCACGTGATCTGGTGTTTCCGGGCCCGAGCAGACGTCTCCTCAGACCTGCGCGCTCTGGCATTCCAGGAATGGGCCTGCCCATCCCCGATCAAGCCAGGGCGGCCCGCCGTGCCTCCGGGGCGCGTTATTCATTAAGCGCGGAAGACCGCGCTCTCTCCGCCTGGGCTGGAATACTACGGCGTGGGTTTTTAACGAGCTCCCATTAACTTACGCGCACACTCGCGATGCGTGAACACTTACGCTGCGTACGAAGGTCGAGTCTAAAGCTGAATCACTGAGGTTACACCACGAGGCCTCTTCCACCCTTGGATCGCGGGGCCCCTGTCACGCCTCGCGATCGACTAGGCCATTTTTTTGGGTGCGCGTGATTGGGAAGGCAGAAGTACTGAGCGATACGGTCTCACGCCGCACGATTTCAAAATCAGAGAAGCCGTGGCCACAAGCGGGGGCTAAAAAAAACCCTCAAAACTAAAACGCTCACACCGACTACTTCATCTGCTAGGGAAGTGCAAACTGACTGTTAACACACACTGCTGTTAGCCAACGTAGTGGGAAGTCTCCTTAGCCCTGCTGCATGGTCATGATATGACTTGGCAGCGCTGACGTTAAAGAGTGGCGAGTTCTAAACTTGTCTTTCATCCCCATTCCCTATTGGCCATTGGGAAACGCTTGTCATTTATCCTAATTTCCTACTGGCTATTGGGAAAGCTCATCAGATGTTCACCTCTCAGTACCTCTCAGGCTTCACGATCAAGTGGTGACATGTCAGAAACCCGTTGCGGTCCTAGACCCTGGAGCTCATGAAAGTCATGATTCTCCACTCCGCCACACTGACCAGCCCAGCACATCCCGTTCCTGAGTCCACAACGTCCACATTCCATCACCACATGTAAAATTCTACCACAGACTCGTAAAATCAGTTTTAAAAACCGTTCAGGGTCAGGTCGCCACAGCAATGTGCTTCTAAATAATGTAGATGTTTGTCCCTGCATGTTACCAAACCGCTACTTACACGTTCCTCAATATCCTCTCTACAGGTCACTCTGACGCCTTAGCTTCACACAAATTATTCACTCAAGGCAAATGCTCAGTTCAAGCCACAGTCTTTCATTACAATATTCACAGTGTCAGTACAGTGACAGTGATTAAGCTCTGAAAATAGTTCAGCTGTTCAACCACCCACACTTCAGTCCCTGTATGAGTCAGAGGTCATGGTAAATAGAACTAGGGAAACAACAGCATGTCCACTCGCAGGCTAACAGAACAGCTAACTTCGAAGTCAGAGAAGCACAGATTAAACACTGTAAAATGAACTCGAAACAAAAGTTAATTAAAAGGCATTAAGCTGTGCCTTCGGAAGCCAAGGTACTCAGTAAAGCTGTGACTGTTTGGGTTAAAGTCACAGTAGCCGTGACACACCTGAAGGTAATTCTGCAAACCACAACACTGCCATCTGACCCCACCGCAGAAATAACAATGTGCCGTACGCCTCTCAAACTTGTGGAAGACTCCTGGTCGATCAGGCAGAGGAACTGCTGCCTCTTCTTTATACAAAATGGACACCGTCTGAAAACTTTAACAGGTTTTAACACGTCCCCCGCCCTCCCACACACACACACACATACACACACACACACAGAGTGAGTTTCTCCTCTGCAGTAGCCATGCTTGAGGTTAGCCGCTGAGCTCACAGAAGAGTGACCTCTGGTGACCCTCGTGGCACAGCCAGCCCTGCTTCCTCGGCACCGCGCAGCGAGCGCCGCGGGTCTGCCCCGCCAAACGCCGCCGCTACGCCCGCGCTGGCCCGGGCCGGGGCCGTCGTACCTTTCAGCAGAGGTCCGCGCTCACGGCGTCTCACCCTGACGCCCCGCAGCCGGTTCCGGAACGTTCCACTCCTCTCTGGCCGAGCGCTTTCTGGAAGGAGACACAGGTGGGTTCCCCCTCTCTCTCTCTCTCTCTCTCGCTCTCCTGTCTTCTTCTGCCCTCTCTGTGGCGACTCTCTTTCTCTTTTCTCTCTTTCCGTCTCTCTCTCTCTGTCTCTCTCCCTGCCCCCAGGGGTGTGTATGCATGCCTTGGCAGGCAAAGCTCCCCCCCTCACTGAGTAAATTTAAAAAAAAAAAAAAAAAAAAAATTTTAAAGGGGCGGAGCTACTTCCGCAGTCGGCACGAGAGCCAGCATGCCTGCACAGGCTCAGTTCTGCTCTTTTCTGGCTGTGTTACCCACACCATGAGCCTCGCGCCGCCACCGCTTCCTTACGACGACCGCGATTTACTGAGCACCCCGTCCTCGCCACCGCCGTGTGGGTCCAACCGCCCCGTCCTCGCCACCGCCGTGTCGCTCCGGCGATACTGGGCCCGACTGCTGGACCGGCCGACTGAATCTCTACCCAGGCGGGGTATGAGTCACCAAGCAACAAGACGGAAATGAAACCGCCGCCGGGCAGTTGTGTACCGGGAGCGGACGAAGTTCAGCTTAGTTTAAACCGGGGCGAACATCCCGGTGCACGGGAGGCTCCGATGCACCGGGGCATCTTTATGGCTCTTCTTTTGGGGCGGAGTCCTGCTTACGCGACAAAAGGAATGTGCGGCGACTGCTAGCGGTGGCCGGTTAGCGCGCGTTCGTCGGGGATTCAGCGCAGACAAAGTGGATTCTGTGCCCGACTTGTCAGCACAATGCACCCACCATGCAAACCGAGGCTCGGAAAAATCATTACACGGCTGCGCATGCGAGCACGACAGCACCACGCGGAAAGTATGCAGCAGAAAAATAAAAAAAAGGGGAGAGGGGTGGGGGCGATAATGATTTCATAAAATACCCCCCTACCCTCAGGACAGAGATTATACAGAATATGAGACACAATCCTTTTGCCTGCCCAATCACTAAATGGTTTTGTCAATGTGGATGTAGTCCAGGGAATTTCCCTCAAGCACAGTGCCACTAAAAGAGCTGCTTTGGAAAAGCTGCTCAGTGTTCAACACTGTCTACAGGAGCAATACAAAATGGGAAAAGTGGGTGTGGCAAGAACCTGTCAATCAACTAAAATGAAGGCCTACACGAAAGCTCCAGCTAAGGAAAAAGACAAAAAGAGGGCATCACAGGTAACATTTCCCCCTGTTCTCCCTGTTAACTTTGGAGTTTTCCCATTGTACGTGCTTTAACGATACAATTTGCTGTGTTAAAGCTCCTGCTGATAAAGCCAATTCAGGGCAGAATTCTAATGTAAATTTAAAAAAAAAAGAAGAAAAAAAAAGGGAAAGCGTGTGCGCATGTCACACGCACCCCAGACAGAGGAATGTGTCGTGGAATTCCAGGGCTGACTTCCTCAACCAGCCCTGCAGATTATCAGCCTCCAACTTCAGGGGCAGGTTTTCAAATTTGCTAACCCTGAGGTTAGAGTAAAGCTTGTCGACCTGGATCAGATGCACGAGTGCGAGGTCTACAAGCTTTACTCTAACCTTAGGGCAGCAAATTCCATCCAGAGCACAATCGTGCATTAACAAGGGGAAACCTGCAAGACAACGCAAAACAGCCAGACCTGGCTGCACCATACAAAGCACCACCTGTACCTATGTGTTAGCCTAGCATTTTGCATCAGATTACTTATACTGTCGGTTTGCTCATTCAACGTCTCAGATACCATCTTCGGGCTGCTCAGTGCGCAAAGGCCAAACACCAGGTCTATACATTCAAAATGTCCAGAGTGCGAACGAGACCGAATCCTCCTTCAATGCAACTATTCATCAGCTTCCATCTCATCCGGGCCAGGCCAACTTCTACGAGCTAACTCTGATTCAACACGTTAGCCTTATACGTAGCTTCATAGTTGGTCACTATATCAGTTCACCTAGCTCACTTGGGCCCCATCTTAGATTTAGACCTTTAGTCACATGATCACACATAAGGCTGTCTGACTACACCACAGTTATTTGTCAAATGAACAGATGCAACTTCTATTCATCACCATTTGATCATCATCAGCTAAAAGCTTTGATCAACACAAGACTCCATGGAACAATTCAGAGATGTCTCTGAATCCTCCAGTGAGCAGAACGTAACCTGTCCCACATTCAAACAAAAGCAAACAAGTCATAAATTCAGCGGGGAAATTTTGAAAACGTTCAGAGTTTTTAAGCGTAAGTTGTAGGGCAATATTTCATCCACTTTTCTTTACTTAGCCAGGACTCAGGAGCAATTAGCAAAGTTTTCCAGGGAGTGCTGGAAGGCAATCGGCCCCCTGGCAAGCTCTGTTCCCCTCTGGCTCGGATGGGCTGGTTTCCTGCAGTTAGAGGGAATGTAAACAGAGGGGTCGCGGGGTCCCGGAGCCGGGGACCTGGGAGGACCCCGCTGTCGTCACCCTGGTGACGGCCCGCTGCTTTACTGCGCCGCCACGCTCCGCGCCTGCACCTGCCGCATGCAACAACTTCCCTTCAAGTGTTCCCTTCCAGACCGGTCCCCCCCCCCAAAAAATTCAACTGTTGACCTGCCCCGCACTCCGAGAGGCTGAGTTAACAGGACCCTGATGTTGCAACAACCATGGTACATAAAAAAGTATCATTTCAAATTTAAGCCCATTTACAATGTAGGGACATTAGCCCATTAGCCTATATTGTGAAAGTACTTAAGTGCTTCATTCGTCACTTATTTTTACCGTGGCAGTAATATACAAAACACAGCTTGATTAGTTTCATAAGCATTAAACCGAATGTTTTAGAAGCCGACCCGGCTTGGCAAACACAACCTTCCAATTTGCTATGGTACTACAATTCCCATCAAGCATTTGAACATCTCATGGACATCTTGGACAAAGTCTCAGCAATGAAGTACGGGGGCTAGACGCAAAGAGAACACAGAAATGGCCTTGAACACTGACTTACAAAATACAGTTTAAAGACTGAAATAGCGTGGTGACAATCTGACTAGCTAAATGAACGTGGACAAGTACACACATACGCATATATCACCGATTATGAAATTGTGAATATAATGATCAATCGGCCGCAGGATTCCAACACACATTTATAGGCTACTTTCCATATTAAACTGGAGTTCTTCCCAAACATCACTGGGAGTTATTTGTTCAATTTTTAGGAATGTCGTCTATAAAGCACAGCACTACGCACACCATACTGTTTATATTTACATTATCATCTGCAGACAGTAAAAATACATTATTTCTTTTTTTTGGCAAATTTTTCCCTTAAAAACTCTTTCCAGTTTAATGGTAACAATGAACATTTTTTGTTAACAGAACTACTGACCAAACCAGTAGATCTAACACAGCATTGCCAGCTAAACAATCACAAGATCTTGTACAACGTTGTGTCAGGCATAACAATGAAATGACCGGCACGCTGTTATGAGCAGAACAGCAGTGTATCCTCAGGGCAGCGAAAGCCAGCCTTCGAGAACAGGAGATGCTTTGGTTTTTTTTCCTTCTGTCCAACCCTTCAATGACATCATTGGCTCAGAGTTTATGCAGTGTTAATGCGGGTGACTGTGCACTGAGGGCAAAGAGCCCAGCTATTGTATTAAGAGGAGCAAGCGCAGCACTGAGACACTGCAGTGACGGGGCTGCTCAACTGCTGGAGTCAATAAAGCGTCTTAAAGGCCGCAATGCAAGAGGAAACCTGTCAATAACTGAACGACATGCACTGGCGACAGCAAATAACACAATTCTCGTACCTTTCAACAAGCAGGAAGAAGCCTGAAAAAGAACCCGAGTGTAAGTTCTACAGCCGCACACTGGGGACAGGAACTGACCCGCGACTCAGAGCCAACGGCGAAACACACATCCCCCCCCCAGCAAAGGCATTTATAGTAAACCCTCTGTCGGTACTGACGTCAACAGAAATGCAAACAGTAGGGAGGCTGTACCTTCACCCTTAAGCCTCTGAAGATCACAACAGATCCACTCTCCCGCTCTCCAGGAAGAGGAGACTGCAGGAGAAACTGGAATACTGCCACTTTTGCACACTTGACAAAGATGCCACCTGATGCCCATGTAACCCACTTTGATGCTCAAAGCTATGAAAGGTCAGCACACTTTTGTGCTTGATTAAAGGTGAGCCTCCACAAGCACTTACAGAGGTTAAATTTTTCCCTCATGACACCTTATTCCAGTACATTTAGTATATGAGAATTCTTATATTCAAATACAAAAACGAATGCTACCAAATGCACAGATAACAGCAATCAAACTTGGAAAAATGGAATAGGCTACATCATTAAAACTCAGTTATCAAGCAAAATCAGGTTTAACTTACAAGTTAATGACCAGTGAATACAGATTAAGGTACCCTACTGAAATGATATAAAACATCAGAGTAAACCGCACTCAATGTGTGCACACATGCACACACACACACTACACACTTCCAGGCTTCTAGTGCAAAATGAGGCACAAGTGGTAGTTCTGTTGCCATCACATTATCAAATTTACTACAGCTTGTTATATTGTGAACTAGCCTATATTTTTTAATGGCCAGTAATAGTAATAATCGGATAACTGTGCTGTCTTTTCATCTGCACTCTCTTCCTTGCAAACTCTCCTTCTAAAAACCTGGTTATTCTATCAGCCGTATCTGCAAAGTTGACAGTGGCACAGTGACAGCAAGATTCTGAATTTTTATGCAGAAAAAGCAAAAAAAATAATAATAATACACTGTGATCTGTCAACACAGATATTCAGAGTCATTTGTTTTTAATTAAGATTACAACAGGCAATGACCCAGACTTGAACCATAACAAAATAATTGCCCCTGTTTCTCTGGGACAATTTCTTTCGGTCCACTACATTTATGTTGTTCATTGATCATAAATATTGACATGGGCCTCGATAGCTTTGCGAGATTCAAAGAGAAAGCGCTTATTACACTGTGCCGATAAGAATGCAGCACCACTTTGTGGAGGCGGCACAAAATTCGATTGCGGCGGCCAACACAGAGTTCTGTGAGCAGGGAAATTCCAGACCTCTTAAATAAGACCAACTGCACTCCAGTCATTCAGATTCTCAATGAAACGGCCTCCATATCATGTGTACAGTAAGCCTGCTCTACCCAGGACAATAAAAGTCAAACCGTATCTCCCACTTATTTAACTGCGCATCCGTATTTCAGTTTCGAAACTCAACTGACCTTTGTGAAACAATCCACTTTAAAATTCCCCATCTTCTCTAGATGTGGTCAACATACCAAAAACCTTGCAAGGCTACCCACCAGAATTGACTCTCCCTGACACTGGCCCTGTTTGTAGACCATAAAACGTTAAGACAGCACTGTGTTTTGGGAAAATGTTTGGTTCGCAATTCTTCTAACTGCCTTTTGATCAAAAACCAAAATGGCCACCAAGCAAAAAACAGAAAGCAGAATTTCATCTAATTTTCATTTCAATAGGCACCAATGATGCTAACCCTTCCAAGTTTCAGGGACTCCAAAAAAGTGATGGATATTAATTTTGTGAACAGTACAGGACACAACCATAACCTAAGATCTTATTCGAACCCAGACTTTATAGAAATTAGGACATCACAGTGACCTCTGCTGACCAACTCAATATGAACAGACAGCATGAAGAGGGCAAAGGAGAAAACACTACATTGTTTTTCTTCGTGCTTCCTGACTGAGTCACTGAAGTTGGCTGGGAAACCATGCTGTGGAGGAGTATCCTTTTTTGTGTGGGTCAAGCACCAAAGGCACTGGTACCTGACTAATCGCTCAGACTTTATGACCCTAGGCCTGTGCGTCCCTGTCCAAACCGCATGCATCAGACTGGGCTCTGAGAAGTTCCCCGACTGTGGCCCCAGAACTGAAGCCGCCTCTACAGTTGGGGGAACTCGTAACCAGGAAGAGATCCAGACGTGCAGCCTGGCGGGTTACACTCATTTCCAATAAGTTACAACAAAAGATGATGTTTCTACTCCACATTTATTTGTGGGGCTTGCTCAATGACTTCTATGCTCACATTATATAATGGCAGGAAAGTAGGTCCATCATTCCCCCAAAAAAAAGCAATTTTCCAGGCAAGAACATCTGCGAAATGCTGATGGACCAATGATAAATACTATAACACCCACACACAGGACTTTGGCAAATAACCAAACCGTTCAAGGAAAAAAGGACCAGCTAGTAGCTCTGACTGCACGTCAATCATAGCTACAGCCAATGAGGGGATGCCGACTGGGCGCACAAAATCATTTGAAAAAAATCTCAGGGCTCACTTGAGTGGTCACACTCCAACCAGACTATTAGCTATGCCTGCTCAACGTCTTAGCTTCACCTGTGGCCCTGTTAAGCACTTGCACACGTCCCTCCAGCACCTCTGCAACCTTATCGTGTCTGCAAGTTGGCAATGGCACGATGGCAAGTAGTAATGTGTTTTAAGGTCATATGTTCACTTCTGCGCCTTGGTACGCAATTAAACATTTCCCTAGACTGCTCTGCTTATTTGCAGTTTTTAGTGATTGTTTGGTTGTGACACCATAGCGCAGTTTTAAGCCAAGTTAAAACATTTAGCTTACCCTCAACTGTTCTCACCTTCATATAAGCTATTATTCGGTACAATAACGTCGTGTATCTTGCGTATTTACATCGTGTTATGAAAAAGGAACTTAAGATATTGCCTACAAACTCTTCTGACGCAAGTAAGCACATAAAAGCATGTTGTCTCTTTAACAATTTGCGCCGATAACCAAAATAAAGGATGTGTGCATGTAAAAACTAGATCAACAAGGAGCAAACGAAAAGAATACATTTCAATGTGTTGGGAAAAACGCACCGTGTTTAACTAAATTCATGACATGTTCAAGCACTGAAATAGAACAGAACACGACCAGGTGTTTCGATAAAGCCTGTCTGAAAAAAAAACTAATAAGGGCGCGTCTGAACAGTTCAACTTCAGGCTATTCCCTGCGTGTGCTCCCCGTTGTACTCTACTTTTATTTTCCTTTTAAAGAAAATTATGCTATATATCAATTTTCTTCAGGGTTCGGTTGACGAAGTAACTCTAATGTTATATTTCAGCAAGCCAGGCAAACGATGCTAGCAAGCTTTCTGAGATCAAAAAGTTAGAATCTTAACAGGGTTGACAAGAGAGCCAAGGCAAATAAAATGGATAAAACTACTCGCTAGCAGGTTAGCTAAACAGCATTGGCATGGTTTCCAAATAACTGACTGAACATGCCTATGCATCATGCAATCCTAAAATCGAGTTTAAACAGATACATTATTCAAATTGTAACTAGCAACAACGCCTTTTATGGAAGTACCATCAAGCTAAATTAGCCGACTACACCTGTGTCACTGCTCAGGCATGGTAACAAGCGAGCAACTAGCTAGTTAAACGCCAAACGTAAGCTATCTGACGCTAACTGACCAATACATTCGCTAGGTCATATTACTCTCTACTCAGTTGAGGGCGCTAAACAACGCGACGTTGTGCATAGCTATATGCTAACTAAATGTTAGCGATCCAACTGCTCCGTTATAGTTAATCAGTGAACCGTTGTTTAAGCATTCATTAAAACTTTACGCACCTAATTTTCGAAAAGATATGCATGATTTTACAAAAGCGACTTTTCATTAAGCAAAAGATGCAGTAATGTTTCGCACACGACGTATACGCACAAATTTCACACATTATAAAACTTTAAAAACACAGAAGAATTTAGCCTGTTCGCTAACATTAGCAAGCTAAGTGTGTTCAGAAATCAGAACTCACCAGCGAAACTCGCGCTGTGAAACTTCCACAAAACTTTGCTCGCCTTCCCAGAGCCGTTAAACAATTTGGCCACTCTTAACACCTGTCCAATGACTTATTACAATACTTATATTACTTCTTACACAACTTGATATGGGATATTTTGCTTACGTTCCCTTTATTCTTTAATCTTCTTGGACCGGGGTAGTAGATCCGCAATGGCGCAGGGGAAGCGGAACTACTGACCCAACCCAGTCTATGCTCAGAACACGCCACAACTAATGAAAATATAAAGCGACAGTTTTAATGGTATAATAACTAGCCGAAAAATACAAAATATATCTGCCCATTTACATTTAATCAAACTATCCAAGAAGGAGTCGGAAGCAAAAATAAGAACGACTTTTTCGTTTTTTCGAAAAGCATTGTGGGTGACGTAGTCAAAATCTTCTTTGGGTAAAAACAATAAAATGCGGATGAGACGATTCCACACTACTTTTCCCAAGACTACTGAATTTCTCTTATTAACGATTGTGAACAGGTTTTCGTAGTCGGTGCAGAATTAAACCGGAGTCAAATAGAATGAAATCTTTTTTTCTTACACTGTATTAACTTATAAAGTGAACAGAATTATTCATAGCAGAGGTTAAATTCTGTCATTTTAAATATCAAATGACTAACTTCAGCTTGAGGAAATCAATGTCATAACAAATTGACCATTTTTTCTGGTTTAATTATTTATTGAATCTGAAAATACAAAAATAAACTCCACAATATCACCCATGATTACAAAATAAAGAGGAAAAAAAAACATTTATACAGTTTATGCTTTGTTGCACTCAACAAAGCATGTTCACAGTATTATTTTATAAACAACACCATTTTAGAGCTCACAAGAAAATGTATTGTTGCCTGCAACATCACTACTCCAGCTCCACGTTTCAAAAGTTTGATAGAAAACAAGGTTTTTTACAACCACAAAGAGTCTATAAAATCATCAATCTCTCCCTCCAAAACAAACTGACGTCAATTCAAAATCCAGGTGTCGTCTCTTCTTTGGCCCATGCCAATGAACAATAACAGCAAGCCAGTGACATCAGGCAGTGGTCTATCTTCCAGCGGAGTGGGCTGACATTAGCTTTCATGCACTCTGAGAGGCTGCGGACTACACCGGTACTTTCATTTTTTTCCACAGGGACATTTTCCAGTGACAGACTAATAAGACTATTGAAAGCCATGCCTCTGAATAGCATTTGCAATGAGAACACAACATAGCAGTGTCACCAGCAAGGTGCCACCACACACCGGTACCGCCAAAGACCAGTCGCCCACCGGGAGCTCCAGACTGATGTGCCTCTGGTCCTGGGAAGGGAGAGCACAAAGGCAGGGTTAAGAAAACTTCCCCCACTGAATATGGGGACGAACAATTACATTTTTTAACTTTAACAATAATTCCCCCAAAGGTGCTAATTTATCAGTTGCAAGTGGTGCTAATGGAAAATTGTGCTTACTCAGTTCTTAACTTGTCTGAAGGACAGAGTTAAAATAGCATACACATAAACTCCCAAATAAATTTACAGAAGACTGGACGAAAAACAAAAATCATACCGATAATCTTATTATGACATTTGATTTGGCTATTAATAAGGTATAATGGTTAGGAAACTGGTCTATTAACTGAAGGTTGTGGGATTATAACTGAGGTATTGCCACTGTACTCTTAAGCATGGTATTTAATCAGGATTATTTCAGGAAAAATATCCAGCTGTACAAATGAATTGTTTATTTGAAACTATGTTTAAAATAACTATTTGAACTATGTATTAGAATGTCTGCTACAGTAAGTGCTGCAAGGTAATGCATCAGGATTGGCTCTATGTGTTGAGTCATTAAGCATGTTATTTAAATCATTGCATTCTTCTCCTTTATAATCTTCCAACAGTACAGCTCATAAGTATTTGTACAATGATACATATTTTTTGTTTTGGGTTTGTACTCCAGCACATTGGACTGGAAATGAAACAGTGAATATGAGGTTAAAGTGCAAACTTTCGACTTTAATTTGAGGGCATTTACATCTATCTTGGGTGCACCTCGAAGGAATTACAGCTCTTTTTTATACATAGTTCCCCAATTGTAAAGTACCATGTAACTGGATAATTAGCTGCTCAGTTGTTTCTTCACCAATTATGTGTTGTTGCATCATTGGTTCATGCAAAAGAAAGCTAACAAAAGGTCAAGAGTTGATTCTATGAGTTGCATTTGGATTCCTACTATTGTCTCTCAACATTAAGATCAAAGAAGTGCCAATGCCAGTAAAGCAGGACAACACGAGGCTGAAAAATCTGAATAAATTGATCAGTGACATAGCCAAAACATCAGGTGTCTCAGAAATAGCTGTTTGATACATGGTAGGACATAGGAATGCACTGGAGTGCTCAGCAATATCAATTAACCTTGTAGCCCACGAAGGATGACAGTGGTGGATGACTGAAGATTACTTTCAATTGTGCAGAAAAACCCATTTTCAACTGTTGAAAAGATCAAGAACACTCTCCAGGATGAAGGCATAGATGTGTCAAAGACTACCATAAAGAGAAGACAACACCAGCATAACCTCAGAGGTTTCACCACAAAATGCAACCCACTCAAGAACAGAATGGCGAAATTACAGTTTGCTAGAAAAAGTACATTAAAGAGTTCTGGAACAAAGTCTTATGGACAGATTAGGCGAGTATTAACCTGTACCAATGTGACTGAAAGAGTAAAGTGTGGAGGAAGAAAGAAACTGCTCATAATCCAAAAACACTCCCCTCATCTGTGAAACATACTGGAGGTAGTTTTATGGCTTGGGCAGGTATGACTGCCACTGGAACTGCCTCACTTGTCTTGACTGATGATGTGATTGCTGACAGCAGCAGGATGAATTCTGAAGTGTACAGAAACATCGTATCTGCTCAGATGCACACAAATGCCTCAGAACTCATTGGCACTTCACCTTGCAGCAGAACAATGGCACCAAACATACTAGGAGTTTTTCAGGGCCTAAAGTAGAATCTTCTTGAATGGCCAAGTAAAACACCAGACCCGAACGCAATTGAACATCCATTTCAGTTGCTAAAAACAAGACTGAATGCAAAAAGCCCCTGAAAAAAGCAGGAACTGAACACAGCTGCAGTGCAAAGCCTGGCAAAGAATCACCAGGGAAGATACCCAGCATCTGGTGGTGCCTTTAGGTCGCAGACTTCAGGGAGTCATTGAATGAAAAGGATTAGCAACCAAGTATTAAATATGACCATTTTATTTATAATTATGTTAATTTGATTAATTACTTTAAGTCCCTAAATGGGGGAACTATGTATACAAATGGCTGCAGTTCCTACATCTTTCACCCAATAGGGATGTATATACCCACAAATTAAAGCTAACAGTCTGCACTTTAGACTCAAATTTATTGTTTAAAGACCAATGTGCTGGAGTATAGACCCAAAACAACAAAAATTGTCACAGTCCACATACTTTCTCACTGGCCTGCAATACCTGGGGAAGCTGGACCTCCATCCATTTGCACATGCTCATGTTGTGACCACTGCAGGGAGCATCCATAAGGACAGGTGGAGCCACTGCCAGGTGTTGTGCACCTTAAAAAAAAAGTTACTAATAAAGATCTCAAAATATTGTTTAATAATGTAGTTCCTACACCGTGTGTGTTTAAAAAAAAAAATGTTTTTACTGACACCAAAGCAAAATGGCTACATAACAATAAGATTCTTCACTTGCAATCTGGGAAAATATTTACATTTTATGTTCTCTTAAAACAGTACCACTCACAGCCATTGGCTCTCAGGAATAGCCGTGGGGGTTCAATTTCAATCCTTTCCCACCCCTGTCCTGAAGAAGGCCGGTGGTACCGGCCATGGATCGGCAGCACAGCCTGGAGGTGCCCAGGATGTCCCGGGTCACGTTTGGGATATACAAACATGGATAAACCATTGGACTCATAAGCTGGAGCCTCCAGATCAACTTTAGAGTGAAGAAGGGCCTGAGAGTGAAAATAGTTCAACAGAACAACTCAAACATCTCCATTACATTATGCAGCTTAAACATAACACTCAAAGCACCAAATATTGCATTTATAGTTAAAGCTTTGTCTCACCTGACCACAAAACCCCACTTAAATGCTTTCCAAAGTCCATATGGCCTTTGAGAGTTTATTTGAAATACTGCAAAGTCAGGTATATCCATTTCACTGAGGCACAGGGTACAGTATCTTACAGAATACAGGGCATCTTTTTTACGACCAGAATGAGAAGAATCACAAATGTCCTGAGGAAGATTGTGTGTGCGTTTATGCTTTCATTTATCTACAGGTACCTGTAAACCTGTGTCCTGTTGTAGCGATGCCAGTTGGTATGGATCGACGAACACTCCTCTGGGCAGGTTCTGCACGAGCAAAGCATGCAGCTTTTCCGGAGACTGGCGACCACATTCCATGGTGGTAACAAGTTCTCTAAACACACAGACCAAAGTGTCAAAACCCAATAGTCCATTCGCTACTTCGCTACTAAATAAGCGACAGCAATCAGTACCTGTGGAACCCCATTTTCCAAATATCTCTTGTCACCTTGAGAGATTCCAACCATTCCCCCGACAGGTCGCAATTGTCTTCCTCTACAAAAACGAGATTAAATAGTCACTCTTGTTATTTCAAGTAGTTTGTAAACAGTAACGGGCCCTTTCTTGTTCTTTACCTGTTTTGGCAACCCCGTAGATCTCCACGACTAAGAAGATCGCACACAAAAACACTTTGGTAACCATGTTTAACTCATTTTGTTACATTGTTATAATACTAAAGTAACAATTTTGGATTGTAGGGCAGTCTGGCTGTTTTGGTACAGAGGAAAACCAACACGGAAGCAGATAACAACCGGCGCGCTGGAAGGCTGGCAATTTCACTGCCTGATCAAAATGTACTATGTTACATCGAAAATGGATGGACTTTATTGAAAATGAAAATATACTCCACATGTATTAACACTTAATAAAAAACAAAATTTACAATATTCACGATTATTACGTTTGAGTTACTGTAAATTTTGCAGGCAGTATAGAGGTCAAACTTATAACCCATAGCAACACAAGCCCTGAAGATGCGGATGCTCCATCTGCGCAAAAGGGAAAAAGACCAGACAGTTGTCACTGGTGAGTTAATAACTGACAATATCACTGACTCCATCGAAACTATTGTCTTGAAACAGTTGTACAAAAAGAGATCTGAATAAATGGAAGCGATGTGAGCAAAACAAGCGGTAAGCTTATTCTTTGTTTCAGCTATTGTTACAAATGTCTACTCGCTGTATGTTAGTTATTGGCTAACGTTGGCTGTCTAGTTTGCTAGCGCTTTCAGCGTCTACGTAGAAACGTATGATGTTGATGTAACTTATCCTAGTTATTAAAATCTAATTATAGGTCTGCGTTTGCAACTGACCTAGAGAAGTATTGCTGTTGGTTTCCTACCACATACAGGGTTTCAGATACTGGCAAGCTAAAGACAAGTTAGCTTTTCCAGCTGACGTTATAATATGTATTTAGCAGGTAATTGTTAGAGGTAGTTCCTTTGTTTTCAACAAGTAGTTGCATGTTGTAACGTACACGTTAATGATAAAATGTCAAACAGAACATGTAAAAACGCTGTGCAGTGTCACCTAGTGGGAGTTAACGTTAAGTGCAGAATATAAGGTTTAACATTCTTTTACGATTTTTAAAAAACTAACGTCATATACCTCTCTTTCTTTCTACAAACAAGAAATGACGGGAGCTGAACTGTAGAAATGGCATATGTGGCTAAACGGTGCGGAGTGAAGTTTGACCCACCTTCCATTGTATTGGTCTACGAAGATGGCAAAACCAAGAAGATGCGCCAAAGAATCATGCCAGTGAGGAACTTCTCAAAATTTTCAGGTCAGAAATGCCTAACTTTGCAACACACCGAATTTAACAACTATTTTAATTTATTTAACATTTTCATTGTTCCATATCCATAGTACATATATACTATGATTTCCATTTACTTAATGTCTGAAGCCTTTCCCAGGGACAAGGAAATGAATAACCTATAGGGATGGAAAATGACACTTTCAAAGGCAAAAAATCCTTAATATTCCTTAACTGTGGGGTGATTCTATTCTGAAGATGTCGGTGGCATTATGCCAAGTTATTTATTCGCTTGGCAAGTGTCATTTTCCTGGACAAATTACCCATCTTAAATCTATACAGTTATTAATTTACAGATTATTTTCAGGAGTGATTCAAGTTTTGTAGCAGTTTAAGGGCACAATAGTTGTGGCCACCAGGAACTTTCCTATTACATGTCCCATACTGGAAACACTATGTGTCATGCTGTTCTGAACAGACGCACACTTCTCTCTGTTTCAGCTCACTCTCAGTTTCAATTTTTTATTAGCTAGATAAGTACATTTGTGTTCCCAAATCACACACACACACACACACACAGATATACACACACACATACAAACAACCCCCCCTCCACACACACACACACACACGCATGCACAGACATATACACATGCACACACATACACACATACACACGTGCACACACATACACACATACACACGTACACACACACACGCATACACGCACATGCAAACATACAGACACTCACACACACACATGCACACACTCATATATACACACACATACAAACACCCCCCCCACCCACACACCAACACACACGCACACACAAAAGCAGAAAGCGCAATGTGAAAGCAGGGCTTCTCAATGCCGTCCCTGTTTCCCGCGCAGACTGCAGCCTGGCAGCGGAGCGGCTGAAGAGCAACGCGCGCCACAGTCCCTACCTGCAGGGCGTGTCCCTGCAGCAGCTGGAGAGGCTGCACGGCGTGCTGCGGGACCGCCTGCGCGGCCGTACCCTGGAGCAGAGCCTGGCCGAGCTCCGCCCGGACCCGGACCAAGACCTCAACAAGCTCAGCGACGAGGAGCTGGCCCGCAGGAAGGCCCACATGGACGTGCTCTTTGAGCGCAACCGCAAACGCAGGGACGACCCCGACTTCGTGTACGACCTGGAGGTGGAGTTCCCCGAGGCGGACGACCGCGGGACGTGCAGCTGGGACGAGTCCGAGGACGGCTTTTAGTCTTCTCACCCCAGTCCGCGGTTGCCAACTTTTTCCCACAGAATGTTGCTAATTCATGCTGAAAAGTCGCTATGCCGTTTTCACATGAAAATGTGTATTACATAACAGACATAGATTTTCTTGAAGTTTCCAAGAAAATAATATTTTATTTTATATATTACAGGTGTATTATTTTTTTTGTCGCTAGGCTCTTTTTTGAAATAAATTCACTAAAGGAGTCTGAAAAGTCGCTAAATCTAGCACGGAAGTTGCCAAGTTGGCAACAGTGACCCAGACTTGTGAGGTTAATGGCAGCTGCTAATGTACACGGGTGGAATGCAGTCTGGTGAAAAAAGAGTGACTGAGAGACCGTGAGTACAGAGGATGTGTACAAAAACTCAGCAGTGCTCCTGAGGAACCGCTGTTGAAATTGGAGTTTGTTACACATTATTTCCACATTAACTGAGAATCCTAACAAGCACTTCAGTGTACCAACAAATGCTTTTGTAGTGTGCTTAAAGACCAGGGAATGTCGGTCTCTCCTCTTTGCATTCAAAATGAAATGTGATCTTTGGCACAAAAAGCTAATTAGCCGTATTAGAAATGGGAGGGCAATGGTGGCTACAGGTAGAAAGTAGGAGGCAGAGGGGAGCGTTCTGTTCTCTGCTGCGTAAATGGGCCTTTCTCAGAAAAGGCACACAGGCCATTTGGGCGTATAAAAGGGGGGATTTGAAGTATTCACAACAAGTCTTCAGCTTGAGATGGAATTTTTGTAATCTTTGTCCTCTCCCAACTGTTTCACCTACAGATCAGGATAAGGCTGTTGCTATGGGCATTTTAAAGACCACCCTGACAGTTTCAGTTAATGAAAAAAAGTTCTTTTTTATGGGACAAGGGTACAGCTCCATAAGCAAATGTATATTTATAGTTCCTCTCAGCAGCGTACCTGGCATCCGCTAGTTAAGATTTGTCAGCAGTAATAGCCAGTGCCATTGGCTCTCCTATTGTACCATATGCGCAGAGTGGGAAAATGTGGGATTGGGAATGCGAACGTGGGAATGTACACTGGAATACACAAGGAAGTCAGCTGTAGTGCACTTTTAATAGGTTAAAAAAACACAAATGGTGCTTCTAAACTGTGGATAAAATGTGGAATTATTTTCCAACAATTCAGCAGTGATTATAGTCAACATGTGCAGATATACAATAAAGCTTTCTACCTCTTGGGTTTGCTTGTTTTACAAAGGAAAAGAACCATGCATTCATTCATATGGTAGATGGGAGGAAAAAGGCCACATTCAGCAAGCAGTTTGTACTGCCATGTTGTGCTTCCAGAAGAGGCAAAATAGCACAGATTAAAGTTACAGCATTTATTCACAACCATAGACATAAATATCATCTTTTTATATCATTGGTTCTCAGTTCTCAAGTGCAAGCTCTTCTCTTCCAACTGCCTGTGTAGTAATGTTGATACAGGAAACCGTCCCTTGAGTGCAGGTTGCATGTGCCATAGGAAATAGTCTGAACCGTTAATACAATTAAACAACATTTTTTGAAGCATATTTGGATAATACACATATTTATAATGTAACTCTCTGCATCAGAAACTGCTGTAAATATAAAAGATATATAAATATCCACTGCTCACAAAAACTGTGTGGGCTGTTCGAAAACACACTAAAACAAGAAATATCAAAAAACCCCAGAAAGTGAGCTATCCCTTTAATTGATGTTTCATGTGGTACCTTCTCCTAGGTGTGCAAAACACTTTTATTTGGTGGCTTAAGCACACCGCAGTCATGAATATATTTAATTGGGTACTTCACTCTCTGGAGTTTTTTGATTACGTCACTATGGAAGCTGCTTCAGAGTTACTTGAAGCGTATTTGATTACTTGAGAGCGCAAACCTCTGAATGCCCTATAACTGCAATTGTAAAGCCAGCAGGTCTAGAAACTTCTGGAATGCAAAAACTGCCTGGGTCATACAAAAGCATACACTGAAACTGAAAAAAGTGAACTATCTCTTTAAAAGAATGTCTCTGCTACAACTATAGAAAGCTAGTTAGACCTTGTTGTGCAATACAAATTTAAAATAAGTTGCGTTTTGATTGCAAGTTAAATAAACTTAGTAAAGGTCATGATGTATTACAAAACCACTCGAAATAGCTTACAACTAAGCAAACACAGTTTTTGCTTCCTTTAGTGCCCGCTCTAAAACTGAAAAGATTTAAACAAAACATTTTTTACTTTAAGGTAACTAAAAAAAAGTCTTCACCACCCAATTTTATACATATGCAGGCCTCTCCATAAGGGGGGTGGGGGGTGGGAAAGCTTCTCAACAGAGGACAGCAACACCGGCCCATCCTGTGCAGAGGATATGCACGGTGAGTAGGGCCCAGACTCCCTAAAGGGCCCTGTCTTAGCTTATAGCTACAGTTAATAGCAAAACATTTTATAGTTTTAAGCTAAGACCCCCCCATCCAGCCTATGATCGCAATCTCAACTACCATGCCCCAACCCCCTTCATGAACAAATCTCAAACCTCCTCCCCCTGTATCACCATCGCAATCTCATGGGGAGTAAAGGGGGGGAATAAAATTTTACTGAGGGTCCGTATGTACGTTAATTACTCTTACATTGCAGGAGTGCTTAGAACACTTAAGCAGTTCCTCAAAAAGTGCATCACAGCCTCTGTGCCGCATCTATGTATGCAAAGTATTTCTGATCATTAGCACGGCACTCAAGTGAGGAGGGGAGCCAGGATTTCAAAGCATTTTGGAGTATACACAATATACTCTTAGGACTTGAATTCAGGACTTCAAGCTTGAATATGAAAGCTTTTCATTCCTGTGTTTTAGCAGGGGCGCAAGACTAAGTGATTGTTGCATTTACCCTGCGAGGTAGGTAGTGGTAAAGATCAGATGCGACACTGGGGACCAAACAAAGCTTCCATCGCTGCCATGTGCCTCTTATTAACACTGAATTAAACTAAAAGAAAGTGACTGGTCACAGTAATAGTTCTGTGGTTGAAATGGATTCATCTACAGTATGACTCGACATATACTAAAACCTCCACTAAAACTGGTACATTTCAAGTAAAAGCAAATCAATTAAAAAATAAAACATTTTTCCCTCGCCATGAAACCATGGTGAAATCATATAAGCTTTACATTTTACTGTGCAAACAAAATACATATACATAGAAATATACATAGACAGATTTCCTTCCCCCAAATCTGCTCAATTCTTCTTGTCCTCCACACAGCAAGGACAAAACCTGAAAAAAACAGGTAAAATGTAAAATTAAAGAACTAATATTAATCAACTATAAATTCAATAATATCAATAATAAACTAGTAGGAAATATTAGCAAAAAATGAATAATTTGAAAATATGAATGCATAATAATAAAAAAACTTAAATATACTTTTCCACCTACCATTTCCCTTTAGGCTTTGTAGAAAGGTTAACACAGCCAAAGTGAAACCACTCTATTGGACACTGTTCCAAAAAAAATAGGAAAGAAAAATACAATATAAGAAAAAGTTCAAAACAACTGAAAAGAAATATTTTAATTTCAACATGTTATTTAACATAATATCAACTTCATTCATTCTCTGCTATTTAATAATTTTTTTTGTACTAGTTGAATCTGTGTGTGTATGGGGGGAGCAGACACAGAAGTAAAAACATACATCAGGGTTATCGCATCCAATCATTTCTCCGTACGACACTTGATGGCACAAGCAGTAAGTTGGCTCGTTGGGATCGACCGGCATGTCCAACACATCGGATGAATGTGCTGCCAGAACAGAGACTTTCACCTCTGGCCTGCAAAGAGAAGTAAGATAGGCCAGCGAAGATGGGACATTAATTTGACAGAAGATTCCAATTCATGAACAAATCCAAGCTTCCAACAACCATTATTTTATGAAGATTTTTCATTCACCAACAGGGATGTTACATATTGCATACATTTGTAAGACTCTCGGGTTATCAGATGGGACGGTATTCAATCTGGAAATGCAGACATACTTCCAAACATTAAGGTTAAACCCTGTGAAACCAATTACCAATCTTCCAAAAAGTACAAGCAGTCCTTGGATTGACGAGTTTGAACTCACCCAGAGTGCTTTTTCTAAGAGCGTAGCTTCACCTCAGCTCACCTGTTTTTCAGCTTTTTCTTCCTTGGTGAATCTTCCTCTGACACTTTCCGGCCTCGCCCCTTGGGCCCCTTCTTGTCCTTGATGTCCTCTGCAGAAAGGTCAACAAGCAACTTTGTGGATCATAACGAAGTAACAGGAATAGGACTACTGTGGTTGTCAACACACATCCCTCACTGTCCACCAAGCACACCAAGAGTTACAGTTAATTCACCCAATTTAAGAGCAGTGAAACTCAGCACACCTTGGTTTCACTGATTCTAGTGGGTAACGTCTATTTCTATAATGAACTCTACTTTAATCCACAAGTGCTCTCTCACCAGCATCTTCATTCAGTATGTTGTAAGAAACCCCTCAGATACACCAAACAGCGGAAGTATCTGAGTGGCGAAGAACGCGTGTATTCTTACTCAGTGCTACTGGAATGGGATAATTAAATTATATCTTGATTATCAAACTCCAAAATAGTGTTTTAACCTTTCTTCTGTGCAAACAGTTATGCAAAGAACTGGAGAAGAAACTGCTTTCCACCAGCAGTTTGGCTCTATGTGGATTGCTATTTATATTGGTAGAGGCGGATGTGCCACTGGCTTATGTAGACTGCATAGATACAATTGTGTATCTTGCTACACAGTAGGTGAGTATAGGTGAGTGACTACAGGGTGCAGATATCCTGAGTTCTATATGTACATAAGGACCTAAAAACTGCTTGGTGTGCAGTGGTAAGGGTCAAAGAGGAATGTCAGGTTATAGTGAATGCAATTTATTGTACAGTATGTTAATAATGGCAATATCCAATGGAGCAAAATGTGTGCATAGTGAGATGGCTATACGCATATGATGTGCAGGAGTGTTGATGAATCTCCCCAAACCATTGCACTTTTTCTCTGATGTATCCAAAGATCAAAGGAAAACCCCAATTCATCAAATAAAGACACAATCACAACAAAACAGTATATCAATGATCCTACTGCACTATCTCAGCAAGCATACCACATTGGGTTAACCTTTCTAGCTGAGACACCAATTTGTTCCCCATGACATCGGCTTTCCAACAATACCAAATATGATTACACTGTATTACGGAGAGCCTGAGGTTTACATAATGCTGATACAGTAGGATGTTTAGCAACTGAGCGCTGTCTCTTTACCACACCCTGCTGACTGCCTGTCAGCACAGTAAACAGCCTGTTTTCCTTTGGGGGTCTGATAAGGAGCACACTTCTGTAAACCGCCCTACAACGCTGTGTTTTTCTCCACATGACATACTTGGAAAACTACTGCTCTTCACTTGGTAAAAACCATTCCATCCCATAATTTTCAGTAGTTCAGTTGCAGTGTGCAATTCTCTAATGACCACATGACCACATTATGTGAAGTTAATAGCCTTTACTTTGCTTTAATGACCTGCACCTGCATTGGATGTGTACATTAGTACATTTTCTTGCAGCATGCCCACATTACCATAATAACTCTGCTGTCCTTTCACTAAATTTAGGACTGGTCATAAGCTGTAGTTACGGAGAATTATTAGAGTAATCTAGCATTTTTTGTAGTAAAGTTCTATGAGTTCTAAGTAAATTCTAAGCCAGGGCCGTCAAACCCCATTCCTGGAGATCTACCATCCTGTAGGTTTTCATTTCAAACCTAATTTGGCACGCCTGATTCTACAACTTAGCAGCTCAACGAGATCTCTAGCCGCTGAATGAGGTGTGCTTTGTTAGCATTTGAGTGAAAACCTACAGGACGTAATATCACCAGGGAACAGGGTTGGGTGGCCCTGCTCTACGTGATCACAGGAGGGGACTGCTCAGTCCAGGGAAGGACTGATTCACTCAGAGTGAGACGTGTCAAAAGCGTAATCATGCCTCTTACTCTTCAGTGCCCTCCCATCGGGGCTCTCTTCAGTGCTCACTGCCAGCTTCTCCTTCAGCTCCTTCTCAAAGCGAGCCAGGTCAGCATCCAGCCTGCAAATATGCTTGTCCACCTGGGAGGACAATCCAGAGAGACAGTCTGGAACACATACTAAATTTGAAGCAAACAATCTTGGCGCCATTACGGATGCGGATTTTAGCTTCCAACGTCCAATTAAAAGAGTAACAAAAGTGGTCTTTCCCATCTTTAGAACCCGTACGCATCTGTAGGACTGGCAGTGTACTGTAACGGTTAGGAAAGTAAGCCTGTAATGCCAAGGTTGTGGGTTTCATTCCCAGGTGGGGCGCAGCTGTTGTAGCCTTAAGCAAGGTGCTTGACCTCAGCTGCCTCAGCAAATATTCAGCTGTATAAATGGGTTGCATGTAAAAATGTAACCTGCATAAGTCATTCTGGATATGAGTGCCTATCAAATTAAAACATCTATTAATTTATTTATATTTTAACTAAGCAAAAGTCCCCCATTGAAGAGGAAGGTGTGCTGCACAGGCCATTAGACCAGCTGCCTGATGTTCTGAATTTCTGGACTGCCAATGCTCTCATACCCTAGATCAAGGTATTTTGTATCACTTCCTTCAGTATTGCCCCAGGGGAACAAACTAATGAAAAAATATCCCAGCAAGTAGGAAAACGGGTACTTAACCATTTCGTATGTTTTCATGGCGAGCTGCACTTTGTCAGTGCTGTATTCTTTGCATTTGCTGTAGGCGGACTGGAGCTTCTGCAGGTGCTCCACTCTCTGCTCTGAGGCCAGATTCTTCACGTTCGTGATGTACTCTGCCGCCAGCTTATCAATTTCTCCCTTCTTTTCTACAGAGACATTAAAACAGAACCCACTGTAAGCTTGTGCAGCTCCAAAAGTCTTTTTTTTCTTTTGGCTTAATTATTATCACTTCTGCCTTGGCTTAAGTGAAATCAATATTGAGATATTCACTGTTTTATCTGTGAGGCTTTTTTCTAACAAGCTAATTGAGCTTTTAAGATAGAGCTCCATTCAATTTTAATCAGAGCCTTGACACTGCCTATGCGTTCTCTATTGCTATTTTTAAGGAAGCCAAACTTTTTTTTTATCCTTAGGTGACCTAGAGATGCACAACTGTGTCTCATCTGTTTAACAATTAATAAGAACAGTTATTATTCTATCAAAAGGAAACATATACAAACATTATATAACATATTCCGTTTCTGTAAAGGTAAGAAAACATGATTACCGAAATTCCGCAAAATTCCCACTGATTTTACAGCACTAGAGACCAAAGAGTCCTTATCGATTCAGGAATAATTTTTGCAGCTCTTTTTATGAGAAATATGTCATTCATACTGAACCTTACCTTCAGCCCTATTGTCCAACTCACGCATCAGAGTGAAGTTTCTCTGGAGTTCGCAGGGAAGATTTTCAATACCTGTGGTAAAACCAGGGCTCAAAATCAACTTCTTAATGCAGTAGTTGTCACTGGTGGTCCCAACTTAAAAAAAGGCACCAGAAAAAATTTAGAAGTACCAATAATTAAATTCTTTAGGGAAGTGCCCAAGTCACTGTTGACATCACGTGATCCCTGTAAGCGCATACAGAACCTGTCAATTTTTTCTTTGCACCACTAATTGACTTTAGACAAATTTAACAGATTGATTTTTGATTGATCAAACTGATTTAGACTAATCTAAGTGATTGATTATAGATGGCAAAACATGAGTGCTAATGCCAAAGGGTGCATGGCTGTGTAGTTGTCATTTCACAACTGGCCAAAGAGACGCAGGGCATTGAGATGTTGTATAAACGAATGGTAAATCTGAAATAACACACTCTGAAATAACTCCTGTAATTCCCACTGACTTCATGGCATGCAAAGCTATCGCTCACAACATGAAACGTACCGAATTAAGAAAAACTAGCAGTTCGTTACATTTTTGGGATTGCAGTTGGCACGAAAACCAGCATACACAGGGATCCCCAGGAAAGACTTTGAGAACCACTGCCGCAGGCATACTTTACTGGCTCCCCAATCATCTTTGTCCCCTTCCCTTAGCTCTGAGCCATGTCTCCGTAATCACGTCATAACCTCAATTATTTATCACAGAATTATTTCTAATAGTATCAATCCCCTTCTCCCAGCTCCATCCATCCCTAATAAAAAAAAATGTTAAATCACTTGATTTTATTCGTGTTATTCTTACAAGTATTCATATGTGTAGCCTTTACAGTTTCCATCCGGGCAGTCTCTACCACCTAACACTAACGACTGATTAACCTTCCTGCCCTCTCAGTCTCAAATTATACTGTGTTAACGTAAACACTTGCCTCGATTCTTATGCTTTGCAAATGGACACCTTAACCTTTGCAATAGTAACCTCATCAGTTCAACAACATATGAGATTGCTTAGCGGTATTTTTAAATGATGTGAAGACAAGAAGTTTTGAAAATACTTTCCAAGAATAATGTCAACTCTTCTAATAATACTTGGCACTGAGTTCGAATCGATTGTTGCCTGGTAAAATGCGGCGACATGACAGGAAACATGAAGCACGCAGTGACCAAACAATGTGATGACGCACTTAAAAATCAAACATCCCGCCTCCTTCAGAACCTGGCTCCCTTAGCAAACGAGTTTGCTGCCTCTTCTTTTAACCAGCTACAATAAGCCACATTTTATGAGAAAAATCGTTACTCGCCTAAAATAAAAACAGAGAGGGGTGCCAGTGCCACACCCCCTGTCAGTGGATCTGGTAATAATTGCAGCAGTTCTAATGAAAAATGTTCGCTGATCAGTGCTTATGGTTGGTATGCTTGCCGCTACCACAGTTGCAGACAGCTAGCTGGTTGCCTAACTAACTTTTCTCATGACACAGCTAAATGAAGATACGGGACAGATACATTTATTTCCGAAAAACTAAAATCTATTCAACGACATTCCAATGGGATCCGTTCGTTATTTTTGTTTTTCTTTTTAATGCACAATCGCAACGCTACCTCAGTCCCAGAATATCTTTCAGAGAGCGAAAGTGCATTTCCTTTTCTCATTTTCATACTTGGGAAGTTATGTAGCCTGTCAAACTTATCTATTACCATTAGCTCGCTAACGTAACCGTTGTACAAGTTAGAATAGCCTACTTCTGTAACTTACTGTCTAGGTAATGTTCCAGGTATATTGCTGTCGCCATCTTTACAGGATCCACGAGTAGTACTAGTACTAGGATAATAATTTTTCTTCAACCCAAAAAGCGACATGCTTTAATTATTCATGACTTATTCCACTTTCATTGGCTCAAACGGGAGTGAATACGATATGTAAGTTCTGATTGGACAAAAAGAAGGCACGGCCTTCACTCTACGGATTTAACTGGCCGAGTAGTAACAAAATCTCCGAAGACTCACTAGCTGATTTTGTATGCTTTTATGGCTTATAATGCACAATTGCAAATATTCTTAAACTACAATGTATGTAAATAACCTCAATTTAAGTGTCGCATTTAATTTCAAAGCCAAGCACTTTTTAATAAGGTATTTATCTTATCATGTAACAGTAACGGAAATAGTAACGCATTAATAGGTTAAATGGTTAAATACCATTTAAAATGGTATTTCTCGGGAAATATTTTATACGAATGTCATTTTAATTGTGATTCTATTGTTAGTCACTTTGGATAAGATCGTCAGTTAAATTAATTTAGCGGCATACAATATGTTTTTCCATGCTTTTTCTGGCGGTTCAATGACTTTTCTTAAATCCTTCAAAATATATCGAAAATATAATTTCACGACAGATATACGGTACAATTTTTTGTTGTGTGGGAAATACAACATTTCCCAGCATTCAAGTTTAGCTGTCACCTGACGCGCTGTCATTCTCTGTAAACAAGCCGCTAGTTTTCCTGGCAATCGCATTCGTACAGAGCTAACGGGAGCGGATTCATCGCACGTTCAAAGGTATTTCCTTGCGACGCAATTTATCTTACCCCTTTGCAACTTACTATTCAATGCTTATATTTCATGTTAACATATGTTGCTGAATACATTTAGTAGCTAACTTCCATTTTTATTCTTATCTTTATTATCAACTAGAGCAGTCTTGCTAACTTTAGCTAGCTACCGCTAGTATATAATCCGAGTAGCTAACCAAGCTAACGTTGTCGTGCTGTGGCTATTCATTACTAGTAGTTAGTTAGTTATATTGCTGGGTAGCTAGCTTAGCCTTCTAGGCATAGCAAAATAAAAATGTGGCCACTGTGATGGGAATGCTCAAGACTAAGTTATTCTAATGACAGTTCGTCCACTGTGCAAAGTAACCAACATAACGTTAGCTAGCTGAATCGTACAGCAATCATACCACTCAGCGGCTACGGTGTTCGAGTCGACAGCGAAAATAACGATAACATACATTTATTCCATTTTGTCGAAATTAAGTTGAACGCGAAAATCCACCCTTTGTTTTTTTTCAGTGTAATTGCCTACACATTGTTAGAAACGCAATTTATGTAACTTTTCTTTCGCATACAAAGTAGTATGATTAACACAACAATAATATTTACTCGCGTTAATTGGTGGGTACTCTTTCCAGCACGTATCCTGTCAATTTCATAATTTTATTTTTAGAAACAACGCTTTGGTGTGAGAGGCCATTCCTATATGCCCTCGAAACTAGGCATGATCTGTTGAGCCACGTGATACTGATGCAATCTACCATCCCCGGCAGTTACTTGTTTTTTTTTTTTTTTTCCCCTTATCTAGTGACATTTCTGCAAGGATGGCATATGTGAAAAGTGGATGGCTTCTAAGACAGAGTGAGTGTAAATATTATTTGTGAATATTTTTACTTGATCTGTGCTTTACTCGGGAACCTAGGAGGGGGGCAGGGGGGGCATTGTACATTTATATGGAATTGTGATTTTAATATTTCTACTGTAAGATATTCATCTGAATCCTTCCTTGAATCAGGCACCATTCTGCGACGCTGGAAGAAGAACTGGTTTGATCTGTGGTCTGATGGTCGCTTGATTTTTTATGATGACCAATATCGGCAGGACATGGAGGACCAAATACACATGAAGGTTGACTGTATCAATGTCCGCACTGGGCCTGCGTGTAGAGGTAGAAAGTCACTGGCAATGATTTCTGTACTTTTTTCATTTTCTGTATCTTTTAAAAAACTATGTAAATCTGTCAGGCCACAGTCACTCAATCACTCAATGCATGCATGAACACACACACACACACACACACACACAAAAGTATACGCTGTGCTAAGACTGTGTGCTGGTTTGTGTAACAGAAGCTGTGATTGAATCGTATGTGCAGAACAATGTGATTCAGTGACAGCTTCTGAAACATACACACACGGGCACACACAAGGATACATACACATTGTATGTATATAGAGTACTAACACAGTGTGTGTGTGTTTGTTTTTGTGTGTCTCTGGAAAGTAAAAAGGACTCCCTCTCTTCCCTGTCTGTTAATGTGTTTCCACAGATCTTACCCCACCAGAGGGTAAAGGACGGGATTCCCTACTGCAGATCGTGTGCAGAGACGGAAGGGTCATCAGCATCTGCGCAGACGGTGCAGACGATGCCTTGTGAGTTCATTAAGTGTTCAAGGGATCTTCTAACCAGTTCAGGCATGTTTCCACGGAATATTAAAGCGTTCTGGTCGATGCATGGTGACTTACGAGTATTCATTTATCGTAACTGTTGTCTTTTCACTTTGTGATCGCAAATTACGTCTATATAATCACTGCAGCTGTCAAAATAAAAATACACCCTCTGCACCAGCTCACATAGGAATTTACAAGTAAAGCACTTGAGTATGACCTGGCAGAAAGAACCAATCAGCAGAGAGAATAGACAATAGACTGCAAGACTGCAAATGAAACTAAAATCCTGCCCTGCTTCCTGGGTGTCATTACAATACCCTTGCCCTAGAAAGTGACTCTGGAGAGTAAACATGGAAAGGAGTGCCCTGTGTTTGCAGTGGTGGAGCAACTCGCTGTTCTTTTCTTTGTTTCAGGGCATGGTCAATGGCCCTGCAGGATGCCAGAATGAATTCGGTGAGCAAATATATTCGCTTATTTGGAGGAGGGATGCATTTTTCCACGTTTTCTAAAGTATTACTGTCCCTGTGCAATACATGTCACAATATAATAGTTATACATGAAGAGCTAAAGAAATACTTATGGTACCAAGCATATTTTTTATTCAAATTAGGTTGAAATCCTGATCTAAAGGCTTTCCACCACAGGATAACTAGGTACTGGTCCTTTGAAGACAATGTTGCTAACATAGGTAGCATGGCATTTTGCATTTAATCAGTTGGTGGTGTGACTGTTTTGTGGGCTGAATTTGTTAAGAAATAAAATCAAGTGGTGCATTTCAATTCTGATATTATGACTTGTATGGCAGTAACTTGAATTATCTGAACTGTGGAAGATATATTGTTGGATGTGTGAGACATTGGTCTTTCAGAAATTCTTAGGATTAACTTAATACCTCCTCAAAACTGAGATTTTAACTTTGTATGGGCTGTCCCAAGTTTTCAGGAGAAAATCTCAGCCGTGCCAGAGATTGAGGAACGTAATGGCAAATCATTTCTTTCCATACTGAAGGTTCTGTTCTGTTCTGACCAGTGAGTGCACCTTTTTGGAAACCTGTACCAGATAATGGACTGGAGTTAATGGAGACTGATGTGTCATTGTCAGTCTGTTGGCCTTGCTTTTGTTTGAGCCCTGCTGAACCAGCTACGTCTGCTTCTCTTTTCTTCCTAAGGTGCTCACCGAACCTCAGATTGGTTTCTCTGAGGAGGTGGTGGCCTCAGCCCCTCCCCCGTACACCGAGTTTGTTCCCGCTTACCAGGTGATGTCCAAAAACACAGTGGGGCTTTGGAAAATGCAGACAAGGTCTTTCCCAGAATTCCTTTATAACGCCCGACCCTCCTGACCCTCTGCAGGTGTATGACCAGGGCCACCATGGTGCCTATGGCCCGCCTCCTCCTCCTCCTCCTGGAACACAGGTGGTTTACGGCTCTGATGGACAGCCTTACGCCGTGGCGTACCCCTATCAGTACCAAGGTAAACAGAGTATTTTGCTACTCTTTGGTTATACAGCATAATGAACTACAAAAGTGTACTTTGTGAACTTTTCAAAGTATTTATTTGCCTGGCAGAGACCCTTGCCCAGATCAGCTTAGCAAGTTAGATTTTGTGCATTTTAAATTTATGTAGCAGGGTAGTTCTTGCTAAGTGCCTGACCTAAGCCTGAAGCCTGTAACTAACTAGTTACCAGTCCAACTATGACAAATCATCATATATGCTATCGTTGTATAATGCTAATGCACCTTGCTAATATAGATTTTTACCGTCCCCTTGTTAGCATTTGCCAGCAGATAATACAAACGTCTGATTTGCCTTTCAGGCAGTTACCCTCCTCGAGGAGTGAATCATGTGATCATTCAGGAACGTCGCCATGACAACGGGGGCGACATGGCACTAGGCATGCTCACTGGAGCTGTAACGGGCATGGCACTGGGCTCCCTTTTCTCTGTGTTTTAGTGTCTCTATGGCAACCCTACCCCCCTTAAACACAGCTCACACGTAACCTTCTCACACTACTGCTCTAATGTGGCGGAAACCAACTACTTCCTGGTAGCGAGGCTGGTATACGTTAGCTGCTCCACTCCACATGTCTGTGATGTTCCAGTGAAGTGCTCCATTGCCCTTTACCAAGGCCTTTAAATGTATGAACGCTCTAGCATTTCCTGTCCAGTAGCCTGTGACTCATTTCTACTTAATGACTATGAGAAAAGAGAATTTGCCTGGTTATTAATGATTCTGTAGTGAGGAAAATAATATGTAAAATAGCTTAAACACGTTGGTTCCTCTCAGCACTGTAGCTCTTATTGGAGTACTTAAAGTAACATAACAGAACTACTGGCAGATAATGATAAGCAGGGTGTTCAAAAATAGAAGTGCAATTCCAGCAAAAGGTTTATCGCTCAGACTGTACTAGCTAATTTCTTTCTTGTGGCTGTTTGTCATCTTACTGCTGATCCAGATGATAATGTCTGAGATTTCAAACCAGGTTTTAAAAAATCATTCCATGTACTTGCTTTTGAGCTATGTATACTGCCTGTAGAAGGTCTTAAATTATTATTATTTTTATTTATTTTGATTTCAGTTACTGTTATTACTGCATCTGTTTGTACACTCCTTCCCAGCTGTGGTTGTGATTCTTTAAGTAGGAGAGAAATTCGATGTTCTGCATTATGTACTATTTATTAATATTAGAGTTGTCATGAATAAAATAATGTAATCTGGAGTTGTTAATGGAGGTAAATAGGACTTAAAAGCTCTGTGCATTGGTGCAGTTCTGCGCAAAAGAAAATCATGTTATACAGTGTGGTAGTTTACTGTATTTTAAGATTTTACGCAAAAAAAAACGTTCTCTCACTTTATTCAAGACATCAGTTGCAGTAGTGTCTTTTTTGTTTAAATCCATTTTCTTGTTCATTCTAGCGGCAGCTATCAAAAAGTAGCATTTGATCAGCTAAAGTTGCTAGGAGATGATGGGGAAAAAAACATTGGTTCTTTGATATAGGTTGTGCAGTGTAAAGTGCATTGCAGGTGATACATATTTGTGGTTTTCTTAAATGCCTCAAGCCATTAATGTTCACCTAAAACATACTGTACACAAAAAATGTGCATATGTATTTATTGAGTTGTATACCTTTTCTTCATGTGTTTTTGTTGTCTGGGGAATTACGTTGTGTGCTTAAATAAGGCAGGGCTACAGCTATTAGACGGGGTTATTTTCTACACTTTCTAATGACGCTTGGTAAGTCTAGAGGGCTAAACTAATAATATGCTTTACGCTACTGCTGTGTTCTGGCCAAAATCTATATTTTAATAAAGTTAATAAATCCACTGCTTGCTACCACAATTCACAAGAATGTAGCTGAAAAAATGTAATATGTAACCTATTGCACATTTACCTCTCACTGTTGGCAAAAAGTGACATCTGTCTAGAAGAGCGACTACTTTGAATGCTGCCAGAGCCTCTTGGGGCAGATAAACCTGTTATATAAAAATAATTTCCTGAGATGTTGTGGCCTTCCCTTTAACCTGGCATGATTCTGTTTTAAAACGGAACAGACCACGGTTAATGATTTGCTTTACCTGCTGTGTAACATGCATAGTCAGTGCCTTAACAGGGCATTGGATAATATTCTGGACATCTCGTGTGGAACCGTAAATTGTGAGGACTGGTCTGCTTTGCCCTTTCCTACTCTGGTCTAATGCGTGCCCTGTGCATCTGGTAGATTGCATGTTGTATCTGATGTCACTGTGGATAAAGAAGGGAGATGGTTATATAGGGTCTGCATTATTCCACCCTTGGAACACCCATCTGTTTTGTACTCAAGAGGATGAAAGGGAAGCTTTTCTAGAGATTTTCTGCTGTGATGTAATGTTACAAAGGAGGGGATGTTCAGTCCAGCCTTTTCATTTATAAGTGAAGCTTTTCTGTCTTTGAAAATCTTTTCTTTTCCCCTCGGTCTTTAAAATGTTCTAAAATTCTACTCTTATTTGACATTAAAGCATTTAAAAAGAACTCATGACTGTGACATTTTCTTTTATTGGTACAGTTAGAAATCCCCCAGAACCTGCTCATCAGCTTTTTCATGTAATGCTACCCCCCAGATTATGTTTGTGTGTATGTGTGTGTGTATATATAGGTGTGAGTAGGTGTGCGTGCGTGTGTAGATGTATGCGTGTGTTTGTATATGTTTGCGTGTGTGTGTGTGCGCGTGTGTATTTAGCATGTGTGTGTGTATGTGTGTGGGTGTATAGCATGTTTGTGTGGGTGTGTATTTAGTGTGTGTGTGCTTGTGTTTGTTTGCATGTGTGTGGATGTGCGTGTGCGTGTGTATTTAGCGTGTGTGTGTACGTGTGTGGGTGTGTATTTAGCATGTGTGTGGGTGTGTGTGTGTGTGTGTGTATTTAGCGTGTGTGTACGTGTGTGGGTGTGTATTTAGCATGTGTGTGTGTGTGTGTGTGTGTGTGTGTGTGTGTTTTATTAGCATCATTAACATGCACTTTCTCCCCCAGGCTGGCAGTGCTGGTGGATAGAGGACTGGGGAAGTAGTGGAGAGGGGTTTATTATGGCTCCCCAGTCAGGGAAATTAATCATTTCAAAATTTTCACGCCAATTCAATATTGCATCTAGGGCATGGAAATGTTACTCTAAAGCAAAGTTCCATTTTCATTTCTTAGATGTGATTTTGAGATAAATCTCTCTTCTTGCCTGCTGATGTCAACAGTCTTAAGTCTTTGTCCTCTAATGGAGAAAGGCCTTGAGCATTATTGTTGGAGTCCAGAAGAGAGGTTGCTTCCTAAACCAGAAACACAAAGCAGCTTTTCTTATTTGCTGATTTTCTTTAATTCAGTCATTCCCTTCATGAGTTCAGTGCCTAAAATAGCAAACAGGAAGTCTACTGTTTGCGGACATTGATTCCCAGTGACAGAATAATTACTGCTCCCCTCTGGGAGAATCAATGTGACATTTTTATTTTGTCTCTTGAATCACTAAATTACACCTAATGCTAAAACTACTGTGTGAAACTTTATACAGCCTTTAGATAAAATAAAGCAATCAGACAAAAAAGAAGAATGAGAATCAATGAACAGAGATACAGTTGACTTGTATGTACCTTATATAATGTGATAGACAAGGACTTAGCCAAATGTATTGTCTACATACACACACAAGACATGTGGGCTAATTGCCACCATGTCATCAAGTTTTTATCCTGTCAGTGTGTCATCTCAAATCTATTGCTTGTAGTATTAATTTTGCTTCTTACTAATTGGGTGTTGTGATCTCTTTGTCAAATTATATACAGTATCTCAGAATTATTGAGAAAGCTGAATGTGCCACTTTGATTACATACTAACAAGCCAAGTGTGTTAGGGTGAGAAAAGAAGCGGGAACAAACCCCTGAATTAATTGTTTGTTTTTATATTTGTTTATTCTAATAGTTATTTACATTCAGAATACATACCCTTTGCTTTGAACTAATTGAATCCCCTTTGTTATCTTTGACATTAATCTGCACATATTATTCAACCGGAGCTTCTGTTGTGCATAACCATTTGTAATTTTGCTGTGTCGGTATATCGTGCTTAATTGCAAATTTAATTGTGACCTGCGAAGGGGAGAACAGTTGCCGTGGAGTGAAAGTGTGCTGCAAGAACATTACCACAAGATGGCGTTACTTATTCATAATATGGTCAAGGAACGTAGACACTCTCAGTCCCTGTACACGGAAGTACTTACAGCTAGTCTTGATGGTGCATGTCAGGAATATGTCTGTGTCTGTGCTTTGATTCATTTCGTTTATTTCTCTCTGATTTTATATTTACATTCACAAGGGCACAGAAAATCCATTGTAATTACTTGAATGACATATAGGCAAAATGCTCAAGTCTGGGATTTGTGAGGATCATGAGAGGGGAGACAGTGGCATTGTTTGCAGGAATGTCAGTGTAGTTCTTGTTTTGCAAAACAAGCACACATCATGTATTAGTCCTGGGGATGAGTTAATGTAGCCTACTGGTTTTGTTTTTCATTCAAATGAACAAATTACACCATAAAAATTTCAAGGTGGCTCTACTTAAAATAACGGGTAACCTGGCCACCTTAAACACTTGATCTTCGGTTCTTCATACTTCTTCATACAGTTCATACAGGAGAAGCAGGAAGAACTGTAGAATTGAATAACTGAACTGTTGGTCACCTAACTCAGTTTTTATTCTTTGGTAGCCTTTTTTTCTTCACCAAAGGGACTCTCAGGGGATGTGAGGTACAGACCAGTATGCTGGATCCAAAATCCAAGAGTATGATGGTTCCTCACCAACTCTACAATATTTGTAGATAGTGTCTACAAATACGTACTGCATTATTAAATATGCTCACCAGTTGAGATTGGTACAGACTCAGTAAAACAAGCAACGTTTTGCACAGTGCTGGTGTAATGTTCAGTAAGCATTCAAAACTCAATTAAAAGAGGTGAGTAGTCCAGAACAGATATTGTAAAATGCATTAATTTTAATGACAAGATCTACAAAGCAATCATTCAAACCAGGTAACAACGTAATAAATGTTAATGTTTTATTAATGGTTAATAAATGGAGCCTCTACTGACATCTCCCTCTCGCTTGTGGACAGTATTAGTCTACTGATTACATCAATTACACTCTGAAATGTAATGTTGATTGAATGCTTTGAGAACCCTACAGGAAACAGATGTCTTGGTCAATTTACTGATTGTCCTGCCATGGCCATTGGGGCGGCTGTGAGAATTTACTGTGCTTTCTGAAGGAGGCTGTCAGAACTGCCTGTGGCTCCGCTCTTAATGTACTGTGCGTGTTACACTCCGAGACTTCCTGGAAGCGTCTTTTTGTTTACCTCACAGGGTTAAGGTCCATCAGTTTGGGAGACGGGTCTCCTTGGCACCGTGCTGATATTTCTCCGGTACGTCAGCCACATTCGATGCACGCTGTGCTCTCCTGGGCATCATTAATAAAGACGGAAGGACGGTTCATCACAGCTACAAGCCACAAGGCTCCATTTAACTAGCATTCTAGCAGTGTTCATGCACATTCAATGGCACCTTGCAGAGAGTACGTAATGCACCGAGATGTGTAACAGACTTTGGGGAGATGCGCAATCATTTCAAATGATGATTCTGAAAGGTCTCCTGATAAAAGAGAGAGGAAAAGGAAAAGGAAAAGAGAGAAAGGGAGAGCATGATGGATAGAATTATCTAGCATTCATATTGTACATAGTATTATGTACAATAGGTCTACCCTCAAGAGTTAATAACAATGCTTATTGGTCACTACATGTGCTATCCCCTGTGCAGATGGCTGATTGATATCTATGCCAATATCAGCCCCTGATAGGTATTGTAGTATGGTAACATCCTCTCTCTCTTATTTTGAAAATAAGGTAGTCTAATTTCACTCTAGAGTAGACCTGAGTGACGAAGGGTTTGTTTTGTCTTCTTCTTATTCAAGGTCTCCTGTCAGGCCAACCATCATTCTGCAGCAGTTACACGCCCACATAGTGCAATTCAACATAGTTTCACTTTGACACATCTTTCAGAGAACCAGAGGGATTATAGCTTCCAACAACACAATTACTAACCAATGATATAGTAATATAGTGGTAGGCAAACATCACATAAAAATTATTTTAAATTAATATTCATGAAAAGGGGGACTTTATTTCAGCTGAAGCAGTTCTTATTTTTTTGTATGTCGCATAATATGTATGAATAAATTAAAAAAATAAAATAAAATCTGTCATCTTTTATTTGCAGCAACAGGCATTTCATTGAGGAACTTGTTTCACTTGCTTAAGGGCTTGTGAAAGATGTTGATCTAATAAGCTCCATCGATTCCCAATGGTTCCATCAGAGGTCCTTTTCATTGAAACGGGTACTGAAAAAAAAAATGAACTGTCAATGTAAAGTCACTTAATTTCAATGTATAGCACTTAATAAATGGAAGGCCTGTCCAGAACTTTTATACGTAACCTTATGCCTTTTACGTTATTTGCGTAAAGAATGGATGAACCACACCAACAGCAGCAAAGGGATTAGTGGAGTATGCATTCACATTGTACTGGATCAAATGTATATTGGAAATACTTGAAAAGATTGAATATTTGAAAACACTTCTTCACATTCCTGAGAATTCTCAGTGAAACATGTCACCACTGTAACTACAACATACATATACAGGAACAAACAACATACATTCACAGGAACACATTTTGATATTACTTTTTGACGAAAAAAATAGATGTTTCTTTTGAAGTTGTCAATAATCTACAGGACTTTTGCTGTTATAACAAGCTTTGTGTTTTAGGGCTAATGTACGGGACATAATTATTTGACCTCGGTCTGATTAACATACAGGGGTGTTCTCACTGATGTATATCCCCTGTGCCTTTCTAGTTTTTGATGGTTTCTCTCCATTTATTTGGGAGGCACATGATCATTGCTTACTTGTCATTCAGGTAAAGGCAGACGGTTGTGTATTTAGCAGCAAGTACTGCACAGCACTTCCCCTCCCAGAGGAATAAAAGCTTCTTCTTGGTGTTTGTCTGGTCTATGAAGAATAAAGAGATAGATTGTTAGATTTGAAGGGGAAACTGTCACAGTCTCTTTCCTTCTGTGACAGTATTTTTCACATGGTGTTAGGAAATGCCACTTTCTCTCTCCCTCTCCTCCGTTAGGAGCACAGCCTTGTCTGTCGGGTCACCCAGTTCTGGAAGTGTAGGTTGCTCTTAGCCTGGTCAGGCTGAACTCACTGAGACCGTGCCTGCTAACTTGTGATGTGTCCTGCAAGGTTCAGTGCTGGGCCCTCTCCTGTTCACTTTCAGTGCAAATCCCTGCTATTCCGATAATTCTTGCTGTTGGTAATAGAATAATCCTATCTGTCCTCATCTTGGTATAAGTTTTCAGTTTAGTTTAGAACAACATGTTTTAATAACATAAAATTAAAAAATGCAGTATTAAGGCTTATACATGTAGTACACCCCCCCCCCCCCCCTCTCCACACACACACACACACACATTCAGACTGACTGCAATGCGCAAGGTCTTGGCAGGCTGTCCCAGAAAGCTATGGAGTGCACTTTACATAGATCATGTTGAAGAATGATTATAGATAATTCTTACCCAAGGTCACCCTCTCTGAGAGGACAAAGTTTTTTTCCACCAAAGAAGAAACCCCACTCTGAGACAGCTTTTCGCTTTGGCTGTCGTATAAGCTATATGCAAATAGGCGATGTTCATGAAAACAGGTGATGAGTTGAAAACAAAACAAAAAGGAGAGGATATCAACATAATTATGAATGGTTGCGCTGATTGCATATGAACAGTAGTGAATATATCAAGTATATACAACATCCTGAATTGGCAATATGCAGCTTCAAATTGCAGCGATCAAGACCTTGTCCATTCCACTCAGGAACACCTTGGAACACCAACTGTGACATGTGACAGCATTGCGCAGTGAGACCATCCATCAGGTCTGGCGCTCCTGTCAGGGTAATGGCTGCAGTCTGAAGTCGCTGTAGTCCAGGTGTAGTTTCTGAACTACACACCTGATTGGCATTCAATCTCTCACCCCACAGGCCAGGCTTTTCACAAGCATGCTTATTATGGCACTGCTGCCATGAGACTGAGTAGTGACCCTGTCAAGGGCAGAAGAGTGGGTGTATGTGTATGTGTGTGTGTGTGTGTGTGTGTGTGTGTGTGTGCGTGTGCAGACACTGCACTTCAGAATGCAACAGTTTCTCTCGAATTGAGGATTTGCACAGTGTCTGTTGATAGCGTGTGTGTGTGTGCGTGTGTGTGACCGTCATATGTGACCCTGCTTTGGGATTTCAAATGTTAAGTGTTCAAGAGAGGTGGCTACATGGCACCACTGTGTTCCAACGAGACTGCAAAGCTGGACAGTTAATTTAAAAATGTCAAGCGTCAGGCGTGCTCTGCAACTTCTGGAATAACTGTCTGGCTGAGCTGACACTGTGAAGACAAATGTGAAGCAGGTAAGTAATGACAAAAAGAGCGAGGGTGGAAATTGCGTGCGCGAGGTTAAATCTCAGTGGAGTATGCAGAAATATCACTCTATGAAACCTGGGATGCACAGAATGCCATCTCTATGAAAACATTTATGGAGCTGGTCTTCATGTTCTCTGTCTGTTGATGGCCATCCTGATTATTGACCTGAAAATTTGGTGCATTTGGGCAACAGCAGATAATGTTCTCACGCATGCCACATGTCGAAACCTCAACTGTTTTCATTGGACATGTCGTTCACAGAAATGGGTTCTGCTCCAATAAAAAAACAAAGATGCAAACAGACTGCAATTATTCAGGAGGCCCCCTTGATATTCAGTTACTTCTTCTTTCACAGCCCATATATGGAAATTGTTTTATCATATCTTATTGTTATGACCCAGTACAGCCTAGCCTATCTTACTGCTATTTTTTGTATGCGAATCAAAAAAAAAAAAGATATGAAAGTTGGAGCTCTGGTCAATCTATTGTGACCTGCCTCCCACTGCCAGCAATGTGAGAAACTGTAGAGAGAACAACAACTGTGACTCATCTACATGAGCACTTTTTCTTCGGAGAAAGGTCTCTCCATCAAAATGCAAAGTGCATCATGGTTTTGCTTCCAAGTAGTAAGGTTATATCCTATTTGCAATTAATCTCAGTATATAACAAACAGAAAATTGATGCATCCACTTTAGAATGTTTAAAAAATGTCTAAAGGTTTTGTAATATGGTCATTTGAGAGGTTCATGAACTGGAAGAATATCTCATCAATAGTATAGTACCTATACATACCAGTGTATAGTAATATTGAGTATGTTTGCCTATTTCATTATTTATTTTATGAAAAAAAAAAAAAAAAAACATTTAACCACTTCCAGAACGATCCATGTGTGACCTGCACTAACAGAAGCACCACTAGAGAGTGCTGTTGTGTCAAATTGCTGCTGTTTGGCACAATGATGGATTCTGGCACTCTTCCTGGCATAATAATGTTACAGGCATTTCCAGACACATTGCCCACTTCAGCATCCTGTCACAATGTACAACTGCTTACTGTATGCCTTCTTCCCAGCTGTGTGGTACTGAGCCTGGGATGACAAAATGGCGTCATACGTCTGAAAGAGAACAGCTTAAGCAGGATGTACCAAACAGTACGGAGCAAATGGTCATTCTCTCAAACCACGAAGGGCTACACTAGCAAAAAAGTAAAGGCAATGTTCATTCTTTTTGTATCTCCCCACCTCCCACCTTCACCATGAACTTTGACACCATTGCTTGTGAAATGTCAGAAAAACAAGCTGCCTTGCTTAGTGAAGCTCCTTCGAAAGATGAATACAGGCTGCCCAAGGCAGGCACAGTGTTTTGGACATGAATGCAAAACAGGGAGGATCAGACAGTTTTAGAAACTCAAGATGTACGAGAAGATTACCCGTTTTGCTTATTAGGCACATTAGCCAGAACTGTGAAAAGTGTTATTCTCAAGAGCCTGCTCCACAGTAATTAATTATTAATGAGTTAATATTTATCTATACAGAAAAGAGCTTTTAATTGATATGAAATTAATATATGAAAGGAATGAAATGCGTTGGCTCCAAAAATTCTCAGGAAATGAGAGGGCCACAGAGTAAAGAGTTTTTTTTTTCTTTATTAATGCAAAATCAATTACTCATTTGCAATGCATCTGATTAATTACAGAACAGTTAATGTTTTTAAAAACTTTTTTAGGATGAGGACAGGTTAATCACTGAAACTTCTGAAGTCTTCCCTCTGGACCCAACGTATAACTCGTACTTGTGCAGTTTTGTAATATGGTACACCAACTTTTTTTGTGGAAAACAACTTTGCCCTCTCTGAGAGGGTGACACCTCCCCTCCCCCACCCTACCTCCCCTGCCAATTCTACACTATAAATGAAAATCTAATTTTTAAATAAAATTTTAATGTATCAAATATGAAATGGTGGCAAGTATTGAAATATGTAATGATTTATGTTCATGACCCCTTCCTTCCATAAGGACCAGACCATTAGACGCAATCAGAGCCTGCAGATGCATAATGACAATTTCCTCTTTTAAATCTATTGCTTGCATCATGAGAAAGAACATTCATTGTTCATACCACCACGCAATCTGCCCGTGCCGACTGGCTGAAGCTAAGCAAGTGTGGGCTTGTTTAGTGCTTGGATGGGAGACCACCAGGCAATACTGAGTTGCTGCTAGAAGTGTTGTTGGTGGGCCAGCAGGGGGCAATCTTCCCTCTGGTCAAATAAACCCCAATGCCCCAGTGCAGTGATGGGGACACTGTGCTGTAGGAGATGCCGTCTTTTGGATGAGACATTAAACCGAAGTCCTGACTCACTGTGGTCATTAAAGATCCCATGACACTATTTGCAAAGAGTAGGGGGTTCCCCGGTGTCCTGGCTAAAATCCCAGATCTGGCTCTCGCAAAAACTTGCCACCTAATTATCCCCTGATTTAATTGGCTAAAAGAAATGTTCTCTCCCTCCAGTGAAGCTGCTCAGTGGCCAACAATAGAGGATTGTGGTTGTACTGGGCAGCTCTCAGGTGTGAATGTGCGAGTGTGAAGCAGGGCATTGCTGCAAAAGTGCTCAGTGAACCTACCCCGGGTAAATAAAGGTTAAATAAATAAAAAAACACTGTCTTTAGAATAAATTTAAATTTAAAATATTTTTTTTCCAGTTGATAAAGTCCACAGATGTAATAGGAAAAAAAGCCATATCATAACAAAGAACATTTTATTTGTTTACTACTGAAGTAAAATGCATTGTTATTTATTTTAATTGTTTTATCTGCCACACCCAGTCAAGCCCCTCCCTCCAGCCCCCTTAGACATCGCGCATTGGGATCATGGAAGTAATTTAGTACTTGCCCTCCCATTTCACAGTCATCAGACCTAATGATGCAGCCCATGTGCTGGTCCTGCTGGTGATGAGGGGAGAAAGAAGGCTGAACCCAGGCAGTTTTCTCCTCTCAATGTAACCTCTAGGAGCCATTAATAGTCCATTACTACCCAACCCCCTCTCCCCTATCTCCAATTCTGTTTAATTAGGGAAAGCAGTTAACATTAGCATGTAACATTACATTAGCATGTAACATAATGACATTGGGACTCAAGCTATATTTGAATCAGTTTTCTGTTTTGTATTTATTTATTTATGCCCCTCTGCTATTCTGTCTATTGTTTACCCTTCCACAGGAATGTCTGTAGAACGTGTCCACAGAATACTTCATTTGAAAGAAACTTCCCAATTGGAGTACAGTAGAATGACTTGACAGCTTCATGTCTTCAAACATGCCCCTCAAAAGTAAATTATTTGTCTAATTTACATATAAATTTAATTGGGTGTACATTAGTCTGGACAAACGCATGTACTTTCTGGGGCAAAAGGGAGGAGCCTCTGCTGCTGGGAGCCAGCGGCAGCTTCCCTATTGGCTAATGGAACTGTCTGTCTCAGTGTGCCGGTTCTCCCTCCCCCCCCGACACTCCCTCTGTTCCTTGTGTGCTGCAATCTAAGTCCCGACTGAAACACACCAGTGAAACGGACAAAGCTATCTGCTAAAAACAGAATTATGGACAAATTCGAAGAAGAATTTAATTCTGTTATATCACAGACTTGCCAAATACATGGCATGACTTTGTTGAAGGACCTTCAGCGCGTATGTTTGGATTTGCTGTTATCGAACAGAGATGTACTCGCTTGAGTGCCTACAGGATTTGGCAAAAGTTTAATTTTTCAAGCGTGGCCTATGGTATGCAGTCTGCTATCAAATAAATACCCAGAAAAATGGCCAGAAGAAGCAATGGTTTTGATTGTTTGCCTGTTAAAATCAATACAATCATTTTTCCCAAATAGTGATGAACAGATGCAGGTTTGTGGAAAAGTTTGCCTCCAGTAATGTTTTCCGGTGCATGTTTCAGACCACGTCTGGCCAAAACACTCTGATTGGTTGGGATAATACAACTATCCCGGGAAGGTTGCCTCCTTCATTTATGCCTAGAACGTCAAGGCATCGGCCAGGCTCTGTTGAACGAAATGAAAAAAGAGACTGGCTCGCGAGGCTAGGTGTACATTAACATACTACATTTCACTAGGTGGCCATTAACATATTTAATTTCAGTGGCATTTATATATTCAGTTTATTCAGGTGGGCAATTGTGATGAGTGCTGTTCCCCTCACATTAGTTCTCCTGACTGAGAACGAGCCTTCACTTCAATGCAATTCATTTTTCACCTGAAGGGAAACACCACTGTATTAATCAAGCACCCAGCTGTGCTGCTTGAACACACCTTTTCAATCTGCATTGCTGTCATTCAGAAAAAAAGAACTTTTGTGGTTTGTCACCCTATTAAGTATTCCGCATCTACATGTGTAACTATAGCGACATGGCAGGTTAAGGTAATGAACCTATTCAGATAATATAATTTCTAAACATTACTATCTATCAGATACAAAGATACAAGAAGTCATTTGGTCTACAGTGCATTTTTATTTTCAATGGAGGTGCAAAAGCATATTAACTCATATAAGATACAGTAAGACAGAGGAATCAGTCAGATTTTCATGCGCCTAACAGGGTAATAAATAACCATCCAACTCAAATGAGGCATTGCACTTCTTATCTACCCTCACAAAATAAAATCAAGCAAGTCCCAAAGAGACTCAGGCAAGCACTCATTTTAATTAGTAATGCCAGTGGCTAGTTCCTGGGGAATGTGAAGCCAGAATAACCATGGATATTGAATCGCTTGAGTGCTCTACTCTTTAACAACGGTCAAATACATTTGGGAACAAGACCATTGTATTGCCCTGCATCTTTTCACAAAGGCAATTATTTTCTTGTCGATTGATAATTGCTGCTTAGATTCAAGTTAATCTGATGTCTTTCAGAAAATTATGTTCATACAGTTGAAAATGTCCAATAAAGCACCAATGCAGATAAAAGTCTTGATGTTTTTAATGATTTATGTGATTATAGAATGTGCACGGCTTTGACCTGTCACTGACCTGTGTGATGTGGCCTGAGCCATTCTTATCAGATGCACAGTCACTTCAATCGAGAAGTCTTCTGTTATCCAATGCATCCAGAATGATCACACAGGTCCACAGCAACACCACTTTCTCATCACTACAAATTTCAACAGAAAAATTAGACTTGAGCTTTTTCAAAACTTGCAAATGGAATGTAGGGAATTCTGAGTGGGGAAAGATGCTATAGAAACATGAGATTAAGAGTTAACCTGGCATGTATGTTTTGTTACTGGGCAGCATGCTTGCATCTCGAGACTTACTTGGCTTGATACTCAGAGGTTCCTTTAGACTTGGAATCTGTTTTCAGAAATTCAATCTTGAAACTTGTTGCCTAATTCAGTATTCAGAGGTCCCAAAATTATATAAAAATACCTAAATTGACATATGGAACCAAAATCATCATTTTTGACGGTGGTGCCTCCCCTTAAGACTTTGGATCTGTTGTTAGAAACTCAATCTTGTGATTGGTTACCTAATTCAGTTCTCAGAATACCCTTAAAACTTGGAATCTAGCTCTGCATGTGGCGTGAGCTCTGACACCCAGATTCAAGTATACATACCACAGTGCTGGGGACACCCTTGCACTTTAGGACATACACATTGGCTCTTGTAGGTTCACATAAGCTGGACTCTAAGCAGGGGTTAAATTGGGATTTGGGCGGTGGGTGGACCCTGAGATCCGGTGGGAGGTGGGTACAAACCAATGAATGCCTCAGCTCAAAATAGTTGTATCTTTAATGTATTGTGCCCATAATTGTAATTAAGGAAAACAATGTTTTAAAAAGAATGTATACTATTGATGCAAGCTTTTACATAAAATATTTCAAGTTTATTGAGAGTCATTAATGCTGAGAATTTTTTTTACCTACAAAAATAATCGGTCATCCTCCTCTATTGTCCTCCCTTTCTTCTTGCTTTATCCATCTTTCTTAAACTGTTGAATTGAAACAAAATAAGCGGCGACTGGTGAGCTGAAAATTGGTGGGGTGCAAAACTTTCCTTTAAACTAATCATTGATCTCAAACTGTTTGCATTAATATTCAGTGATTAACAAGCATGCAAATGATCTGACTAATCAATTGAAAAGGAACACACAGCTTCTTCGCATTGTATTGAATGATAAATGCGATATAGAAAAATCCGTTTTAATCACTAAGCAGTAGCGAAATCTTCCCCTGATTTTCCTTGAGTATCATTACAATTAATCCACAAAATAGGATACACAATACTATCATATATAGCCAGCTCTCCCCAAATAGGCAGTTTTAGCGAGTAGCCTAGGCCTTAGCCTACATTTATTTTCATTTGCGGTACGAAATTGTGCACATTTTTAATCAACATTATTTGTGGATACATGCACTTCATTCTTCGCACTTCATGGCAAATATCTGCAATGCGTAGATTGTAAACAAAATTGAAGTGCAGGTTTTGTTTTTTGCTGGTTATTCTGAAAGCTAACACAGTAGATAGGTGTATCTTGTTTGTTAAGTGTAGACTACTTGGTGATTAAAATGGATTTTTAACGGATAAATTTATGATTTACCCTAACACAGTATGAAGACGCTGTGTGTTAGCCCCACTTGCCATTTGATGAGTCCAATCGTTGGCACACTTGATAATGAAGGAAAATTACTAATGAAAACAGGTTGAGATCAATGATTAGTTTAAAGGAAAGTTTTGCGCAGTTATGTAGGCTATGTGGGAAATATTAAATCCTAGCTTAGCTGCTGACCAGCAACCTGCTGATTTTGCTCAAGCAATCAAAGTTACCGTTAATAATAGCCGGTGTTTGTGGGGGCTGTTTATTCATCACTCTTTAAAATGTTCCATAGATGAAATTACATCTTAATGAAATTACCTATCGTGTCCGCTTCCAAACAATCAAGACAATCAACGATATTTTTCTTTTTGTGCCTGTCTATATAAACGACTGTTCCTCCTGAGTTTTTTTTTTTTTGATTGGTTGCGCGAGTAACTGGCTAGAGGGAACACATGGACTGGAGCATACGAAAAATGTTTATTTATTTACCAAAGGTGGGTGGACACCGTCCACCTGCGTCCACCCCCAATTTAACCCCTGGCTCTAAGTATTTATAAAACAGCAAAAGACTTGAAGAGAAAGGTGCTGATGAGATGAAAATATGATGATTTATTAATAAACATAATCACCGGTCAGTGAGAGCAAATGTGAACACATGAAATATCTATAGCTGAACACAGGATGACATGCTGGCTAAGGTGAATATTACATGAACATGTAATATTACATATTTACCGACCAAGTACACAACAAAATGATTCTGTACGATGATGACGATGGTACCAGGACTTCCCTTAAATACAATCCTGAGCAAGCCTTCCACTCACCACAGTGCCCTTTGTTCACTCAAATAATGTCTGGACAGGAATCAACCTGTAACAGCTTGGCCCCTCCTACTTACCTGTAAGAGAGAAACTGCATTGTATACTTTTCCAATCTGGTAAACTAGTGCTAGTAAAATATGTTTTGTATGATTTTGATCTTATGATTGTACCTATCAATTTTCTAGATATATTTCTATGGAAGTCCAAGCGATGGTTCGTCCGTGATCTAGACACTCTTGTAAGCAAACCCATCTTCCACAGTTCTCCTTCTGACCACATTCCCACATTTATTCCTTTCCAAATGTATCTAAGAACCCCCTCTATCACATTCTGTTCCATATTAATGCGCATTTCTTGTGCTGTGGTACTGTCCATGTGTTGTAAAGTGATTTATTTTCATTAGTGTCCAGTTTTGTCCTGCCCTCTTGACCTCGGTATTGTCCATAGCCTGGTATTTCAAGGGGGTCATCTGCCTGTCCTTTTGACCCTTCAACCTGGTATGCCCATGGTCTGGTCTTCCACCCATGGCTTGTGCTGCCAGTTATAGCCTGTGGCATTTGTGGTTTCACCAGTCTACTGCAATACAATTTGTGATGGTGCACCTACAAGCTATAGGTCGACCATCACAAAATAAAATGGTTTGCAATTCCTCGTCACCCATAAAATGTTTAATCACAACACGGAAACACTGTCATTTATTTGGATAATGTACCCATTATGAAAGTATTACAAGTGTAATGGAATTCTGTGCTGTGAGTTATTCATAAGTGCACTAACATCTATCCTACCTCTGCTTTTGTTGTTTGTGCAGGAGATCTGGAAATCTAACAGATGATTATGCATATAAAATTGTCTGTTTGTGTAGTTTTCATCATTGTGGTTATTTGGTGAAATGGTGATTTGTTAGTTCTTGTTAACTTTACGCAGCATAGTACCTCATGACTGCTTTTGCAAGACACAATTTTTCCAACAGCTGTGACAAAGTGAATGGCTCATAAATTACTGTGAAAAGGCAAACGCTCAGCAATCGTTTTAGGGCGCTCTGTACAACAAAATATCATAAATTTACTAGTTTGATGTACAAATTCAATCGTCAAGAAATAAATGAGCAAAAATGTGATTAGCTCAAAATAAATGAGAATGAAAGAGGTGAACACAGTGCCCTCTGAAGTTTAGCAAGAACAGCCGATAGCAGATAGCAGATGCAGCAGTCATTGTTCAAATGCAATGAAAGCAACTTCGGGACTCCCTATATCATAATTGAGATAATGGGGAAAGGGAGGTAATGGCATGATAAAAAAAGGAATGGAAACTCGTTATTCTTCAATAGGCTTTTTATCACAGGGAAATTCAATTACCATGATTGCATCGGGGTTAATTCCGAGTTTGATAAAAGACTGATCTCCTCAACCGTCCCCCCCCTACCCCCCCCCCCCCCCCCCCTTGCCTCACCCTTCCAACATCAACGCCAGCACAGCTCTTTGTGTCCACGAGAGAACATACTTCAAATTATGGAGAAAATCATTGCAGGATCATAATGATCATAATTACAGACTACTGCAGAAAATAGATATTATACGTGATGATAAATATGAGGATGCCCATTATCAGTTCTTCCATGATGTATTATAAGCCCATACATCCATGCTACATTTCTTGGTGTGTATAGTAATTTATACATGCCAGGTGTGGATGATAATTTCCTGGGGTAACATAATGGATTGGTTAGTGAAAATAAGGGGGATTATCCTTGGTTTTGCAGCAGCAGTGATGCAGTTTTGTGTGTGTGTGTGTGTGTGTGTGTGTGGTGTTGGTGGGGAGGGGGGGGTGCATTTGTATTCATATAAAATTAATTAGAGAAAAATATAAGCATACACCATAATGCAAGGATTTTTTAATGATACATTAGAATGTGTGTGTGTGCTTCTGTGTGTGTGTGAGTGCATGTGTGTGTGTGGGTGTGTGTGTGTGTGTGTGTTTGTGTGTGTGTCACATCAGTATATTTGGGAAATATGGGAATACAGCAGGAGACATAACAAAACAGGGTTAAAATAAAAGGAAAATCCTTGGTGTAAGTATGTACATGGTCTTCTGGGCCCTTCATAATCCATTATGTGGCCACGACACATTATCACTCAACTTTGTGAACTGTCAAAAAAGCCAAGAAAATAATTCATTGTTGTTCTTATTTCGACAAAACTACTCATTTGACAGGTCTGTCACACAGCAGGGTCTGTGACCTTGATGTGTGTTTCATTTCAACATTGGGGAGACACACTGCTGTATATGCTGTATAAAGATCAAGTCTCACAAGTGCACTATCTAGTCTAGCAATTCATTTGCATGAAAATATTGGGGGTTCTTCGCCTCCCTGTCAAACATACACATATGGTCTGTAAGCATGGATGTCTATCTCACTACAGTATATTACAAACTCCTGAGCCACATTACAAATATTTACATATAGAGGGAAGAGAAAGAGAGAAAAATGAAAACAAATTTTGATATAATTTTTTAAAGATCTGTGAAAATTGGTATATGTTTAGTTAGTTATTACAATCTTGTCAGAATAAATTTTCCCACTAAGAACCAGGAAATTGCCCCTGTGATAATGCAATATTTGATCTTAACTTACAAATAAAAGTTTCCCTTTTTTGATAACAATTGCATTTTTTCTTACATTTTTGCAATCCCTAAACTGGAGGGGAATATATAGTAGGATGAAACAGACAATAACTGATATTGAATTGAATTGAATAAAATTAGAGACAAAATCATGAAAGTATACATATGATGATTATTAACATCGTAACAGGTAACCATTTCATATAGGGTAGGTTAATGTGAAGATAAAAGAATAACTACTCACAATGGAGACTGTAAATAATGTGCAGATAAAAATGGCACAGGTAAATTACCAAAATTCATGATCTAGTGGTTGTATATATATGAGGTCCATATTAAGGGAATCAACATGAAGACAGCACCTTGAACAATGGAGATCTCATTGGTTACAAATTAAACTATGTGCATGCCTATTCAAAAATGACCAGACATGGTCAATTTAAGAATGGTAAATTAAATTAGTCAAGTGAAAATGAAACCTGTAAGAAAAAGAAGGCCACTGTTTTCTTATTGCCTAGTTTGTAAAGCCTAATTTGTGTGTTCATTCTCATTACTGCAGGCTCCTTTCTGGGAAAGGGCAGACACTCTCATCTATAGCATGTCATGTGAAGCCTCTGCTTCTGTCACTCCAGAGTCCACTCATTAAGTTCACAGACATTGAGTTGGGTTATATGTAATTCAGTGCAGGCAGACAATGGACCAGAGGGGGTTGCCAGTGCGTTGAGACACGGAAGATCCCACTGACTGACGTATCCTGACGCTGCAATCCCTTATTAGCAACAGTCAGCACTACTAATTGCCTGGATTGGACATCAGACCATGGGGCCAAGTCACTCTTTCTAACATTGCTTTAACAGGATGATTCACCCAGCAGCTTTATTTAACGTGACTGTAAAGGTAAATTTGCGAATGGCTACATTGTTTGGGGTTACTATGGCATGTATTGAGAATCAGAGACAAAACAAGAATTCAACTGCATTTGAATGTCAAATTATATCTGTCTATACATTTCCACCAGTCCCTATGATTGAATGGGTGGAGTTCAATGTAATATCAGGTTCTTAGTTGTTGGGTCCAGGTCCTACATGATATCATGAAGGACCTGATGTAATGGCCAATAAATGTGTTAGTCTAATTTCATATTTCCTCCCATAGTCTGAGGCAAATACAAGTATTCTCCCCCGCTAAAACAACCTCTTTGAACCTGAGCTAAACATTCCTGAAACATTGCTTTGCCATTGAGAATCATTATCCGTGTTAACAATACAGATAGAATCTGCTCTCCGCACAGGTTCATTTGTATGAATTAGCATATAGCAAACAACCACAATAAAGTTTCAGGCTTGTAAAATGAAGTTCAGTCACTTTACTGGCAAAACCATTTCTTGTGAAACTGCACAGAAATAACAGAATTAAAGTTTGTTACAAATTTGCATTGTTTATTTTTATTGTTTCATACAACCCGGTTACAACAATGTATCGAATTTAGCATATTATTACTAGCATAAAGAGTGGTCAGGAGATTTTAAGAACGATACATCTTATAATTTATCTACATTAATATGCATTAAACAGCGGATAATTATTTTGTTAGATTTATCAACAAAACTATTTATATCAACTTATTAATCATAACCACATATATCTCAAGGCTAATGAAGAAACAAAAGCTGAGGCATTAACATCAGTCATCTTGTTTTAAAAATTAAACACGGTCTTAAAATGTCTTTTAATAAACAATGGAACTACATAATGTTCTTATCAAGTGTCTTCCGTAACATTGCCATATACTAAAAGAAGCTATATACTAATGTTAACCATAAGAAGAAGCCATTTGCCTATGAATCATGCTTAACATTCACCTTGAGGGTTTAAAGCCTGCGCTGAAATGTATTCTCTAATACTGAGAAGTTTGGTGTAGACTATTGCTAATTGTTTTCCTGTCTGAGGTAGGCTACAGTAGGTGATATATAGGGGCTTATATTTCCTGTTTTGCAGAAAGTGTGGACCGAATCTCAGAATATGGGTTTAAAGGTGGAATTTACACAGAAACCTGAATGTGACAGAATTGTGAGTTCTTTGTGTAAATGTTACAAATTGTATTTGGTGCCATTGCACAATGAGAATACCATTTGCGTATCTCTGATGTGTTTGTTTACTTGTGGGTGGGACCATTTTGGAGGTGGGGTGCCGGGACGCACCTGACCATGCCCATACAATCCTGAGGTTTTTTTCAATACAGATTTTATGCCTGATTTGAGACAAGTGTTATTACCATTATTGACATAACTTTGAATAGACATTTGGTGGATGTGTAGTGGATACATCCTGCTGTGATAATTTTTTTTTTTCAACTATTTTCAGCCACTTTACAATCACTGTAATGATTTTGATATCTAATTGTGTTCAGCACCATGACGGCTGGTACATTGCTATATACACAGTTGAATGTAGGCTGTCACATATAAACACTATTTGCAAGATAAAATTTCCATGCTCTTCCACAGTATCATATGATAATTTAATTTACTGCTTAGGATAGTTATGTTGTGTGGCATATATTGTAACTGTTAATTTAGTTCTGTATCTAGCTTGATTGTAAATTTGAACATTCAAATGAATCTAAATAATTTTGTTTGAAAAAACCTAAAACATATAGGTGTAACGAGCTGAAGTAAACATTTAGGTTTATCCAATGGAACATTTTTTTTTTCAGTTCTGATTTGATATTCACATTTCTACTTAGCCAGACCCAAGCTAACTATTTCTCTCTGGAACTGATTTCAAATGTAAATCAGCAATGTAATTTTCCATAACATAAAATTAATTCTCTAACTTGCTTAGGAAGTATTACATGCTTTGACTGTCTTGGATCCTCCTAAAATCTGGGAGAGCACCACAGAGCACACAGAGTCTTCTCTTCCAAAGCCTCTTGCTTCTTCTGCCAGCTGCCCCTACAGCTGCCTGCTACTGTTCCATGATCTGTGCACATGTGCTTTATACCCACGTACAGTAGATCTGTCAGGACAAAAAGAAAAGAATTACATTTAACATGATCTGAACAATTGAAATGAGGTTATCACATACAGGATAAGCAGAGCTTAATGTACACCCCAGTTTCATCTGCGGCTGTGACGTCATCACTGCGATCACAATAAAACCTCAGTTAGCAACCTGAGCGAAGCATTTAAATCTTTCACACATTGAGCTAATTTGTGCCTTGTGGTTGGCGAAGGTCACGGTTTCGATCCCCAACTCATAGCGCTCCAGTTGTGTTGAGTTTACCATGTCTATCTGTAAGATGAGTGCCATTATGTCAGAAGATCAATACCTTGATATTTGATGCTATCATAAAGCCTGACAGTCTGGCTTTAATTGTCTTCCACTTTTTTGATGTTGGTCACCGGGGGACTACTGGCCAAGGCAGGGGTGATGCACATGACTGGCGACCGTGACTGGCCTAACTAGCTCAACCTTTATTTGGGCTGATTGCTCACCTTTACCAGCTCTATCAAGTATTTGGCCATTTTCAGCCGCCATGATACAAGTATGGCTCACCCTATGCTAATTCCTTTGTTTGCATCCAATTCCAAGACTAGCGATATTTGATTAAACTTGAACTATTTGATCTAAAGACTATATAATATGGTTATAAACATGATATAACACCTGTGATGAACATTATTGACAGCATATTATAGTTATACTGTCATTGTATATGCAGTGATCATTTTTGAATCCAGCATTTTGATTAACAGATTATATAGAGTGTTACATTTTTCATAATCTGTAATACTCTGTCATGACAAGTTATGACATGTTACGTCATGCCTGTAACAACCTCATGAAGGATTTATGACAGATACTTTTTGTAGTGCTCACCAATATTTTCGTTACTACTGTAATCATAATATTTATTGCTGCCTCCATGCTGTACTCTTATAATAATGAATGTCAGGTACACAAAGTCATTTAATTTCTCAGCTGGTTGTCCACAGCTATACCAATAATATGTTTTCAGCAGCAAAGTCAATGTTGCTTTGTGGAAGTATGTTCACCTCAATGAACATTTGCTAATTGGAAACACAAATACCATTGGACTAATTGAGTAGTTGGGGGGCTGTTGCGTAGCCATTGTGATTATGAAGAAATTCAATCACACATTTATAAAGCATAACCCTGTCAGAACTCATTTCAATCAAAGTCCATGAATGATAAAGCGATTAAAAAAGTGGAGGCAAACCCCAAGTCAACATATGGTAAAGCTCTTAAGTTGACCAAATGCACACTCACAGTAATTGTGATGTCTATGAGCAACAGTGACAGTTAAATGGGACAACAAGCCCAAGGGCTAACTTATACTGTACTAGTAGCAGCATATAGCCATATTTACTAAAGTTTGCATGCCATAGTTCACTCATGACAGTGACAACTGTCATACTGTGCATCCTGGCCAAAGGGGTGTCTGTGGGTTGGTCTGCTACTGAGCATATTCCTATCCTGATAGGCTATAAATCAATCAATCAATCAATCAATCAATTAATTAATTAATTAATTTATATAGCGTGTTTCACAACAATTGTCACAATACGCTTCACAGACAATCCTGGCCTAGAAGTTAAATCCAATTGAGAAAAAACAAAAAACAAAAAAAAACAAAACAAGAATTGCACCAAACTTAGTGTTTACACTCAGAAGAAATGTTCCCATCATATTATATATATATTTTTGTCTCTATTCTTATTTTAGGGAGTGAAAAAGAGACTGCTCCACCTATTCGTTTTTGTTTGGAGTGCAGAACATGAGTCATTTATTTTAGACAACGAGAGAGAGAGAAAGAGAGAGAAAGAGAGAGAGAGCTGGAAAAAACAGCCGACAGGGGCGGAGCCAACAGTAGTGGCACCCATATGCCAAAGTTGTGGAAACACAAGCCCGGAGGCCAGCCATGACAATTTAATGGAGAAGAATTGAGCCTGATCCATGCTGGTAATGTCCCTAGGCATTACTCTGCTCTCTCTCTCAGAGATAGGACTAAAAACAGCACTCCTGCACACCCCGCCTCTTAAGAGGCTGCTGCTGCTGTCTCCCTGAAAGACAGCCTTCAGTGTCGTAGGCTCTCCTGACACATCCACACTTGTCACAAATTCAGGGACTCATTCTGCATTTTCGCTCATAAGCATTTTATACTTCAAAAGGAAGCTAAGCTTAGCTTGTCTTTTACACGAAGCAAAATGTTCAAGGTGAAGTTCCTTGTTCAAAAGCAATCAAAAAGGTCAAAAGGGAATATTCCTGTAAAAAAATCATCTGTTTTTATAGTCAATCAGACTTTAAGGAATGAGTTATAGACAAATAGTTTTATGTGCCTTGCTTTAATAGTTGAATATCTCTCAGCAAACGTCTTACTTCACGCACATCTATGCAAAATAAAAGCAAAAGAACACCCAAAAGATGGGAAATTTAATGGTGACACATTCTGACTACACTCCAAGTAAGGTGAACACTCCAAGTAAGCTGTGTTGATCACGGCAATGTAATAAAAGTTCTAGGTTTTTCCTCAAGAAAATACCCTGCATTTTGTTCCTTAATATCTCTTCTTCAATCAAAATATTTTCTTATTAATTTCAGTTATGCCCAACCTCATTATGTATATAAGAAAATGCATATGATGGTATTTCCTTTGAAATTTGTAGGGATACAGAATTTCATGATTGACAGTTACATTATATTGTTTAAAGCATAAAATGTTAACCATAGGCTGCTTGTTGCCTTTGAAAGAAATCTCTGCAGGGTGGTGACAATGACTTCTGAGCAACCAATTTCTCATACAAGCTCAATGAATGCTCTTTGCCAGATCTGTTTGTGGAGCGAAATTGCGCTTTTTTGTGAAATGTTCTGAAAGGGAGAGATGTATTAGCGTGCACGGAACCCATTTCGTATGAAACGAGCTCCAGAACTGCAGAGACTGGGTGATGCTGCCGTATGTTCTCCAACAAAAACATCCATTAAAATTCATGAAATGTTTGCATTAAGGCTGGATGACAGACAGCTAGGGAGTTCTTTTTTTATTTAATGCAATCAGCGGATTCAAATAATTTCAATAAAAAAGAATGTCGACTAAAGTCAATGGCAGCCGTTTCAAAATGGCCTGCTGAAGAAGACTTGCATGGTATTCTATAGATGATCACAAACGAAGCATGAATTCATGATGACAGTGCCTTGTAAATCTGAGGCATAGGCTTTGATAGAGAGAGAGAGAGAGAGAGAGAGAGAACATGGCTACCCAAAGAAGAGCGAATATGTGGTCACTGTAAGACAGGAGAGGTGGAAACAGAGATGCACTTCCTCCTTACTTGCACAAAATATTTACAAATTAGAAAAAATTATTTCCACAAATTATCCCCTAAATTCTGTTATGAACTGAAATGAACTGTGCCCCAATTGCGGCACAGTTCATTTCAGCCTGTCATAACCTGAGGGGCAGTGAGTGACCATCCACCCCATATAAACATATATATATATATATTTATTGATTTACTTCTGTTGCTGTCGATGCTGTTATTGCTATATATTGTTACATTTATCACGACTATTTTAATATTATTATTATTTTACATATTATATATGTATGCTTTGGCAGTAATTAAATTTGTATTTCATGCCAATAAAGCAACTTAAATTGAAAATTGAAAAAAAATTGAAATTGAGAGAGAGAGAGAGAGACAGAGAGAGATAGAGAGAGAGAGAGAAAGTGTGTGTGTGTGTCATGGTTACTGTGAAGTAAAATTGTGTGATACACTGATTGGGCACCACTGAGCAGGGCAGGACATCCTTTACAGTTTCCCTTGAGGGAGGAACATAAGGCAGATGATTAAAGAGGCCCTAAAATGAGTGCATGTCTATGAAAGCATTCTGCTGGCAGCCAAAAATCAGAAGAAGAACACGTTGCACATCTGAAAAGGGCTTCCACTGCATCAAAACAGCCATTTTGTGAGGAATTCTTTATACATTCCCTCTCCCCTCCCCCTTCTATTCCAGCAGGCATGATCCACATGTTAACATGCTAGGCTTGTGCGGCCGAACCATTTTATTTGTTTCTGAGAATCGCTCCTTTTTTCCTTCTCTCCAACGACATTGAAAAAGAGAGGGAACAGCTTTTGGATCAATGCTTTCTGCTGAGCTTGCATTAGTGAGGGTAAATTTGATGTGCTACATTAGACAATGGGAGAGCTGACACCACCCACCCCCCCACCCCCTTCCCCAGGGGGGACTCACCAATGGAGCAGATGGATTGTAAGAAAAAAAGCACAAGGGAACTAGTCTTCAGCTCCATATTCAGCCTCTCTCTCTCTCTCTCTCTCTCTCTTTATTTATTTCTGTGTTTCTTTCATCATTCTACCATTTAGCTTTAAGAGGCAGAGGGCGGGTTGTGAAACTTTCATTGCCGTCATTTTTGTGCTCCTGTGGGCTGTTGCATTCAGCTTTGCACTTGTGGACCAGATCATGAAGGATCATCACAACACATGGTGTCATTTCCCACAATTAGTCTTTGGTCCCCCTCTCTATCCATATCTAATCCATATCCAAAAAAATATACTACATTTTTGTCCATTTATTTCCATACCTTTCTTCTTTTCCCCAGAAATATGTCTAGACGTGTCACAAGGAAAACTGTGGATACATCCTTCCTAAACATTTTGTTAAAATCTTTAAAATATTGGTTAACATATTTTATTACCATTTCGTTACCTATATACAATACAGTTTTTCAGTGCAAGTGTTGGGGAAACCCCTGGGACCTTTACTTAGTCACTGCTAATTTTATGAGATTCAACATGAAGCAATTCATTGCAACTTTTTTGTGCATCGTGATAGGCAAAGCCATCCGCTATTTGCGGTGTATACAAGGCCACTGTGAAAAGACAGCTTTTTGATGCCAAAGCAAAGCTGGACACCTTTTTCACTGATGTGAAAGCAATCTGTATTTGTAAATGCAACAGCAACCAAAATGTGTGACAGGGCTTTTTGAAATACTGCCTGTGTGCCAGTGACCCAGGGAAACAAGCCCTGTATGAAACAAAGGTACCTGCTGGTGGATGTGCTTGGGAAGATGGGAGATTTTTACCCCCATTGGAAGAGGGCAGACAGTGCTCAGAGATACCTGATAAGCCTTAAGGCTCATTTATGCTTTGGAGACAAAGTGTTGTAGGATACGGCATGTCGTGGGACAAAAATGAGGTGAATTCGACAGTTTTAACATCAAGCCGACACTTGTATAGGGTCGGCGACGGGTGTCGCGTACCTGCTGATTTTTGTAAGGTTGCAGATGCCATCCTAAGTGTCGCAAAGCTGTGATTGGATGGCTGAAACGAAAGCAAAAAGGTTGCCATGGCGACGTTGCTTGTTTACTATGTACTTGTTTTTATGAATGAAGACGGTTTTGCATAGCTAGCTAGCTAGCAAAATGGATGGGTTTGAGAAGAAGCTGGCCGAAGAGGTGAGGAAATATCCTCACATCTACGATTCTGCAAGGGCCGACTATCAAGACCACGAAAAAACAAAGAATTCTTGGACAGAGATAGGAAACACCCTACATACAGAGTCGCTCATCTGTAAAACCAGATGGAAGCAACTTCGGGACAGGTACGTAACGTTAACCTCTGCTGGGCTTGGCGTCTGGTTGCTATAGTAACAAGGCACTCTGTTGCTGAACTATAAATGCAAAACGTTGTGCAACAAAGTTCTGTCGGCTGACACTTTGTCTCCGAAGCATAAATTAGCCTTTAGTGAGTGTTCGGAGGAATACTGTTGATATTGTGCTTTCAAGAGCACTCTGTCCTAGTGATGATTGTGTGTGTGTGTGTGTGTGTGTGTGTGTGCGTGTGGTATGTGTGTGCATATGTGTGTGCATGTGGGTCTGTGTGTGTGCGTGTGTGTACGTGGGTGGTAGCAGGTGGGGGGTTAGTTGCTGCCATGGTCAAGGCTGGGAAATGGAACAGTATGGCTGTGATTTACCGCCCTATATGTTATAACACTCTGAGTCCCTGTGCTTGGTCTTCCAAGAGAGTTATGCTTTGAACACGAACGGTATTTAATTTCCCCTCATCCTAACCTATATCCCACCCCCACTGTTTATTTCCCTCCAGTGCAAGAGACCATACTTGACCAAAGGTGACATTCACTCAATTTGTTTGTTATAAAAATGTGCAAGAACAATGACTCTACTTTAAATCATTTGTTTCTTGTGCTTTGGACATTGCCTCTCATGGCACATAAACAAACAAACAACAACAAAAAACAAAACAATTAAAAAAAGATTGTTCAAGTGGTCAGCTGATAACTCATGGATCGTTTGGACTGATTGAAGCAAATAATTAAATATTAGTCGTAATTTCCTTAGCATACATTAAGCTGCAGTCTACTGTTATCCTTTAATGGTATGCAATTGTAAAAACATCATAATCCAAACAATAAATTAAACAGTGCCATATTGTGTAAAGCAATGTTACATTTCCAAGCTAAAGTTGTTCATTGAAACACAAATTGATGTGTGCTGTTGAAATTTAGAATATTTTGACAGACTGTACAAAGTAAAATGCTCAGTGTTATATCAACGCTTTCAGAGTACATGAGGTCCCTACTGGACTTGAATATACTCTGTAAAAGTTGAACTAACACCAGACATTTAACTGCATAGATAATCTAGTTTGTTCAAGTCAGCTAACATTTATACCTGATATACATTCACCACATTCATGCAATTCGGAAGGTAGCTTCCAAATACAGAGATATATTACTGCTTGCACATCCATGAAACATCAATTTCAGATGGCCATGATACTTTTAGTTCCATATAGCTTGTTTACTGTCCAAACATCCTTTCAAGGTACATGCACCAGTAGCACATTGATTATGGAAGCAGACATTGTTCTATTCATCTTGTTTACGCAGAAAGCGTCATATGCTTCTCTTGACATTTTAGTTTTGGAGAACATCAACGATGTACTGAGCAAGTCCTGTCAATCCTGAATGGCTGGTTGGGAGGTAGTCATTTTGCCATATAACCTCATTCGCGAGTTTGAGTCGAGCAGTCTTCACAATAGCATTCCATTCTCTCTTTACATTCCTGTGGATTATTGTTGTCTGTGGTATTCAATGCAAAATAAAGACTTCATATTATCTCACCATGGTAGAATGCATAGTACTCAAAGCCATGAACACCTGCATGAGAGCTAATAAAGCCAATACAGTCTTACTCCATTGGGGCCTCTTTCCGCTAGTATCCCCAGGTGCCCCTGCAGAGAGGAAGTGCTCCAGAGCCGTGGACGGCACTCACACCAATTAACAGGCACGGCGCAACTGCAGCTCGTTAGGGAGAACTGTAAGTGCAGCCTGCTACCTCAGCTGCGTTCCTATTGAAAGGCCCAGTTCCAAGGCCTCTCTCTAAAGGTGCGCACACCACACTCACCAGCTTTCTCTGGTTAAGTGCAACATCATTTATTATCAACCTGCTTTTAAACTGGGGATGTCCGATCTAGGTGGTGAATTTTAGGCCCAGCGCACTGTTTCTTGTGCTTAATGGCATTTATGTGATGGCACAAATGCAATTTCCCCTGAAGGGACAGTAAACTATAGTGCAAATAAAATACGCTGGACTGGTTTGCAATTTTATTTCAAGAGTGACTGAGGGCTAGCCTACAGCATTGCACTAAGCCATTTTAAGAATTCTTTTAAGTTTTAATTATTCAGTCTCTTTTTCTCACTATTTTGCTTCTCACAGCCCCCCAACCCACCCCCTTTGTTTTTCTCCATAGTATTAGCACACCTGCTTATCTGACAGAACTGCCTTAAACAGTGGTGGGAGTTTGTTGATAGATCATAGCTGAGCCGCTGAGGCTTTTACAAATACCTGAACAGCTGCTGAAGTGAGATATATACCTCTGAAGTGTTACACAACATGGATTTTGCAGTGTTGTTGAGCTGAGATTGTTGAGCTTTTTCCCGAGTTAGCAAACATCTCCCTTTGCTATTTCTGGAGATTGGGAACTGTCAGTTGAGTGCTGTCAGATGTGGTATGATATGAACATTGAAGTGCTTTTGTTATTGTTGCTCAATACTAGAGCGAATAGTTATTATGAAATTATGTTTTTATTACAGTGACTTACTGTATCACACACAGTTGTTTGGAATGAGGCAGAGAGCAATGATAACCACAAAAGAATTTTAAACCTCCGTCATCTCAAAGGAATAAATGTCTTTTAAATACCATACAGTATATCTGAGAAATACTAGATCTATTTCTTACAGTGCCCTCCAGAATTAGCACCCTTGATAAAGATAAGTATTAAATGCTGAAAAAAAAACTTAAGTAAATTCACAAGAAAGCACCCACACTTCACAAGAATAGAACTATTGAGTGGTTTTCTATGTATAATGTTGAATGACTGGTAAACATATCGAGGGATCTTTGGCCAATCCTCCATTCATAATCTTTGAAAATCCTTAAGGTCCTTCAGACTGTGCTTGATGACTGTCCTCTTAAATTCAAACTGCAAATTTCCAGAAGCCAAATTTCAAGCCTTGAGACCGAGATGGCCATTGCAGCCATTAACCGCAAATAACATTAATGCTAACATTCAGCCTGATGTGTCCAAACACTTCCACATTGCCTTTAGGGACCCCAAGAGGGCCTTCTGCTTCTGAGTGAGTGCGGGTATGTATCTCTCAATTGTGACATAATCAGCCAGGGTTTCAGTGCATAGCTCCTATAGCCTATATACAGACATCATGATTAATGCTCAGCAGTGAGACCAAATGATATTGAAGATCGAAACAGTACTCAAAAATACTAGCAATAAACCAGCTGTCTCCAAGATCTCCACATTCTAAGCAATCCACTGAACTGCTCTGTAAGACAAACAAGTTGTACATAACACATGGCCCGCAGGAAACAGTGTTCAGGATCTTACACATTGGAGATAAACTGTGCATCGATGTAGTGGCAGTTCTTTCTGTTAATCAATGGAAATACATTTTGGTACAGTGCTCTGATGCACACAAGTTCTGCAATGGTGTATGGGAATTGTATGTGCTGTGGCACCAGATGAATAATGCCACCCAGCACATCGGGAAGTGTGTGGCAGAAGGCTAGGATATCCAGGTCACTGGAATGTCCCAGTGGCTACAAAGCCTATGGTGGAGATTACCTGTACATGGGGAGGGACGAGATGGGAACAGTTAGTACGTCTTCTGAACTGGGGCTTCAGGGTATTGTTGAGAGTCATGAGGAATGACTTGTCAATCGAAAATAGATTAGGAGCCATTCGTCAAGGACGTGTCTGCAGTGCAATCTCCAAAGAGGGGCTTTCTTCTCAAGGCACAATTCACCACGTCTAGAATTGCCAGAAACACCATTGTCATCCAGGGTCATTAGTTGTAATTGTGCATTTTTATATGTCTTTAACTATAATGCTTGGATAAATTAGGGACTGGCCAATATTTACAATTCAGATAGATTAAGTTCTATTATAAGCCTACTGACTAGATTGTTAATTGGTGTAATAATATGTAGGTGTATGCTGATTACAGACCATTCTGTGTGTTCACTTAGTGGTCATATTCATTATTCATATTATTTATACATTGTTGACATCAATCTGAAAAATTCAGAATTTCATAATAATGGAAAAATCTCATCTTGCTCAAATTAGTGTTTGCAGTCATGTGTTCTGGAGCACTCCTAAAATTAGTTCTTACCAAAAAACAAATTGTGCTTTAGAAGAAATTTATGAATCAGAAAATATTCTTGAAAATGTTTTTAAGCATGTAATATACATGCATCTGTTTGTATGTGAGACTAATGAATGAGGTCTAGTATGTGTTAAATATTTAATCTGTAGTTAATAACTAGGGGTCAATATCTTATGCAACACTCATGTGCGCATTTTAATTCAGAAATGTAAACATTCTAAAATTATCCATATCATATTAATGAAAATGAGCTAATTAAAGGCCTTAATAATATTTAATAAATACATCCATGGGGTTCAATGTTTATCTTTCACTTTATATTGTCAAAAGACAATACGTTAAGAGTGACATTCATCACAAACACTGATAAATAATGCAAGCCCTGCTTCTGCTCAACTGTACACTAAGTGTGTCAGGCTTCATCCAATAAACACATTAAAGTTTAATCTCCGCCTCCCTCCCTATTCGTGCACTTAACATGTGGGGCCGTGTGATGGTGTGCCTGCCCTGTGAAATTGAGTTGTCAGCCCATATGATACCAGTGATTTAAAATATTCTGTAGTGGCAGCTGGCTTAGAATCAAGCTGCCAATACACATTAATGTTCTGCACAGCTAGTCGAGTGGAGCCGAGGAACCCCTGGGTTTTTAGGAGACAAGGCCTTCTGCTCCATGTCAGCAGGGATGTCGTATGGCAGGGTTCACTGATCCTTCTCAACTTCCTCAGCTACTGAAACTTTCCTTGGTTCGGATTCCGTCTTGGTCTCTGGCTTCAGGTACTTCCTCCACTCTGGCTCCACCCCCGTCTCTGGATTCAGGCTTTCTCCTGGGCTCTAGCTCCACCCCTGTCTCTGGATTCTGGCCTTCTCCTGGGCTCTAGCTCCACCTCCTTCTCTGAATTCAGGCATTCTCCTGGGATCTAGCTCCACCCCTGTCTCTGGATTCTGGCCTTCTCCTGGGCTCTAGCTCCACCTCCTTCTCTGGATTCAGGCATTCTCCTGGGCTCTAGCTCCACCCCTATCTCTGGATTCTGGCCTTCTCCTGGGCTCTAGCTCCACCTCCTTCTCTGAATTCAGGCATTCTCCTGGGATCTAGCTCCACCCCTGTCTCTGGATTCTGGCCTTCTCCTGGGCTCTAGCTCCACCTCCTTCTCTGGATTCAGGCATTCTCCTGGGCTCTAGCTCCACCCCTATCTCTGGATTCAGGCCTTCTCCTGGGCTCTAGCTCCACCTCCTTCTCTGGATTCAGGCCTTCTCCTGGGCTGTAGCTCCACCTCCTTCCCTGGATTTCGGCCTTCTCCTGTGCTCTAGTTCCACTCCTTCTCTGGATTCAGACCAAGTAGCCAAAACCAGGCTTCATTTCTGAAGCTCACTTCCTGGGCTTCTTGAGAGACATTGCTCACTAGCGGCAGTGTGGTTGGCTCTGGTATAGGTGTTTCAGCCACTCGTTTCAATGTAAGTCAATGGTAACAATGCAATCAAAATACAAAGTCAACAATTTTTTCCCACAAGAAAATGTAGTCACAATAGATGTTTTTTCTTTGTCTAATGTCTCCGCATGTGCCGATTTGTTAAGATATTGTGTTGTTTGGACAAGACTGTAATACTTTGTTTCAGCATTTCAAACAGAAAGGTTACACACCCAGGTTAAAAATAAATAAATAAATAAATAAATAAATAACAGTCCTACCCAGCCATACACCTGTAACTAATTACGGTTAAAAGGAAGGTTAGCAGGTGAGCAGTTAGGATTAATGAGTTGTTGAAAGCACCTGACAATTTTCCATAATTATCAGAAGGAAACATTTCATCAAAAACATTGTGGAGTCACACATTACATTTTGAAGTCAGGCCAATCCAATTATGCTAAAATGTTTGTGAAAAGGGCTGGAACACACCAGAAGGTGCTTCATTGTGTGTGTGTGTGTGTGTGTGTGTGTACTGTATCTGTGAGTGTGTGTGTTTTTACGTTTATACACTTGTGGGTTTTATTTACGTTCTTCTTCTTCTTCTTACCTTCACACTATGAGCTTAGGGGGCCTGTACTTGCAGGTTAAAAAAATGGAAAGGGGACAAGGTGAGAAAGTTAGGAACTTAATATAGGCCATATTTCTTGGAAGTGTTTTTAGCATCTACAATACCTGTATGGAACACATGGATATTTGACCTGCTCTAGCTCCCATACGTGGCCCACCTCCATGTTGAATGTACAGGACAGATTGAGCTCAAGACCCATGTGAGTGAAGGTCTACTGCACGGATGGATAATTATATTCCTGGATGCATGCAAGTTTATAGTGGCCATTTTTGGTAACAAATTACATTTATGGGTTTGGAATGATGCCTATTTGTGTTCAATTTAATTTGCCATTTTGTGCATATTAAGGATTATTGCATTATATACTGTGTAAAATACAATAAATTCATTTGTAGAAGATGATTCACAAGGGCTGCAAAAATAGCAATTCAAACTCATCATCCTGAGAGGTTTAAAAATAAAGTCTGCTTTGAATTTATTAATCAAAATAAAAATTTTGTTAATTAAAATTAATTAAATTACCATTTTAGTTGATATATTTTGAAGAGTAGGAATATAAAACTCAATTACCATGGCACCATGCCTTACCATTCTACTGGCCGTGTGGGTGTGTTTGTGTGTCACGTGTGTGTGTGTGCATGTGTATGTGTGTGTGAATCTACTATTGAATGATTTTAGAGCAATGTATTTGAGAATAATTCATAGATATTTATAGATATCTGTATTATTTTATAGGGACATGAGGATATTTCCTTTAGTTTTAACTAAAGCACCATTTGGAAGACTGGGTGGAATATAATATTCAGTGTGCTGATTTTTTCATTGTAAAGTAGTCTTTGTGGATTGTAATGAATTTGTAAGTGAGAACATCAGGTTTATTTTAAAAATTCATTGCACAAATATCACCAGGGGATTGTGTCAGGCTTTGTATGTCTCTGCCTAAATATGGCAGTTGCAAATTGGATTAGTACGACAAACACAATGTGTAGCTCTAATTGCAATTGTCTGACACAGTTTGTGATTGCCAAAGGATTAGATTGCATTGTAAGTTGTGTTTAAACACCTCTTGTCAAGGGTAAGAGAAACGTTCAGTGACAACTTCTAGCATGTAGGGCCACAGACACATAAACCATTTTGACTGACTAAACAAGTGAATGCGTTTAATTACTGGAACAATGTGCGAGTAAAAGGCAGCAATTATGCAAATAATTCTTCAATGAATTCGTCATTTTTATAAATGTTTTGCAAGGTTTCCTGAATCTACAAGCCCCCCAACTTAGCTCTACATTTAAAACATGTAAGAAATGTACGCTATGATTACTTGATTTAGCAGTAAGCAACATTTTTGCTTATATATCGTAGCAACAGGGAGAAAATGTTTGCGGGACAATCACACTCATTTTAAAAGATAGCTAGGCTGCAGGAATTATGACTTGCCCCCCCCCCCCATCCTGGTTTCTCTGGCTGAAAATTTAGGGTGGTGATTATGGAACATGAAAATAGTAGTTTCATTTATAATGGCAGTGAATAGATTAGATCACCAAGGACTCTCTTAAAATTGAAGCTGATGCTGAAAGGTTGGAGGCATTTGGGCATGTAGAATTCAGAATTTTTGTCATTAAAGCTGTGTGTGTGTGTGTGTGTGCGTGTGTGTGGGTGTGTGTGTGAGTGTGTGTGTGTCTGTGTGTGTGTATGCGTGTGCGTGCTTGTGCGGGTGTGTGTTTATGCGTATGCATGCACGTGTCTGTTTTTGTGCGTTTTTGTGTGTCGTGATTGTGTGCAAGTGTGAAGAATCTCCTTTCTTCATGAAAGGGAACAGTAGAGAATGAGTGCTTTGATGCGTTTTGTTGTGAGTTGGCTGCTTTTGCCAGTGATGAATGGAACAGCAGTTATCTCTGCCTCTAAATGCCAGCAGTTTCTCATTGCACCACCTGCAAAAAATGCACCGCCCTTCTCCCTGCCCCCTCTCATTCTTTCAGTTGTACTATATCTTGTTGATTATTTGAACTTTTTTCCTAGAAATATTTTTTCATGCATTTTCATGTTTCACAGTGTAAAAGTTATATTTCAAGGTCATCCTTCATACAGGTTTCAACAAACACAATACAAAAAAGTACAGAAAATGGGGAAGAAGAAAAGCAAATCTGTTCTTCTGTGGAAATGTTGTTGTACCTCCCGATGTCTGTTTATTTGTGTTCAGCTACTGATTTTGAATGGTGCAGTTATCACAAACAGAGCAAGAAAGTGCATGTTGCTCTGTTTGTGATAAAAAGGCTGTAATCATTTTAGTTTGTGGATCATATGTTGACTGATATAGTGACATGCTGATGGCCCAGTTTGAGGGAGAAACATTGGTCTGCTCTGCTGTTCATACCCTGGCTGAGTCTTCTCTGTCCTTCCCTCTGGCTCTACTTCCTGTGATTGCAAAATGGTAGGGTATGTGCCCAGGCATTCTTGGACATTGCCAGCTTTCACTTCCCATTTTTTTCTTTTTCCCTTATTTGGAATTGCCAGGTGTCATTTTTGAATTTCCCCTGTGTCACCCATATCCATGTAAGATAACATTTATTTTTCTGGTGCCCTCACCCATACACTAGTGAATATTTTTCACCCTGAAGGCCTCTGGGTCCATAATGGTGTGGGCAAAATTTCCTGCTATGGTTTTGGTGCATACAACAAAATTGGAAATGAGAAAATTGATGTTGATGATTACAAGAGATCATCTTCACCCCATGCTAAAACAGATCTTTCCTGCAGAGAGAGGTGTCTTTTAAGACAATGCCCCTGTCCACAGAGTATGGACAGCCCAAAGCACACCCAGTGGTTTGAGGAGCATACTACTGATGCCATCTATATTAAAATGAATTGTTTAGTCATTTGGCAGATGCAGTTAACTAACAAAAGTGCGTTCTACAATATCATAAAATACCACAGTGGCTAGGAATAGGCAAAGTTACTGTGATAAAAGTTGAGGGCAGAGAAGGAGCGGTTGCCAGGTGCGTGAGGAGAAAGGGCAGCTGACTGGTGAGAGGATGCCGAGCAGAGAGGCCTGTTTTGAGTGTAATCATTGTCAAATGATAGGAAGGAGCAGTACCATTTTCACAGCTTGGTATGCCAGTATGAGTGATTTGAATTGATTTAGGGAAGTTACCAGAAGCTAGTGAAGGGCAATCAAAAGTGACACTACATGTACATTTAGGCACATTGACGACTAGGTGGATAAGGAATTCTGAACCAATTGCATTGGCTTGATGGCACAGGCTGCTTAGCCTGTCTTTAAGGCATTGCAATTGTGAAATATTACAAGGGCTTGGATGAGTTGTTTTGTAGCCTTTTGGCTGAGTAGGATGATATTTTTGATGTTGTGAAGGGACAACGTGCAAGACTAAGTTGTCACCAAAATCTGTCCTTAGAAGCCCAGCTGGTCAAAATGAGTGAGAAAGAGACACTGACAACAGAAATCATCAACATGCCATCGCCTACTCAGTCACCACATCTAAACCCAACCAAGGATTTATAATATTTAACTGGAATGATGCCTGAAATAGCGTTTTCCCACATCCATTACCCACGTGTGAGTTAACCATTGAGGAAGTGTGGGGCTATTCTGCTGCTGAATTCCAGAAACTGGGACCCTCAAGAGTTTGGGGCACAAGTCAAGACTATTGACCTTACAAACTGCCTCAACACCCTATTAAGAGACATTCTATTGGTGTGACCAGTTTTTTGTTCAACACTCATGGTCAGGGCTTAAAACTGCTATATGTGTTCTACAGGGAGCACCTTGACTTAGCGACTAGGAGTTCAGATTTTAATCATTATTGTGAACTTTTTGAAAACATAATCTACATGCTTAGGGTTTATTACAAAAACACATTTTGCATCCTTTCAAATAACTTTTTCATGCAGTTTAAAAGCAGTCAGTTTGAGTGGTTTCCTGTCTCTTATAGTCCATCTGACCCTCAATGACAGAAACGGAGCTTTCATTCAGTAGCCAAGTGCAGCAATCACAATGTGGTGTGGAAGAATCCACGTGTTCATCTCACCTGTGCTAACCTGAGGAGATGCACTATTGATTGAACTAAATGCTAGCCAAGCCAGCCCCTTAAATTCAAAGAATGAAATCAATTTTGGACCAAGGCTTTCTTTTAGATATGTGAGGTATTGAATTTTGTTTCTTCAGTTTTGTTTAAAGCATCTTTATTCAACACACGCTCTTTTCTATTATTGATACGGTTTCCTACAGAGCCAAACGCCTATGAACTGGCATCTAATGACCTTTGAACACACATCATTCAAGGAAACACAAATTCATGCTGAAAGCAGAAATAGTTCTTATCTAGGTTTTGAACAAAGTCTGTGTTGTATGGACTTATGGCAAGAGGATATGTTGGGAAGCAAGAAGGGTGGAAAATCACAAAGCGAAATATCCTTCCTATACATGTTATCAGGCTCTAGCCGTTTCATTGGGGGATGTGGAACAAACTGAATATCCTCCCTTTTGAATAATTGCATTATTAAATATTAAAATGATCCACTGAACATCAACAATCCATCAATAAGGAATGGATCTTAATTATGATGAAATTGGCTTGATTTTCAGTTGGCAAAATCACTGGGGACTCGGATAAGACTAATTGATTTTTAAAAAAAACACAGTTTTCAAATCCAATGCAATTCTGTTCCATCATTAACAATAAACATATCAACTGTACTTGGCTTGCTACCATATAAAGCTAATGTATCAATATATCTATAGCAAGTCAATAGTACACAAGATAGTGAGATGATAGCAGTCCACAATGGCTTAAAGCTGGGTGGTTTACGATACCATTATTTTGTAAGCTAGGTTTTAGCTTACTAGCCTTACGAGTCTAGTCATACTTAGAGCCTAATATTACTCACTTACATATCTACACATACCTGTAGCTGAAAAATGTCATGTTGTACTTTCCAATGGCATGCACTGACATGAACATGGATACAATGTTGAACATCTGCATTGTTCTCTCTGTCTCAAATTATTAATTCCTTTTCCAAGGCCATTTTTGAGCAGATGATATGGCCAAAGATTGTTGTTGGCATTTATGCAATTTTTTTTTTTTTGCAATGTTCAAGAGAAATGAAGCAATCAACGGTAATGCTGGCTACTCAAATGAAGCACAATAGATTGTGATGGTTGTGGGTTATATCTGGGACTTAGCTGGAGAGTGTTATATTGCTATGGAAATTTCATGACTCTGAGTTTGATTAAAAACTTCTGTGTGCTCAAAATCCTGTGTCAACACCTCATGCCAAATGGACTTGTTATTGTTTTATTTTACTTGAATCAAGGTCATCTGTCAAATTAGAATTTGACTAAGAAACAGTATCCTCAATATTCTGAGTTGCTGCCTCATGCCAATGGAATACCTATTATGTTATGGCCTACTACATGCATTTATTGTATCTTTCTATATCTTTTTGAAAAATCAATAAACATACTGTTCCCCCATGCTGAACCACCCCCACCCCCAGCTACAGCACAGTCCGCACTATAAGTATTTGCACAGTGACACAATTTCTTTTGTTTTGGCTCTGCACTCTAGCACATTGGATTTGAAATGACACAAAGAATATGAGGTTACTACCGACTGCTTGGAATGGTTTAGATGTTCTGTAAGAGGAACAATCCATGTGATGCTATTGTACAAACCTGAACAAAGACACTGATGTAAAAGGCAGGATTCCTGTCAATGTAGGCTACTACACATAAAACAAACCTGCTTGCGAGATAAGACCGCTTTAATCTCTTTGACACTGACAATACCACCATGTTAGCTGCCATCCTTGGACGAGGGACTGAAAGACAGCAAAAGACAGGGAAAACACTGAAGAAGAAATGCAGAACAGACTGACTAGCAGGGATAAAGCACAGATTAGCAATGTTGCGGCTAATCTAATGGGCAGATCCAGGCAGACTCTACCTGCAAATGTCAGTGCATTACACTGTTCAGGGCCGTACCTCTTTCCTCTGCGTTAATAGGCAGTGGCTTTTTGATGATGGAGCTATGCAGGCAGGCACAGACAAGGATGGATGATTCAGAAACACGTCATGTGCAAAAATCTATTATCAGCATTTTTCTATCTTAATTACCTCTCCAAGCAGGTCTGACTAAACGAGGTCATTCATTTTGTGAATGTGAAACATGGAAAATTGATGCTGGCAATACAAATTCTTGGGCAGCAGGGAAATTGGTGATATTTAGCAGGAGTCGTCGGGCTCCTTCAGGCAAAAACCTTTTGGGTTAAAATCTATATCTCCTGGCTGAATTTCGCCCTCTGATTCAAAGGCTCACTGTATTTTCCAATGCAGACCTCATCCATTAAATGAAGTACAGCAATGGTTGAGTTTTTCCTTGGGAGTTATGGGTAATGATTTTATTGTTTAAGCAGTTGGGCATCCGAAATATGCTAATTTCTTTAAAAAAAGTATAAAATTACTGCACCTGGATATATACATATATATATATACAGTGATCTCCATAATGATTGGGATTTTCCAATACTTTGGTTTCATCATGTATAAATCACAGCATTTTTTAATACATAGTCAGGGTACCATAATATTTGGGACATATTAATGTTATGTAAAGCAACGTAGTCAGGTTTAATACTTTGTTGCATATCCTTTGCATGTAATGACTGTTGAAGTCTGTAGACGTCACCAGAGGCATAAGATACTAAGATACTCTGGTACACATTAGAATTTATCCTGCTGGTGCTACCAGCAGTTATATCATCAATGAAGACAAGTGAGCCAGTACCTGTAGCAGCCATACATGCCCAAACTATAAGAATCCCACCACCATGTTTCACAGATGGGGGGGGGGGTCATATATGCAAACTCTAATCTGGCCATCCTGTTTTTCGGCTAACTAGTGGTTTGCATCTTGCAGTGTAGCCTCTGTAATTCTGTTCGTGAAGACTGCGGACAGTAGTCACTGACACATCCACACCTCCCTCCTGAAGAGTGTTTTTGATCTGTCAGACAGGTGTCTGGTTGTTTTACTTCATTATGGCGAGAATTTTTTGGTCATACCTTAGAATTCCTTGGCCTACTAGGACCTTTGCAATTACATTGATTTTGGCAAGCCTAGAGTTTAGCCTGTCCCTGACTGTTTTTTCCCATTTCTAAGCCTCGTAATGGCTTCCTTTAGTAAGTAGTATCTAGGATAGGTTCATTGGTGCAACTGTGGTCCTCATGTTTATAAATTCCAATAACAGGCAAAAGCTTAGAATCAAGACTACATACTGAAAGCTCTCGTGTACTCTGCACTAAGGCAGCAACCGAAAATACCTGACTAATTAGAAACGCCTATGATGCCATTTGTCCCAAATATTATGGTGCCCTGAAATGGCAGTACTATGTATTGTGCTGTGATTTCTAAATGCTGATACCAAAATGTATAAAGCTACCCGTTAATAAAACTACTTCGGATCTGCAGTTTACCAACATTTGCATTGTTTGATTACAAATCTAAAATTGTGGAGTACAGAGCCAAATCAAGAAAAATATGCCTTTGTCCCAAACAGTATGGGGCTCACTGGATGACTGTGCTTCCAATGACCAATCAACACCTGAACAAATACCCTAATGCTGTACACTGTACATTGACAAATAGCTCCCTGTGTAAGCTCCATGTCTGCCCTGTGTTTTTCTCTGTTGACGGTGCATGCCGATTGCTGGTTATGTGCCTTCACTTGCTCATGAATGCACCTGTTACCACTCTGTTAAATAAACAAGGCATGGATACTTAAAAACACAGAGCTTATTTATATATTTACTTATCATCAATCAACTTGTTCAACTGTAGCCCATCTGCACAACACAAGTAAGCCCTGGCAGAGAGCCACAATTGAAATATCCCATGGCCTTCTTTTCAGGCATTCCAGGTCTCCTGTCGTCTCTTCTGTAAGCCCTTTCTAACCCAAGTGCTCCTCTCCATTGCTCTGTGCAAACATGCTGCAAATCTCTTCTTTCTTTCCTCGCTTTGCAGAAATCCCTGCCGATATCAGCCACTGCAGCCGCCCCATCCTTTCTGACTTCTCTGCCTAAGCCAGTCATTTGTGGCAAAACAACAGATTCGGTGATTATGCCACTGACCCCCCCCCCCCCCCTGCAAACAGCAGCTGCTGTTCCTCCATCTAAATTCAACTCAAGTCTCTTATCTGGGTAGGAATAGATTTTGGGGTCCAAATTGTTGGATGGGGGCAGAGGAGGCAATAGGGGTTGCCTTATCAGGAGTAGGACAGCCCATCCCCTCTCAGCATCTGGGGATGCATTCATTACAGAAATACTCACTATTCTAGCCTCCCATCAACCCCCAGTGCCCACCCCCCCCCCCCAAAAAAAAAGGATTGAAATGACTTTATTGTCCAGCCAAAAACAATAACACTGATTGTGTCACTTTATCTCTCTCCCATACACACAATCACTGTCATCCAGGATATCTTGCCCCTTTGGGCCTTCCCAGATCTCTTTCCTTTAATGAAAAAAACAAAGCCCCTGCCCCTGCTGCCGGCCAGCCATTGTCTGGATGGCCTCTTGTGCTCACAGGACTCAGCGATACCCGAGCCGCTCTGCAGTACAGCCCCGGGACGGCGAGAAGGGGGCACCCCTTTTCAGAACAAATGGCCTACGTGGTCCCTGCACGCTCTCCCCGGAACACACGGTAAAGCCGATATCGTTTATTACATAATAAAAAGCAGATGAATTGTTTTCATGCCTTTCAGAGTCCTGTCAGGCTCGGTCCACATCCTGGCACCTAACGGCAGACTAACTGCACAAGAGGGTTCTCAAAGGAAAAGCCTTTTCATGGTAGCTAAGCAACTGTGATTATTTCGGCAAATGCCCATAATGATATTTCAACAAATTGATCCCTTTCACATGGGTTGTGTGAATAAACAGCAAGCAGCTGCCATCTCTGCTGGTGCCCTGGTGCCAGTCACCAATCCATTGAACAGTGCCTGCATCTGCGGTAGCCTCTACACTATGTGGCATTGGGCTGTTACATTGGGTTTCAAAGGAAGAAATGCTGAATGGTTCTCCTTAACTCTCTGCATGCAGGTAGTTCAAAGTGGGGGCCTTATAACTGGTGGACCCAGCATACAGAGAGGAAATGTCTGGCTGGATGATCCACAACATGTCCATTTCTAAAGACAACCAGGAGAGGTCGGCAGGTCATCCTCAGACCACTGATCCAGGGAGCTCAAGTAAGGTCAGGCAGAGCTCTCACTCCATGGTCCAACTGACCAGGCATAATGATAATGCATCATGACCCGTGTTCCTACATGTCATCTTTTATCTTTTGGTTGTGATATAGTGCTCTTCTTTTTTCTTTCACATTACAGTCATGGGACATTAGCTCACTACATCAGCAGATTTTGTGCCAAGCACCGATTTCGGTGAAGAACAAACAGTCCACTTGTAAGATCAGTACTTAGAAAGATACCTTCTCTAACTGACTATTGAATAGCAGTGCTAGTTCTACTTATCTGTTTTATTCTCAGTAAAAAAATATTTATATTTCTTTAGTTGCCAGTTTAGTTGCCACATTTGATATATTAATCTATAGTTGGACATTTTACAGAAGCAATTCAGGTCAAGTACGTGACAACAAAATTTTAGACAAGATAAGAAAGGCTACTTTCAAAAATATGTGTATGTACTCATATCATTTATCCTTAGTACGAGAAAAAAATCCTACATTTTCCAAAAAGGTATAATTGTTCATCTTTCTCCAAAACCGTACTGTATGTACTTTGGTTTTGAACCTTTTGGGGGCAGTGTTGAACCTCTTTGCTTTTTGTAGTCAGTTATTCCCGGCCAATGAAAAAGCATTTTTCTTGTGTTTGTAAGCAGCAACAGCAAATTTCATTTATCCTGTAATTAAGGGCTACACTTTTATCCAAGCACAGCAATGGAATAGGTACACAGTCATTGCTCACAATTAATGTTCCAAATAAACATCTAGGTTACTTTGCTGTCCTCACACGGGAATATTGTTTCAAAGAATTTACAGTAAGACAGTTCAGTAAAATGGTGCATAACTGTGTAATTATTACAAAGACCAAATATGCTACCCAACATTACAGTCAATAGGGGAGCTTTAGAATCTGAAAATTATTGTGAGGTTAGGATTAAATTCCTGCTTTTTTAAATGTTTCTTTGTGCATTAACTGTGACCCAAAGGCTATTTCTGAAGGAGGTGATGATTGTACTTACAAACAGTTATCCAAGCTTCATACTTGTATAGGCTGTATTGGTTATAAAAGGCATTGGAACACTTTAAGAAAGAAGCAAGGCATAGTTTACTGAAAAGAGGGAACCTAATTAAAATGAACCACAAAACACTTTTACCATCATCACCGTGCCGTCATCCGTAAAAACAACTGGGTGTCGCAGGTCTGTTAAATTTGCTTTGTGCAGTTCTTGGTTATCATACAGGCACACAGATAAAAATGTTATTTTTATTATTTAATTCCCAGAATAAGAATCAGAGTTTTACCTGAAGCGTAAAGTGTCAGAGTCTCCCTACCTGCTGCGGGGTAATTACACAGGAGTCATTATAATTTGCTGTAGACAGTCCATTACAGCCAGTGATTACCCACGCTAGCTGTTGGGCTGAACTGCATTTAATTGTCAAAAAGAATCCTCCTTCACAGCTGATGTCAGCCACTGCACTCTCCTCTCTGACTTGGCAGAAACAGTTCCAGCAACACCTCCACCCCACCCTACCCCACCCCACCCCCCACACCCCATTCCACCTCTACCGCACAGTTCCCTTTGTCCTTTCCGAATGTTCTTCTGGCTTTAGCGTTTCTGCCAGGCCCCATTAGATCAGCCATTCATCTCCTGCACCTTCAGGAGAGAAACTTCAAACTGCTTTCAGGAGACCAAAGGATAATCCTGTTTACAGGAGACACGGTGGCCTGCACAGTGCTGAATCTGTGTTTGTGTGTGAGTGCGTATGCTTGCGTATCTGTGTCTGAATGCTGTGTGTATACTATATATCTATCGATGCATGCAAATTTTGTGGCTGTATTTGTGTATGTATATATGTAGTGAGTGCGTGCATGTGTGTGTCTGAGAGTACATACTTGTAGGTATGTGAGTGTAAGTGTGTGATAGAGAGAATGCATGCATGTGTGCAAGTGTGATTACCTTTATCAGCCTTTATCAGTTTACCTGATCAATAGAACCTCATCAGATGAAGGCAGTATGTTAACAGCATATCATCATTACGGCAAATTGTAGGCTAACTAGTGGCAGGCTAACTAGCTAACCACCATGTCTTGTGTATAGTTGATGCATACTGTACGTGTAACACTTCCTTGTTTATGAACAGTTATCCTACGATTGGGCTGAAGAATAGTTAGTTTGAGTTTGCTGTGATTTGTGTGTGATTTGCATAAGGGCCACATGTAGGGAAGAAAAAGAGCATGTACAGTAGTCAGCGCTCGCAACTTTCCTGCGCTTGTGTTGAAGCAGCATTTCTTTTGGGATTTAATAAACGGGCACAGTGACTCAGAAAAGTGATCTGCCTGGCCTATCCTTCAGAAGAAAGCAGAAATGGCTACAATGGTGTCGGAAGTGGGTCTTCAAATTGAAGAGGTACTTTTGCACCTTTGCGAGAGGCCAGAGGGGATGAGTGAGCGGAAGAAGATGGCAGCACAAATAGCTGCCCCACGGCGAAAAAGGGCTAGCGGTGGGGTGGGAATGATGGGTTTGCAGAAGGGTGATCCCAAGCAGATTCCATGAGCAAAAAGTTCCACTTCTGCAGGCTGCAGCTAACCCCCCCATTGGAGATAACGGGCTCACTACCTCACATGGTGCTACTGGAGCCTGCAGTCTGCCTGCTGGGGATTGTGGGAATCCTCCATTTAGCCAAACAAGCCCTATAGTGAACTGCAGGCAAGGGGTTTGATTGCTTGTTCCGGGAGTGCCAGGGGAGCCTCCAGCCTACAAGCTATTGGCAGGGGAAATCCTCCACCACTCACCAGATTAATTCTCTACAACTGCGGGCCTAGCTATTAGCAGTTAGGAGGCTAGCATGGAGAACCCTCCGGTAGCCTCAGCTGCATGGGGACATGCACTGCTTTAGCAGAGGTATGACGGAAAAGGAAGCTGGCAAGCTTACCTAGCACTGTTTATCTTCATCGCAGACCTGGTGGGCTAGATGGTGCTGGAAAGAGGCATTAACTTGCCAGGATCCCTGGAAGGCGAGGCACTGCAGGCACTCGTGGATATCAGCGATGATGAGGCCCCATTCTTCAAGAGCCCCAGTTTGGCACTGGCTAGACCAGGGATGGCCAACCCTGGTCCTGGGGAGCCGCAGGATCTGCTGGTTTTTGTTCTCACATTAAATACTGCAAGCCACCCCTGGGCTAGACAGTTCAAGGAGGCAATGCCAATCACTGCTCTCAAGGAACAGCTGCACTCAACAGAGAGGTGACCCAGAGATAAACTGGGCCTGTACACTGCAGACAGGCAGCAGTCAGCCCAGCAAGCCTTTCCACAACTCAGTGGCTGAACTAGAGACAGCCTGGCCCATGACACGTTCCTGAGGGGGCTACAGCTGACTCAGCTGAGGCCGCATGTCTACATGGCCCAGCCAGGAAACCTGCATGTGGCACTGACACAGACTGAGGACTTAGAGACAATCCTGCATGACCAACACAGTGACAGCACTCTTCTGATGGCTCGCGAGACAGTCGGCTCTGAAGAAGGGAGTGGGCAGAAAATGACATCAGATCTGGTTCAGGTGGTGATGACATGACTTCCGGTGTTGACAGAGTGGCAAGAAAGGCCATCAGATGAGAGTGTCTAACTGGAGGCTGCGGGATGATGACAAAGGGCAGCAGCAGTCAGGAAATGGTGGCAGACTGGCGCAGACAGGAAGTCGTCAGTCTGTGGGCAGAAAAGAAGAAAGTAGAAAAGGATGGGTCACTTAGGCTGCAACGAGAATGGCATTTATGTGTCTTGTGAGCTCGCTGGCACACCAGTAACTCGCTAGCTGGCACACCAACCGCTAATTGACACAGGTTCTTCTATTAGTTTAATTCAGCCGAGACTGTTTGCACATCATGAGTAGCTACGGACATTAAGTTACAAGCAGTAACTGGTCACACAGTGAACATGCATGGCCACTGAATGCTACTGAGAGCTCTTTCTACCTGAAATTACTGACTGGTGTATCTTAGGTTTCAATGACCTGGCCAGTACCGGGGTGATCATTAATACAGCCAAGTAGTTCACCCTCCCCAATGGCCGGCCTTTGGCCCAATCTTTTTCTGCCATCGGCGGTGGCACAGTGTGCAGAACAGGCAGCTCAACTACCTTGTGGCAGCGTTAGAGGAACTGTTTCAGTGCAGTAGTGTAAAGCTTAGTCTGAGGGAGGGCAGCCAGTTGTGCACTCTCCTATCTCAATTCCACTATCTGTGGATGAAGACCGTGAGTATACATGTACTAATGTCACTAGACACGACATTGACATCGGTGCAGTCCCGCCTATCTGTCAGCAACCGTGACGCCTCCCACTGGCACAGAGTGCGGAAGTGGAGGAATGATATAAATTGGCGGAGCCAGAATCATTCACCCCTCCGAAAGTCCGTGGACCTCTCTGGCAGTGCTGGTAAGAAAAAAAAGATGGCTCTCTCCGGTTCTGTGTAGACCGCAGGTGGCTAAATGCGGTGACTAAAAAAGACTCCTACCAACTTCCCTGTATTGACAACACTTTAGGTACAGCAGTGGTCTCCAGCCTGCTGCCAGGCCTTTAGCCGACTACCCCCGGTTACTGACCCAATCCTAGCTATGGTGGACCCTGACAAAACATTCATGTTGGACATTCATGCTAAAAATGTGGGAATTTGGGGGTGCTATTGCAGCTTACAGAGAACAGGGAGAAAAGTAGTGGTGTACTTCAGTCGTGTGCTCAGGAAAGAAGATCATTGTGTCACCAGACGGGAGCTGTTGGCAGTAGTAGCATCAGTGCAGCATTTCAAAGCCGATCAGGGCCGTAGGTTTGTTGCCTGCATGGACTAAGCTGCGCTCAAGTGGTTGTTGAAGATCAAAGAGCCGAAGGGGCAGATACCTTGCTGGATTGAATTATTACAAAACTACCATTTTACCCTTGAGCACCGCCTGGGCAAGACACACAGAAATGCTGACCGCCTGTTGCGCCGCCTCATGCCAGTAACTGTGATTGGGCTGAGCGATGGGAGGACTGGAACAGAGAGCAGGAGGCCGCCCCTAAGCTCAAGAGTGCCCCCAAGCATGAGAGTGCCCTCAAACCCGAGACTGAGCCCACCAGAGATGAGCCAGAGCCTACCCCCGAACTTGAACTCACCCGTGAATGAACACCATCTTTAGGCTATTTATAGCCTGTTGTATTCTCTCTGTGTTTTGTCTACAGGAGTAAAGGCATTGGTGAGCCAGTGGAACTGCCTGTTGTTGCACCAGGGCTTGCTGTACAGAAAGTGCGGGCCCCCAAAATGAACACTGACTGGCTGCAGCTAGTGGCATTGCAGTGATTCCAGTCCAGAGTTGCTGCAATGTGTGTCCATGGGGCACCTGGATTTGGCCACTTTGGGGTAAATAACACCCTGCACAGGCTCTGCCAGCAGTCCTACTGGGGCCAGTGCAGGAGGGATGTGTAAAGGTACTGCTGCCACTGTGATGCCTGCACAGTGAAGAAGGGGCCAGGGGACACGGTAAGGGTACCGCTTCTTCCAATGGAGAAGGTGGCGATGAGCATCCTGAGGCCATTACCAGACACCAACAGAGGGAAATGCTATGTGCTAGTGGCCAAGGACTACTTTTACAAAGTGGCCAGAGGCATACGTGGGTCCCTCCCACGTAGTGTCAGTGACGGTGGAGTGTCAGGTGGCTGGCATGTTCTCCCGGTTCAGGGTGCCTCAAGAGCTGCACACTGACCAGGGGAGGAACTTTGAAAGCCAGCTCTTCACCAAAGGCACCATCCCTCTGCACCGCCAGAGCGACGGGCTGGTTGAGTGGTTTAACCATTAGCCACCCACAGTTAGTGCTGCTTCTTCTGGGCAATAATAATCGAGCAAAATGGCTCAGAAAAAGTGATCCACATGGCCTGTCCTTTACTGAAATCACACTATTTCTATACCATAAGTCCCTAATTCAAAATGGCATACTGTGCTGGTATTAAACATAGCCAGACAGCCAGAGCTGATATAATCTTCAAATTATGCTGAAGCAAGCAATTAATAGTTTACTCAATTATTAGGCATCTGAATATTATAAAAGTATCATCTATACTATACCATTTTAATACAGTCTGCATTCATTAAGAATAATTAACCCAATTATGCAGTCAAGGATTCAGACTGAACAAAAAGCAAAAACATCTCAAACATTGCTGGATGAGGGTTGCCTACCCCAGCTTTCAAAGCAGCAATAGGAAATAAAAATGCAAAAAAAAATCCTCTGTTCTCAGGAATGGTTCTATGCTACTGCTATAAAAACCCAGTGTTTACAATAACTAGTATCAACCACCCATTCTCTTTGATTGTGCATACTCATAGTAGTATATTAGATACTGTTTATGGATATGCACCATGAGATAATAATTCCATAATGATGAGACAAGGGGCCAAGCTCACATTTTGTCTGTGAGTGCATGTGTTTCTTGTCTGTGATCTGCACAAATCTGCAGTGATGGCCTCCTTCTTCTTTGTCGTCTGTAAATGCATTTTAGCTCCTGATTGATTCCATGTAATTGTCGGGGAGAACGCGCTTTGGCGTGTTAATAACAGTGCAGGCCCGGCAGGGTGGAATGGAAATACAGCCAATTACACAGATATTTCAGCAGCAATAATCAGAATTACAATATGAAAAGGAATAATTCTCAGTACACTGTGAGTTTCTTCTGTGTTTCTTCTACCTGAGAAAGCTAGGTCATTTGATGAGAAACAGGACAATGTTTCGTAATAAATTGCAGGAAAATACATTTATTTATCTGTTTATTCAGCTCCCTAGTGCTCTGGGGGATTGTGCATTACTGTAGAGATTTCCAGTGCACGGGACAGCATGCAGCAGACAACACACAACATATTAAAACATCAATAAGAATAGTTATCTGTTTCAACAACCTTGTACATCAGTATGCAAATGATATGCCCATATGTAGACAAATACTGGACAGTTCTGAGAATGCAACTTACTATTTTTTATTTTTTTATTTAAATTTTTTGTACACAATTATAAATTAATGCTTAGTCAGACCACACAGTAACTAATTGAAAATGTGCAGAAGAGGTTAAATAAAACCCCAAGAGGGCTTATGCAAGGACCTCCCAAACCTCAATAAACTCAAAAATAAAAACAGAATGAGCAATACATAAAACAAATATGAGAAATAGAAAAAAAAACATTCACACGTACAGGATGTGCATAGAATGGGGTAATTATTAATCTGTTCAAGAATGTTTTTTTTTTTAGTTCTTTCTTAGAGTCATTGATGAACAGTTTTTTAAATGGTTACCGTAGGGAGAGTCTAATTTTGGTGATGACACAAGTATTCTTGCTAATGATAGAAATTCTGTTACTATTCCATTTTCAAAACAGCTCTTAAGAACTTTTTTCACATGAAGATATAATTTATTGGCCTGAAACCAGACGTGTACAGTAGTTCAGAGTTGGTTTTATCAGTCAATTCATAGACATTTTTACCTGAGATGAATACATTAGTATAATCAGCAAAGAGAATGAAGTTCACCAAAATTAAATGGAGGTCATTAACATATAACAGGAAGAGTAAGGGTCTGAGAATAGAGCCTTGGGGTACACCGCGTGATAAGTTCTGATAGGTAGATTGAACTCCTTTCCAAGAAACAGACGGTTTAAATTATGTAAATAGCTTCTGAACCAATGCAGTTCAATCCCCTTAATGCCAAATATGTGGAGCTTTGATAACAGGATGCAATAGCTGGGTTTACATGGAGCCTAATATTCAGATTTAAATCAGTTTAAAAGCCCAAGTAGGATGAAAATGCTCCATATAAACACCTCAATCAGAATAAACAGGCCCAAACCGATTGAAATTTCAATCGGTTGCAGAGGGGTACTTTAAACCTTTTCCATAAACCGATCAAAAGAAAAATTGTACCATGTAAACGATGAAACTGATTATTTTCTGGCTGCGTTCTTTCTTCCCATGCCTCAAATCTCCTGGCGATTTCTGACGCTTCCTCCTCATTTGGCCTCTGGCCGTTTTAACATATCCTTACAAAACATATATGTGAACTTTTTTACTGTGCTTTTGTGAATGCCGAATTGATTGGAAACGAGGCCATATTCTGCACAGGTACCAAGTCTGTACAAAACAATTGCGATACACTTAATACAGGGAATGGGAGCTCTAACGGTGACTTCATCTGGAGCCATAAATCCCTCCGCCAGTCCACACAACTTTGTGAATGATTGGCGCATCATCCGAAAGTTTTTCTTCCATTCAAGGTCGGAAAATTCCAAAAGAACAACTCTCTCCCACCAGTCTTTGCTGCGGACCTTCATCCACTGATTTCTGGTCTTAGGAGGAGGCAGGGGCAGTAAGGTCGCACATCGAAAAGTACCATCACCGAGAAGGCCTTCTTGTGCTCGCCTTCTCCCCTTCATTGCTTCCAGTAGGAGTAAGCATTATTATCAAACTGTTGCTTGATTAAGAGCATCACAATAATGGAACCTACTGCGCTGAACAGACGATAGACATCCATCTTCATAGCTGATCAAACACGTGATGTATTCAGCACTTTTGCGCATGTCACACAGCTGTTCTGATTAAATGCGTCGGCGCATGTAAACACCAGACCGTATTAGATTGCATCCCATATAAACAGTTGACCCGAAATCTTCAATCGGAATGATTTCAATCACAATGAAAAAAAGTGTGCTTGTAACCGCAGCTAATGATTGACTGTATCAAAGGCTTTAGATAATGAATGCACCAATTGTACATTTGTTGTTGTGTAAAGCCTTAGAGAACTTCAGATGGACCAAACCCTTTTCAGTGGAATGTTTTCTGCAAATACAAATTTATAAGGATATAAAAGATTGTGTTCCAAGTAGTATTACATCTGTTATACACTATTTTTTATCATCTTAGTAAAGACATGGTTGAACAGAGATTAATCTATAATTAGAAGAGACATTAGGATAGTCAGATCTAAAAACTGGAATGACTTTGGCCTTTTTGAGTTGATGTGGGATGCTACTAGTAGCAAGATAACAATTTCTATTTCTGTTGGGTCAGTGATCTGCTTTTTTTGTCTTTTTAATTTGATATGGAAATGTCTCCTCAAAAGGTTTAAAGAATATATTATAAAATATACCATAAGCTTTTTACGCATCATCCTCCAGAAAGATTTAATTTACTAATATTAGATAGACTGAAGTTTCTGAAAGAAGCCGTGGGAGGGCTGGAGTTGGGTGAGGAAGCAGAATAGGCCAAATGGAACAGTGAGAGGTGTTCTGAAAGATTTCCTGAATATGTTATGCGTTGAGGTTCCATTGGTTGCTGTGATTCTGCTAGGTTTGATGATGAGAGGATAAAAAGCAGAGACACTTACAGTTTTTCTGAATTGCTAAAACACTAAACCCCATTCTCTGAACCAGATGCTCAGTGCTCTAAACCCATTTGTTGAATCAATCACTCTTTTGGCAAAACCTTAAACAAGTTCAGGTAGTTAGACACCATTTGAAAATCTCATCCACTCTTTTTGCAAAACTCTAAACACATTCTCACTAACTAAAACACATTTCGCACTGTGATGCACTTGTGTTGCAAAATGGTAAACACGGGCAGCAAAAGTTAAACACAACTACAACACAGTTGTCATCGTTTACACAAACTCAACTCAAAATTGTTCACACTTGTTTCTAATGATGTGATCAAACCAATTGTACAGAATATAAGCCAGTTCAGAGTGCACAAATGGCACAAGTGCGTTGAATGTTGATACCAACAATGGATGGAAACAATCTGAGAGGCAGATGAGGAAGAGTACGTGTAAGAGGTGGTGGATGAGGAGGAAGAGTACGAGGATGAGGAAGAGCAAGCCCAAGAACAGTAATTTCAGATGAAATTCAGGCAACTGTGATGTCCTGTCTATGTCGTGGTTTGGGACAATGTCAGCTTTCACCGTGGTATACGGATATGCGAGTGGTTCAACATCAACCAGCGATTCATAAATGTTTGCCTTGCACCATACAGCCCTTTCCTCAACCCAATAGAAGAGCTTTTCTCTGTGTGGCGGTGGAAGGTTTATGACCAAAACCCATATACCAGGAAATATTTCTTACAGGCAATGGAATCGACCTGTGGTGATATAGGTGTGGAGTGTTGTCAAGACTGGATCCGGCATACCAGAGGGTTTTTCCCCCGTTGCATGTGATGTGGACGAAGTCCTCTGGCCGAACCCAGCACAAAGACGTGATGCTCAATAAGATTCATATGAGGCCTGTGTGAATCATTTTGATGGAAAAAGTCCGTTTTGAGAAGAGAGAACATGGTTTTGAATGCATGAATGCATTTTGCAAGAGATTTGTGTAGTTTTGGCAAAAGGTTAACTGTTGCTGTGCTTTGTGTGTAGAGTTTTGAGAAATTGAGCTATAGTTTCAGGAAACGCATTTAAACAATTGAGAAATACTGTAAAATTGCAAAATGCGTTTACTATATGCAATAAACATTTTTTTCTCTAACTACATGCCATGGACACTCTGTTCTCAATTTTTTGATGTAGTGTCTAATGAATGGTCTGTAGTGTTTATATATTGACTGGCTGTGTTTATGATCTGAAAGCATTGTTTGATTTTGAGCACAGATTACAGTTTTTCTCCATTGTGTACACACAAAAACTGGAACTATGCACACAATTCTGAAAACTTGAAGCTCAACAACAAGACTCCAGACTTCTAAACTCTAAGCACAATTCCATTGTTTTCACTCAAATAGCAATTCTAAATCACATGTTTGCAAAACTGTAAGCACAAATCTCATCATTTAGCATACTTTGTTCACCTGGAAAACACTGGCCTTCAAAATGCCACACCCTAATTACCAATTGGTCTCACTCACTTCTCACCTGTTCAAACTCAATTGGCAAACACACTACAATCATGTGTCAGAGCATAGAAGAGGCCTCAGGTGACCTCTACTGTGTTGGGGAAAAAATGGAGCAGCATGGAGAACAGAGAGGAAGAGGAAGAGTGAGAGCAAGAAGAGAAGGAGGAGGAGGAAGAGAGAGGGGAAGGGGAAGGCGAGCCAATATTTCTAATGAAATCCGTGCAACTTTGGTTGACCATGAACTCAATCATGGCCTAACAATGACCGAAGCCGGGCAGTGAGTCCAGCCGAATTTGAGCCGCTTCACAGTAGCCTCAGTTATCTGGGCATTTAGAGATAAGAATAGGTATGTAACCACTTCAGTTGTCTTCTGTACTCTCTACAGTAATTACAGTAATGTAACTTTATGGTTTCTATGGATATCTACAGTGCTTAGAGAAATGTATAGTGTAATGTTGTTTTGTCTTACATTTATGAAATATGTGTAGCCTATACTGTATATACTTTTCACAGAATAAAAAGACAACCAGCAAGAGGTGGCAGAGGCTGGAAATTTACAGATGAGCAAGAGACCACCATAATCAACATGGTGTTGGCTAGTAAATATTTGCTTTGTTCCGTTTTGTATTTGTGCACTGATTTCATCATTACATCCCCAGAAAGACAGTCTAAACATTCTTACTGTAGTGTTTTTCATTTTACTTATCAGTGGAATTACTGTGTGAGAATACACAAAATACATTTGTGTATTCTCAGAACTCGAACAATATTGCTGTATCAACTATACATGTACATTACATTACAGGCATTTAGCAGACGCTCTTATCCAGAGCGACTTACACAACTTTTTACATAGCATTTTACATTGTATCCATTTATACAGCGGGATATATACTGAAGCAATGCAGGTTAAGTACCTTGCTCAAGGGTACAACGGCAGGGTCCTTACCCGGGAATCTAACCTGCGACCTTTCGGTTACAAGCCCAGTTCCTTACCCACTGTGCTACACTCAGTACAGTACAGTATGACTCTGGGAAGCTGGGTTGTGAGTTTAGCCCAGAGACTGTAGGTTTAGCTCAATTGGAGCTCATTGGGTAAACAAATGTGCATTGTATCCTATTCTGATACAATGATTGTGTCAATGCAATATTTATATGATATATTCACAGTATTGTATTACAATATGGCAACAATCTCTATACTGTATGTACTATAAAATTGCAACCTATTTTGGGACAACAAAAAAAAACCTTAAACAAGGAGAAAAAGGAAACAATTTCTACACAATTTTATACATTTGAATATGTAACATGGCCTCATGAAGCCAAAACATATATAAACAGTATTTTGATGGTAGTGTTTTAAATTTATCACACCAGTGTTTAATTGATGCTCTGTAAGAGATATTCATATGATAGCTGTGTGTATCGTTTTGGTGGAAAGAATCAGTTTTGAGAAGAGAGAACATGGTTTTGAGAGCAGTGTTTCATTTTGCAAGAGTTTTGTGGAGTTTTGCCAAAATGGTTAACTCTTTTCAGTTTTGTGTTTAGAGTTTTGAGAAATTGAGCTATAGTTTTAGGAAACGTGTTTAAACGATTGGGAAAAACTGCAAATGGTTTTGAGGCAATTGTTTTGTTTTGCCAGAAGAGTCAGGGGTTTTGTGAATGTAGTTTGAAGATTTGGTTTTGTGTTTAAAGTTTTGAGAAAATGGGTGAAGTTTTCAAGAAATGTGTCTTAGCAATTGTGAAAAAACTGTAAGACATCACTAGAAGCATAAGATTGTAGGAGCATTAGATTTATGTTAAAATCACCAATAAGGTATCATGTCTACTTCTCAGTTGAAACTGAGTTCACAGTTATATTAAGTCAATGAGCTTATTTCAGTTCAGATTTGGTGGTCTGTATATACTGTACATCCAATAATTATATTCTTCTTCGAGATCGGAATGTTAAATCCAGGAATCAGCTACTTTATTTAAATAACTGATAAGATCGGTGCAATTTTTTTTTGATCAACTTGAACAGGGCTTGAAATGAACTTCTTGGTTCACCAGCCACTGTGGCTGGTGGTTTTCCAATGTCACTCAACATTTTCACAGGCCAAATACCTCCTCCCCCAAAAAAAGTAACAGTAAATAATACAGAATGTAACTGTATGCACTTGTTTGAACATCTTATTTGAACAGAAAATATCATAGCTATCCAACCTGAGTAAACTCTTAAACTCTGTGCCAATCAGTTTTAATCACTAGAATATACTTATAAGAAAGCACAACCTACAATAAAGGTTATTTTTAACAAAACATGCACGTCACACACCAAGTGCCGGGGTACACCGTTGGTTGCTGCATGGAGAGAGAGAGAGAGAGACTGCCCCCACACAAACACAAAATAAAATAAACGATCCACTTCGCCCTTCCCCCTCACGGGTTCCGGGTGAAAACAATAAACAAAAACAACAAGCTAAAAAAACAAAGACAAAAGAAAGTAAAAGTGTGCGACCGCTTTCCAATGCGCCGCCCATAGATGACTTGCCTTCCCAGCTGAGGATAACTTTATTTGGTCTATACTTTTTCCTTGTACAATTCCACAAATAAAACGCAACGAAAATCATAGACGCACTCTCGGTCTGAGCTCCCGGTCTCGGCCCTAAACTGTGGAGAACAGCACACCTTTAAGCACCTGGGCTGATTAGCTAACGCAACCCAGGTGCACGTGCTCTCTCCACCAGCCGGCTCAGCCGAGACCAATCCGCCTCTCCGGTGGACCTAATGCCAAAATGCACTTTAAGATAATTTTACTTGTACATTGCAGACCTTTGCCATGAATATTCTTCACGTCGGAGCGGAAAACTAAGAGTACATGTACCCACAATTTTAAATAATGACGATGAAATGTGTGCAATTTTGCAACGCAAATAAAAATTATTTTATTACTTGCCTATAGTCTAATTGAGAAAAACTGGCAATATCGGACAGTATTGAGCATTGTGTGAATACAATTTAATAACGTCAATGTTGAAGCTCTGCAGATGCACTTCTACTTGTTTATTTTTTTGCTTTTACTTTTGTTTTAAATTACAATTGAAAAATACCATTGACAGTGAGAAAATAACTACACCTGTTTAGGCTCATGCATCATATGCCACAGGGTTAAACTGAACACTGTGACAAGCCTACTTTCTTCTTTTCTTTTTCGCAGCGCTAAATAAACTAAAGCAACTCTGAAATCATGGACGTCCATCTGGCAAATTTCTTGCTCCTTTACCAAGCTATTGTTGTTCTCTGTGTTTGGTGTGGCAATTGTAACTTCTGTTCTTTCCGATAATAACTGAGTAATCTGAATCTACACTCTCCACTAGCGTGGAGTGTCACCAAACAAAAACATTAAACCCACAATGAGTATACACAGTTTGTATGTCACACCATGTTTGGCAGTAGTTCGATTTTGGCCAAGTTCTCCTGATAAATTACACTCCCAGTTTTACTGAGGAGGCAAGACACGAGAGACAAAATTTGTGTCCTCGTTTGGTTTATTTTGTGTACCCAGCTTCGACGTCAGCTTGCAGTCTACGCTGCAAAATAACGATAGCAAGAAGCTTCCTTTGGTTTGTGTCCATTTGTTTGAGTTAGCGGACAGGAAAGGGAGGGGGGGTTAAAGTTCGCAATATGACGTCACACAAATGGGCCATGTAGTGACACGCCCACACCTCCGCACAACCCTGCAGGAAGGTGCCGCATTGCCTGATCTGGTGTGAATGCAGCCTTACACGCCACTGCCAAATTATACCCACAATTGGTGGGTGGCGGGTGTCAATACCAAGCCCTGATCTTGAATAAAAAGAGATACACCACCACCAGACCTATTAGATTTGCAAATAGGAACATGATGATAAACTCAGAGAGACTTTCTGACTAGTAAGCCAGGTATCAATAAGCCTGATTATCTCAAACGGCATAGAAAACACAGGCAGGCAGTCGGTAAGTTCACTAAAATATTTACTCACCAGTGAGGCACAAAACAAAATAACTTGAACAGATGAAGGTAAGAATGAAAATAAATGTATTGTATGCTTATTAGATGCCTTTTACAAACATGGCACAACTTGTGTCAGGATTGTAAAAAGGATTGTAATAAACTACAAATGTCCCCTTGTCCCCTTGAACTTTAGAAGGAAAAATTACAATGAATGATTATGAGACTGTTTTTATTGATAAGTGGCTACGCTGATGTTCTGACACACGCTGATCTTCATGTTTCACATTCCAGTGTAAACTGGCAGCTGCAAAGTCCCCTTCCCAGTCACCTGATCGCCCATGTATCTAATGCATACGGCACCGTGCATTAGAGCATGCAGCTGAAAATAATAGCTGGTGTGCTTCTCCTTCAACATGGTGAGGGTTACAAACAATAGCAGCTCATCCGCCAGAGAAATTTAAGTTTGTGCCCCCCTGCCCCCCGATCCCTTTGGGAGTATAGCACTCCAGGTAAGTACACATGCATTAGAGACCTTCACTGACTGTGGGGCTCATCGAGGCACACAAGAGATTATCTCCCGTCAACTCTGTTACAAAGCTGAATTTTAGAGCAGGCAGGCAGCTTTGCTTTGACCGTGCTCAGAATTAAACAACGAGGGGAAAAAAATGCCCCCCCCCCCAACCAAATATCAATGAACGCCCCCCTTTAACACATGCTTGTGGTCAACAGATTATTGTCCTGTACACACCAGCCACTTGAACATAAATTTGGTATTAATGTTGTCTTTAGATTAGAGAGAGAGAGAGAGAAAATCTTGGCACATTTGCAAGCCTACATCCATTGTTCGTCCAAGCACAAAAGTGCCTTGAAGATTTTTCTGTGGCAGGGTGTTGCTGTCCCTTTTGCCACATATCACATTGTGCAAACTATTTCAGGCAAAAATAAAGTTAAATTAAAACAATTAAAGGGTGATAAAAACAGCCATTCGGCTAAAAAAAAAAAAAAAATACACTGAGAGTAAACCTTTTCTTTTTTTTTTTTTTTACCAGGAGTCTTTGCGCAAGCTCCATTGATTTATTATAGCACTGTCGGACCTAAATGTTACTTATCACTGTTTAAATTACTAAAGCTACACAGAGGAAAAGAAATCCATTCTTATTCAGTCTTTAGATTGAATTAGAAAGCCAAAGAAAATGGTTTTATCTACAGTACAAATATGCCTTCTAGATTTCCCGATGGACAGGAAACCTATGGAACATTATGTTTTATGCTTTATCAGAACAAAATAGGCAAGTGCAGATTAATCTTAAGGGAAGTAACAAAAAACACAATTCAACATACTCCTGGCATTATGTATGTAATGTATTTTTGGTAGTCAGTTTACATAAGGTGAAAGTAAAGAACAGGGGGATAATGTATTAATGTGGCCTGCATTTGCATTTCATAAGCTGTTATAGAGATCAGGTGTTATTACAGTTTTTCAGGTAGCGTGGAGAATCATTTAAGTGCAAATAAAGCCGGGTTACAGAAAGAGAACCGCTCCAGGACTGGAACAGTCATCACTCCATTTTGGGGGAAAAGTGGCAGGATGATGACAGATGGAAGCCAGCTGCATTTAATGCTCTGTGTGTTTGCCATCAGGCAATGTCCCAGAGAGACCCAACCGCACATAAGAGCCTGATCCTGAAGCAAGTGCGGGGAATGATTTTATTGGCCTGACCTGAAGCATGACACCATTTAAACCCCCTGTCATTGTTTAGGGGCTTGATTCTAATGAAGCGGGCTGAGAACTGAGAATTCTGGAAGAAGTCCTGATAGTAAACATTCAAATGACTTCACTAATATTTCAATACTTAGATGGCTGTGGCAATCATCTTACTATTGTTTTTATTGGGGATATGGTATCATTCTTACATGAGGCAAATTCCCAAAACCTTCTGCAAACAATTAAGTAAGAAGGAAAGTGAGTAAGTGAATGAATGAGTGAAAAAGTGAATAAGTTGATAAGCGTGACACCCCTGGGAGGGAGATGCGGCAGTTCCAGGAAACACCATTGGTTACCACATGGATAGAGAGAGAGTACACCTACACCAACAAGAAATAAAATAAATGAACATCTTCCCCCTTCCCCCTCACGGGTTCCAGGCAAAAACAATAAACTAAAACAACAAGCTAAAATAACAAAGTCAAAAGAAAGTAAAACGGCACATCCACTTTCCAGTGTGCCGCCCGTCGCTGGTCCGCTTTCCACCCGACCAGCCCCTCCTACTTTCTATTGCCGGTTTACTTTAATTTTGTGCTCTGTTAAACAGGTAAACAAAAACTAAACCAAGAAACTAAAAATAAAGAAACATGCTCTCCTTGTGAGCTCCCTCAGTTAACGCAACTCAGGTGCGTGTGCTGTACACCTTTAAGCACCTGGGCTGATTAGTTAACGCAACTCAGGTGCGTGTGCTCTCTCCACCAGCCAGCACAACCGAGACTAATCCTCTTTTTCTGCCGGACCGAATGCCACAGTAAAGTTTAAAAAACAAACTTTTCTTGGTGACCTTGAATGGTAAGAAACACATATTTACAGCTGATTTCAATTGCACTGCTCTTATTTGGACAAAGTTTATTCAATCCTCATACCAGAGACAGCTGCATATGCCTCGCTCTCTGGATGACATTGTGACCAAACAACATTTCCTTCCTACGGCATTCACAGCCACGACTGGCACGGTTTCCCTGTTGGCTCTGAGGTATGTCTCTTCACTGCATACAAGTGTCTCCGTGGGATGCACCCGGATTAATGTTTCTGCATAACACTGCTTATGTAAAATCTGTGCTTTGCCAGGTTAGGACAAGGGGCAGATGACATTCACATAATGGAGTAGTCAGAAATTATTTTCCAAATATAGGCCTGCACCACCAGCATACTACTGCTTCCTAGCTCTATTTGTGATATTCTCAAAGCACTGATCTACTGCGGTTAATATGCAGTGCCAAGCCCACATTTAAGCTTCTTAGTCAATTTATTCACTTCCCTTTCTCTTCCTGCCTCCTACAGTAACAGTGAAACACAAAATGGTCTAAAAAACAGTCATTTTGAGTCTTGAAATAATACTTGAAGAAGTGCAGGGTACCCTCTAATGTATTTAAAATAATACAGGAGGCTACATTTAAAAGCGCTGACACATTAATGAATCAAGTAACTTGACAATGGGGTCTGCTAACAATTATTTTCAGTCAGTGTATGCCTCTTGCTCTTTTTCTAATTTTAGGCCTTTCAGTTGCAGGTAAAAATGTGTGTTTGAAATGTGAATATATTATCATTTATAGATACCCTTGCATTTAGGGCAAAATGTATGCATGCACTGTATGATGGATGCAGGCTCCTCTGTAGGGAGGCTCTAAGGGTTTCAATAAGCTGATACTAGATCAAGTACCAGGATTAGACACCCTTTACTGGGGCAAATTACTACATTACTTACCACTTTTAAAAACTCAGTCAGATAACAGAGTAGCTTGATAATACAGGAGGCATTGATTAGCCACACTGGATGATAATTTCTGCAATTTAAAAAAAAATAATGTGAATCAAGATAGCATTCATTTAAATGTATGTATTTCGGTTTCACGTGGAGGCATTTATACCGAGTCTCCCATTCGCTGCACTCCATTCATGCTGTGCCAAACAAAGCCAGACAAATTTTATGAAATTCCATGGGTTTTTTTTTTTGGCAGGGAATATGCACTTGACTGTGGTGATGCAAGAAAGCATAGCTGTTGAAGCCCTCATACATTATTAATGTCTGTGCGTACAGTGAGGAGACACGCTACATTCTAATATCAGGAATGTGCATGCATATTCTGTAAGGACAAATCAACACTTTAGCTGGATACAGGCTTTATTTTCCTTCACAAAGTGCAGTAAACCCACGTTTGAGTGTGTGCACGTGGGTGGTATTTTGACAAAAGGTTAAAATGTGGACATGCAAATCTCTCTGGCAAGAGGAAATAGTTATCATACCACAAAGTGTTAGAGATTAGTCATTCGGTGATTTTTAGCATGGGATGTTGGGTGGGGGCGTGAGGGGTGTTGTGTGATGGAAAGAAAAATAAAAACTGAAAAAAAGATCAGAATGGAGAGGATCAGCGATGGGTTTACCAGAGCTCGCTATAGCTGTGCTGTTGTTTTGTTTTGTTTTGTTTTTTTTAATTTCAGGTCTATATTTTTGATTCTGAAGTTGAATGGTTTCCTTTGTATGAGACCCCACAGCTGGACATGAACATCTCCTCTTCTGATTCTGCAAACTAAGGAGGCCTTTATTCTCTGTGGGAGAAATACAGCCTGAAGCACATTAAATCCTTTCCAACAGGACACAAGGCCAACAAAATAATATAAGAATTCAATAATTTACACTATATATATATATATATATATATATATATATATATATATATATAAACTCCAGAGCATAAACTGCAGGACATGCTTTTCCATCTCCAGCCATTGCCACAGCGGTATTGGTATAGCTGAACAAAGTCTTTCAAAATCCCACCGACAGCACTACAGAAGGGTCGATGAGAAGACCCCGTCGAGCTGTGAAATCTCACAGGTGTCTGTGAATCCACTTCACAGGCAGCAAAGCCATCTCCCAGAAGAGATCATCTGTGGTGCTTGACTTGCAAATTTGAGAAATAACCTCTGGAACATTCCATGTGGGGGAAAGGGAACAATTCCTCACAGTCCATCTGTTTCTGATGCAAGGTTGTCAAGGTTACACACAGTATGTTGCCTGAAGACGACAACCAAACACAAACTCCCAACCCTCAGCCTGCCAATCTTGGCTCTTTCTTCTCTGCAGGCAGCACCTTCGTCAGGCAATGTAGGATCTCTAGTTCCCCAGGCCAGCACAGTAATGAATGTAATTAAAATGTTGTTTGAGGGACCTGGGGCCTTAGATGTTCTATCTGTTCCATGAGGATCTCAATGAACAATGCACCAAGGTAACAATGAACATTGAAAGCTGGCTCAAAAAGTGGACGATGGGCTTTTGGTGCGGGAGCTACCTCGAGCAGCTGGAGAATGACGCCCTCCTTTCTTTCCCATTGACAGGGAGAGGAAGAGACATGCGGCTGAAATGTAATTGCCTGAAGCATCTTAGGGCCATCAATTCTGTTTTATTTTAGGTTTAGTGCAGCTTTCAAGTAGTCCCGTATCTCTAATCTAAACAAAAACGTACAGAAAAGCCTGTAAATTATTAATTAAAACATGCAAAATTTAGGCCTGCCCTTAACAGTATTGATATCAGATTGAGGCCAAGAAACAAGCAATATTGGCTATCTTAGCTCACAGAAATTAAACAAGCTATATTCCAAAGCAATGCAACCCAATGTTTCCTAAATTATTTAAGGTAATGGACCTGTGTTTTTTCATCTTACCATCTGAAGAAAATGTGGTCATTCAAAGTTTGTGTCAGATGAAAGTATCCTTTTGCCTGTGTTTTGAGTGTCCAGCAATTGGCTAATTTCACGATGAGATGTAATTGGCAGATGTAGCTCAATGTCCAAAGGGGGTAATTATTGATAGTGGTACTGGAGAATTTGTGTCAATGTAATTAGCAGGAAAAAGAAGAAGGAGAAAATAAAACTAAACCCAAGTTTGGGGCTTTATTGTGAGGATGTGAGAAGGTGTTTGGGAATTCTCTGTGTTTACGTGAGGTTAGAAGGCACAGAAATGAATGTTTTTAAGAGAGTCTGTGTTCATTGTGGTAATTTCTGCAGGATACCCTGAAAAGTGCCAAACTCTGTGTGTTGTATACGTATATATGGGACAAGGCGCAACTTGGCGGATGGAATACCTGCCACCTCAATCTTTACTTTTATTTCAGCTTTAAACTCACCAATTTCAATTGAGCAGCTTGTTGAAAACTGGTCTGATTGCTTACGTAACATTTTGCTATGCAGTAAGCCTATTTGTTCATGTAATTTATGGGAGAAAGAGATACAATTTTATTTGCATACTGTATTCAATTTTATTTTTGACAAATATAAATGTGTAATAAGGATTAGTGTTTATATAATGGATTATGTACTGTAACGTAATCTGTGTCAAAGACAGAATAAATAATTATTGGAGTAAACATTAAATTAATTAGGCAGTAACATGAATGACTTCACTCTGGGCTCACTGATTTCACAGATGAGAGATGACAGCTGAAAACTCAAAGATGGGTTGGGCAATCACTGGATCATTGATGTGAACCAATCACAGTGCTTTGTTATGAAGATCAGTGTCTTTGGATTGAATAATATGATCTAGTGATTTACAGCACCTTTTGGCCCCACCAATTGCAGGGAAAAAGAAATCTCAGTGTCCCGTTCACATCTTTCTGTAGCTTAAATCAGGACAGACAGCAAAACAGACTAATCCTGAGTATCGTTGTGTAACCTACAACAATTGTCATGAGGTCTGCTCAGTGGTGTAAATAGGCTTGAATTGAATTCTTAACAAAAAATAAACCCCTTATTGGGAGCTGGGCATCCATGAGCCAGTCATAGTTTGCATGGTCAACATGTATCATTTCTTTAAAAAGATATATTTCACGGGCTCCACCACAGACTCACTCAAGAGATGATACATTAGTCCTCTTCAGACACAAGTGCGCTCAACTGTGGGATTGTAAAAGCTTTTTAAAACAGCAAATGGCTTCCTTCCCAAATGGAAGAGGAAAAATGAAATAAATGTCCAGAAAATGTAGCTCTCTCCATACTCAGTACTGTGATTGCCTTGGACCTGGCAGTGATCCAGAGGTGTTAAATTGTGTATCATCATTTAGCAGCAGAACACTGTGATACATTAGGCTCATTGTCACATGAGCCAGAGAACAAATGAACAATTAAACTGTAAAATCAGAAATTAGTGGGACAGACCCATTACATTTGAAGAGGTTGAATCAGCTGGACTCTATTAAACAATTACCACCACAATTCATTTTGACATAGACCATTCCACCATCCTGAGGATATCCTATTCCCATTTGTCTTTTTTAGTAAAAACCAGACAGCCAGCTATTCTGAGAGAGGTTGTGGTTATATGGGATTACTATGTATTATGGCTGTTACTTTGTGAGTGTTGGTTCTGTCTTGGGTTAAGAGCACTTTCAGATCAGTGCAATACTTTGTAGACGGACAGCACAGCACTGTCAGAAAAAGCTTACCGTCTTCTGTAAGATTTTGCATAAGAAAGAAATTCTTGAGCAAACAGAAGAACAAATCAGGTTTCTGAAAAAATAATTTCAAATGTTCAGATTGAGGAAGTCCTTATTTTTTTATGACTACATTTAAAAATAAAGTGGAAGAAACATATGACAATTGCTGTCACTGATGTGAAGAATGTTCAGGACTATCCTATTATGCCTTAAAATGGTTCATGCTTTTTTAAAAATAATAAAATAAAATAAAAATATAATAAAAATAATTCTCCCCAAATTATGTTGTACCATGGTCTGGAAAAATGTCCAAATATGCTTGACAGTTGTCAACACGTGTAGAGAGTTATGACTGAGGTGTACCTATATGCACTGAACAGGTGCACACTAAATTACATTTCCACTAAGTGAGGAACACTCTCGAAAGGGATAAATGAACAGTCACATGAGAGCTGCTTCTGCTGCAAGCAGGACCCTTGAGACTCCATGCAGACTCCCCTTGAACTTGTTAGCTAGGAAAAACTACACCACCATGAAGAATTATGATCTTTAGCTGGGTCTACCCTTTATTACTAATTAGTTAGCTGGCAAACAAACTAAAAACATTAGCTAAACAATATCATTATAAATTAGTATTTTTTTAAATAAATTATGATAAATAATATGTGTTTCTTATTACTTTTCTGTATCATTTTACTACTTTATTACGTTGTTAAAGTGAAATAATCTATTAGGACATATGCAAATGTATTATAACACTACCACTTTTGCCAGATACAAAATTTAAAATAAATATTACCAACCTTGAATCCTGCTACTAATATGTAAAATAATACTTAATAAATAATATTTTTTTTAAAAAACAGAATCAGAAATATGTTAGTATGTCAGTTCAATATCTCTACATATTTTTCTGCAACAAAGCTTTCAGTACTATGAACCTTTACAAAGGACCTTCAAGTTCTCCAAGTATTTCAAACACTTAAAACTGTACCTTGTAACTGTAACTTCAGAAACTTTTAAACCTTTTTACTCCAAAGAAAATGAGTTTAAATTCATGAAATAGACCAGCTCACACAGCATCAGTGGATTCCTGAGAAACCAGAACTAATATACAGTACATATGTTCATGATTCTATCATGACATTGTGGTGTATTAAGGGTTAATACTATATACACTATGTCATTGGTTATATCCCAGGGACCTTTATATTTATTGACCAATAAGCTAACAATTGAGTCCAAGCCATGAGGGATTATGGAGTGCATTCCAGTCACAAGAAGAAAAAAATTATACAAACAGCTTTTAACTTAACTTCCCCTCTGCCAAAAAAAAGTTTTAAATAAATACATGCATGTTCTTTTTATAAAAAACAAGTTTCCTTCCTTTTGTTATTTTTCACCTCTCCTGTTATTATTTTTATCCGAGGAATACAGAGTTAAGAACAAAGATAAGGCAACGTGGGACGAGCATCATTATGTGTTACCAGAGTAACAATGCATGTATATTTGTATGTTTGTATCTTTTAGTGAACTCTTGTGCACCAGCTGTATATTTTATTGATTTTACTGCGAGCAATTGCATACTTGCTATAAATGATTTGGAGGTGCTCTTAGAAACTTGAGTACAGTGCTGCAACAAAAGAGAGTAAGAAGAATGCACTGGAACTACAAACTGCTTTTTTCCCCCCTAAATATTTCCCCCCCACTTCCTCTCTGTTTTGCCTCTAATCCTGTTTGGTGAGAAGCACTCCGCTCCACTATTGTTGCCAACGGTCAACTGCCAGTTGCCACATATTGCTGGCTCTCCCCACTGAGCTGTATAATGGTTCTCCCCATGTGCAGAAAGAAGGCATTGCTCATATTTGCAGCATATCTGGGGAACATGATAAGGATCTTTTTTTTTTTTTTTTTTTTTACAAAGTAGTTTGAACTGCATGTTTTGAGTAACTGCAGTGTTGCAAGCTACATTTCTTTTTATTAGTGTAGCTTTGCTGTAGTTCAGCTACTTTCAATGTGAAGTAATTGGTAGTTTGTGCAACAATGCTTTCAACATTTTCTCAACACTGCTTTTATTGTGTGTGATGAAGGATATTTTAGATATTAAGAAACTGCTTCGGATTACATGAAATTTACTTTTTGGCTTTAAAAAATCCGTGATTGCTCCTGCTCCAACCATTCTAAAGCCAAAACTCAAGGAAGCAAACTATCCCTTAAATCTGTCCTGCTCCTGCTATCATTTTGACATTAAATCACAATTGCTTAGTGAACTTAGCTTAGCTAACAATCACTAAGATGTTCTTCTCCAGATTGACGTACAGGATTGGTGGGCATTAGTGTTTTTGTAAGGAATACAGAAGTATGATCTCACCAAGAAAGCACAGTTGGCCCTTTACAAGTGTAATGTTAAGTTAACAAACAACAGTTTGAAAATTCCACAAAAGAAAATGCCACTAGACAGATACAACCAGACAAAACTATACCTATGACTTTATCCCAAAAGAAAATTCAAAGAAAGTAAAAGATTTAGATGGGAAAGCAACATATAACTTTAGAGCAGTTCTAACTGACAGAGAGCATTATAGTGCGAGTGCTCTAAACACTCCCAGTTCTGTTCCTAATGCATGCAGTCCATTTTTACAGATCAAAAAATATGCATGGCCTTTCTTACCATTTCAACTGTATCCCTCACTTTCATATCTCTAAACAAACATCATCTGTGAAGACGAGTTTCAAGCCATTCACAGCAGGGAAGTTCACAGCCTCTCGATAAGCGCGGCTGGACACTCAACGAATGCCAATAGAAAGCTTCGCTGGGGCCATGAGTTGCTACAGTGCTCTCCAGGGATTCAAGCCATTTCAGGGCTGATGTGAGGCCAGGAGAGCAGCCACGCTGGACCCCACCGTGCTCTCAATACACCGCCTGCCCAAATTAGCAAAAATTTGCTCCACTGGACTTCGACTCACTCTTCGACTCAGGAGCAAACAGTAGAACCCGTTTCATCCTGCCAGCACATTCCTCATGACACTGTTGATTTTTACAAATAAAAAGCACAAAGAATCAAAATGAATACTGTCACACACTGCGACACACCCCTTTCTGAACAGAAAGTTTGACACAGGGAGATACGTGAATACATGAGAGAGAGAATCCAGTCTAATACACAACAACAAAATAGCTTCGCCCTTCACCCACACGGGATCGGGGTAAAAATAATAAAGCAACACAACAAACTAAAATAACAAAGACAAAATAACGAAACTATGACACTTTCCAGCCTCTCTCATGCTGGCACATTCACCTCTCTCTCTCGGCTTGCATTTTCTTTGGTCATGACACCTACTGAGAATAAAGCACTCTTTAAATACCTGGATTAATTACTGACACACTCCAGGTGCGTGTGCCTACTTACCCAGCAGGCGTGGTCCTCTGACTGCCCCGAACCTCTCCCACAAACCGCTTTGGTCGAATTGGCTGTAGAACTTCTGATCAACAAACATCCAACAATTGATTGAATTCAGCCCTTAAAGAGATTAGGGACAAAATTCAATTAAATTTCTCATTTTAAGTGCATTGACAAATCTCATTAAATATATGCAAACCTCACTTGTGATGCCCAAACTAAAAAAGATACGAGATGCATGTGCATTCTATGGTCTCTGCTCTTCACCTCCAATGGTTTTGTCATCATTTCTCACTTTTTTATCACAACATTATTACGATCCACCCTATGTGAACAGGATGGGTTTGTACGTTAATTAATATTTACAAATTCACTCTCAACTTACTTAAATGTTTTGTAAATGCCAACAAATCTCTTGCAATGAAAATAAAAGGTATACGGGCCGCAATATCATTTGCTCTCTATATAATGTCCTTTGTTTTTTTCACTAGTAAATGGTTACAGTAAATATGTGATTATCAGGAAGGTGACTGCCATTTGATCCTTCCATTTTTGAGTGACCGATGCTGTAGAATTTGTTAGACCTCAATCAAACATCACAGATATTTACCGAGAAAGAAGAAAATTTAAATATGCCTGTGAAGAAAAGAAAAAGAAAAATCTTTGAGGGTTGAACAGGATATGTTTCATATGCTACACGTGAGACGGCTCTCCTCAATGCCCTGAACGTTCTGATTTCTGCAGACAGCTGGCCTAGCCTGACTTTACTAACCCTGCAGGCAGACCGACACACACAGACACACACTCCATCTCTCTCTCCTCATTCTCTCCTCTCTCTCTCTTTCACACACACAACACCCTCCCACTATGTCACCACTGAACTAAATTCCTCCTTTCATTTAACAGGGAGCTACAAGCACAAGGAGCACAGATGGAAATAATCATTTTTGGCAGGACATAATTAGGTCTGTAGATATTGAGCTGAAGCCATTCTGTCTCTTCCTCTCTGTCACACCCCCCACACCTCTACTGGACACATACACTCTCACACACAAACACATACACACATATACACACATGCACACAAACACATATACGCATGCACATATGTGCTCGCACACCCACCCGTGTGCATACACAGACCTTGCATGTTCTCTTCGGTTCTTAATCCCTATCACCCGAAGGTCAAGGGGCCCAGCAGCGCTCTTAGCGTAGAATTAAATTTTCTCCCCCCATTGGCCTCTTTATCTCAGATTGCAGAGCTGTACAGCAGATCCTCTGTGCACACAATTGCTAGCTGTGACTGCTGATAACTTGGAGGAGATAGCAGGGCAACAAAGGCTCTCATGCCTGCGTGGATTAACCAGTGAAAGAGACCCGGCTCCTCTTAGCCAAAGCTAGGTCTGCTCGACACGTCTGTTCTTTTCCCCACAGCACAGCCTGCCCTGCCAGCACCTGCAGCTGCTATAACTCCATAATTCAGTATTTACCCCTGCACTGTACAAGAGGACCAAACCCTTTGAAAACATGTTTACAGGTACATAACACAATAGAATATATGTATTATTTATCTTATTCATGATTTAGTCAGGAGGTGGTCTGATGTATAATAATAATAATAATAATAATAATAATAATAATAATAATAATATTTGCTACTATTTTACTGTATATTATTTTGTTTTACCATATATAAATTGGAACAACTATTACAAAAAAAAAGGTCCAGATTTTGGACCTTAATGAGAACAAAGTTTTATTGTGAATGCAAACTTATGCGGTGATATGAGGCAAATTATTTTACTCTCTTTTTGTCAATGTAGTCTTCTACATGCAGTGCACATCATTTTTTAAATTGTACAGTGTACTGGATGGAGAAACACACTTGATATACATATGTGTGTATTCATGCATATATAATGCCCTCCAAAATGATTCATTCTTCATGAGCACAGAAGGCAGTATAAAAGAAGCAATACAGGCAATTAACTATACTATATGCATTAGAAATTACAGCTCAGAGAACGACTGTGAAGCATTTGAAACGCATGTCCAATCGAGTTCAGATCAGATGAAAAACACTCCTTTGTTGCATTACCAGCATGTTTGGGATCATTGTCTTGCTGTCGGATGAAGTGCTGTCCAATGAGTTTGGAGGCCTTTGCTTGAACTAGAGCTGATGAGATGCTTCTGTACACGTCAGAATTTATTCTGCTGCTGCAGTCAGCAGTTACAACATCAATGAGGACAAGTGAGACAGTAGCTGTGGCAGCCATACATGCCCAAACCATAACACCTCCACCACCATGTTCCACAGATGAAGCGAGGTGCTTTGAATCTTGGGCAGTTCCTTTTGGCCATCATAGTTTGCTTTTGCCATCACTCTGATACAAGTGAATCTTGCTCTCATCTGTCCACATTACCTTTGTCCAGCTCTCTGTCAGCTCTTTTAAGTACTTCTTAGCAAACTGTAAACTGTCCATCCTGTTTTTGTGGCTAACCAGAGGTTTGCATCTTGCAGTGTAGCCTCTGTAGTTCTGTTTGTGAAGTCTTCTGTGGACAGCAGTCACTGACACATCGACACTTGCCTCCTGAAGTGTGGTTCCTAAAGCTGAATTAGATGTCTTTGTTCATTAACTGTAGAGGACTTCCTTGGCCTACCAGGCCCTTTGCGATTAATGAGCTCCCCACTGCTCATATTTTTCTTAATGATGTTCCAAACCAGTGAAATTTATATGTGGGTGTGCCCTGTGCCAAAGCAGGTGGGCAAGAAGTAACCAAATGATACACCCAAATATACAAGTTAAAGCAAACAATGCAGCTGGTTAAAATGCATAATTTCCGTAAGTTACTAAGATAAATATGCCAGGCTACATGTAGGCCCTAGATAACAATGAATGATTATCAATGAATGAAGACACTGTCTGAGCAGTGGACTCAACTGGTTAATGTATGGAAAAATATGAGAAAACAATTCAGATCAACCAACAATAAACTAAAAATGGCTATATTGCACTCCAGACAAATTACAAAAGATTCATCTTCACACAGATGGCACTGGTCCCAAATGTAAAACTCACAAAAGCTCATTACTACTACTACTACTTATGGAAATGCAGTTACATTCAAGTTATGGAAAACAACAGTGAAATAGATAGTAACCTGAAAATATCAGTACCATTTCCCCCCACAAACATGTATAATTGGAGATTTAACCAATTGTAACATCTCACCAACCCAAAAAAGCATATTCTTTGCCATATAAATCATAACAAAGAAAAAAAAACAGGACAAATACAGACTCACCATCATTTCAGGAATGGGTAAATTGGATCATTTCTCCAATACTGGAGGGCAATAGAGCAATATTTGTCCAACCGCTTACAGTATAGCAACGCAAAACACTAAATCAGGGATCATCAATTCTGGCCCTCGAATTCAAATCCAGCCCTGGTTTTCTTTTCTCCCGGGTAATTAGTGCTACTGATTGGCCAGACTGTCTTCACACCTGACTCCCAGGCAAAGGGAGGCTGGAAAACCAGCAGTTCTCGGCCCTCGAGGACCATGAGTTGCTAATCCCTGCTCTAAATAAATAAATGAATAAATAAATAAACTGCGATGGCTTGCTGACCTATCCAGGGTGTGTTCCTGCCTCTCGCCTGGTGCATGCTGGAATGGGCTCCAGAACTCCCCGCGACCTTGACCAGGAGTCAGCGGGTATATAAAATGGATGGATGGATGGATAAATAAATAAATCTATCTCTTTTGTTGTCATCATTATTATTATTTTCTATATCACTTGTGTGGTTGGGGGTTGGGGGGGGGGGTGAGCTTTGTAGTCTGAGGTGAGGAAGGGAGGACTGCAACTTGCAACCTGGGGCAGGAGGGGGCCACATGGAAATTCAAGGCTTATGGATTGTATCATAATAAAGTTGACCTCCTACATCTCTCTGTGCTGGTGGTGGGCACAAGAAGAAAAAAAAGACACTGCCCGAGCAAAGACAGATCAACAATAACATTACATTACATTACAGGCATTTAGCAGACGCTCTTATCCAGAGCATGTGAAACTAAATAACTCTGCAGTCGTAGCTACCGCTAACACCACCGGAGCAACAGCCAGTGTACTACTCTCAACAAAGCCCCAGAGATCAACAACACAACAACTATCTCAGCTCTCATTCATGATAGGAGTGTAGGACGGAGTGTAGCACAGTGGGTAAGGAACTGGGCTTGTAACCGAAAGGTCGCAGGTTCGATTCCCGGGTAAGGACACTGCCGTTGTACCCTTGAGCAAGTACTTAACACATGCTCATATATATCCAGCTGTATAAAATGGATACAATGTAAAATGCTATGTAAAAAGTTGTGTAAGTCGCTCTGGATAAGAGCGTCTGCTAAATGCCTGTAATGTAATGTAATGATCACAGTGTAGCATTCTCAGTAGCTGCCTAAGAAAAGGACCTCCAGCATTATTATCACCATTGAGGAAGCAATGAGCATATAAACAGAGAATAAAAAATGAATGCAGGCGAAAATGCATAACTTTAGCAAATAATAAATGATAATTGAGCCTACCACTCATGTCACAGCTCAAGACGTTACAGCATGAGGTTGAATATTGCGATGATGGCATTATAAAGTGATGACTCAGTCAATACCCATTCGAAGGACAGACGTTATAAGTTATTGAGCCAAGTTGTGAGCACGGATGATCGCAAGTCGATTTTGATCCAGCTGACAGTGAAAATAGTCTCTCCACACCGCACGAAGTTGTCGGAAGTGTGATTATGGCCCTTAACAGCTGACATTCAGAAAAATTTCTGTGCTACAGTAAGGTACTTCAATAAGCATTTTGTAGCTTTGACTTGCAGCTTTGTGTTTTAACTGCCGTATAAAAACGGTGGATTCTGCAACCTCGACAGCAATCCCATAATGAACACATGGAAGTTCAAGTAGTTCTCTGAGCCCAAAGCTGTCCAGTTCCAGTAGACATGCACCTGCTATTCTCATTAACCCATACCGTCAAGAAAACAGCTGTTCATTTGGCTTACCTGCCGGTTCCACAAACTTCTCAAATCAAAATAATTAAACAAAGAAGATTGTTTTGCCATGTTCATAGTATACAGGCCTAGTTTGTGTAAATGTGTGTGCCCGCTCATTCAGCTCGCTTGCTGTAACGCCACGTACGCATGTTGTGACTAGTGGGAGTGGTAACATACTTGACAGACCCTAGACTTGACAGACAATTATAATTCAACCAATTTTATCAACTTGGGCAAGGGTCTCCTATGGGTGGGCACATGCCCACCAAGGCCCACCCGTGGCTACATCCCTGTTTATTTTGATAAGTCTAAGGTTTGGCTTATGTCTCTGACTATTTCTTTCTTATTTCCCAGCCGCATAATGGCTTCCTTGACTTTCATTGGCATACCTCTGGGCCTCACATTGGCAAACACCAATAAGACTGCAAAGGAAATCAAAAGCTGAGAATCAAAACTAAACACAGAAAGATCTCCCTGCACTAAGAAAGCAATTTAACGCTCCAGACTAATCGGAAACACCTGTGAAGCCTTCTGTCCCACACGTGATGATGCCCTGAAATGAGGGGACTGTGTATAACAAATGTAATTTCTACATGGTGAAACCAAAATGTATTTATAAAACACCCTTTAATAAAAGCTGAGAATCGGCCCTTTAACCACATGCGAATTGTTTGATTACAAGTCTAAACTTGTGGCGCACACAGCCAAATCAAGAAAAACAATGTCTTTGTTTCAAACATTACAGAGTAGTACTTCAAGTAGAACAGTTTATTATGAACATGCCCACACCTGCCATGTAGTAAACTGTATGCTATGGCACAACAAATCAGAATTTATTGAGAGTCAAAACATTTAAACAATTAAAATGATAGAACCTGCAGCTATAAATGCAGCCATTTCTTTGGAACGCTTCTGTGAAAATATGTGAGCTTTCAAAAAGCCCTGAACCTGGGTTGTTTTGCTTTATTATGTGGCTGTGTGAAGTTCTGAATTCTATGTGCTCACTTGAACTCAGAAGGTAGTGTTTAATGGCTGTGAGGAGTGAGAGTCTTTCAGTTGTCCTGAAAAGCACCAAGGTCTGTGTGCTGTATAGACACAAGGTATGCCCTCTCAATGGCATGCTTTTAGTCCCAGGACAATACCTCGCACAGCCTTTGTGCGTATGTGTGTGTGTTTGTGTCTCTGTCCGCAACTAATCTTGCATACTACTGGGGCGATCAACCTAATATTTGTTGTGCATGCTGACAGCAGGCCAAGGACCTGAATTCTCAAATATTTTGCAAATCGGTCAAATGCAAGTATTTTATTTCAATTAATTTCCATCATTGTTGTCCATTGAAATAGATTGAATACTAACTCCTAACCGGCCGCTAGGGGCCGCAAGTCAACAACTGCTTCTGGTTGGAATGCCTGGCGGAGATCTGCACTCTACTGAGTGCACTTTTCTAGTTATGTTATTTGCATGAAGGCCATTGTCTTTCATGGAATGGCAAAGCAAAGTTATTGAGTTATGGTATAATGCATATAATATACTTCATGAGCAGAATGTTTTAAAAATGATTCTGGCAGAGAAGTAGCTCAGTCTAGATTTCTGCAATAAGTGACTTGACTCTAGGCATGTTCTGTCACAAATCAGAACAAACAATGAAAATGCCATCTTTCAGAATAGTTTATGTTTGGCCTGCACCCAATTTCTTTTGCACTTTAAGTCAGAAGAAATTTTCTATTCAGCTTACAGCTTGATAGTTATGTTAAGTGAAGTGTACAATCTACTGTGGCAGGGCAATGCTGCTTCAGGCTCAGTTGAGGGTACACACACTCCATGCACATGCATCCATCCTCTCAGCCTGTGGCCGCAAATACTGTGAGTCAATACAGACTTTGGCACCATGAAGACCGTTTCATTTTTTTATTTTTTAAAATAAACTACTACTATTCTTTTCCCTAGTTTACGAAATTGTGTGTTTCTCAGTGCTCAGTTTTGCACCTTCGTTGTTGATTCAGGAAAGGACAGACAAGCTTGAGCTCCCCTCCAAAGCGTGTGATGACAGGCATCGTTTCTTATCACACTGCAGCTTGCGAGTAGGTCTCACACGAACATGAGTGGAAATCCTACCATCACTGGATGAGGCGAGAGCCAACTCTGCATCCCCCTGAGAGACTGCCTGCCATATGGTCTGGAACAGTGACTTATTGGGATGAACCACCCAGCAGCCCCAAGACATTTGTTCTGACCATTAAAGTAGCTTAATAGTTTTGGAAATAGAAAAACCCTTGTAAATAGAGACATATTAGGGTCACTTAATCAAGGAAATCTGTGGGCTGGGGTTGAGTTGATTGTACCTGGGATTTCTGTCTCCATATGGTACCCATGACAGAGAAAGCGACAGTAACAGTATAATAACATGCTATATATTCAAACTCTTTTTGGTTCTAATGCCTGAATCAGAGCATTCAGTTTCTGCCAGCGACCAGTGGAATCATCATTTTTATCTGACTTCCAGAAAAAGAATATTACAATAAATTAGAACATTGTCAAGTAATGGGAAAAAATACTTCTAAATTCTGTTCACATTCATGAGAAAATGCAAGAAAACAAGAGTTAGCATTAATAACATGCATTTAAAATACAATATATTGATCTAAATATAATTTTAGAGATATAAACTGAGAAATTAAGAACCTGACTTGTATATTTAGAATTTCAATGAACTAGGAAAGGAGAAAAATAATTGGACTCATATTTAATCTCCTATCACTAGCTAGTTAAGGTAGCTCTGCCAAATTAACTATAAACGGTGAACTACTGCACTGATAAGCTGAAAAGGAGTAACTGTACTTTTGGACAACTTGATCAAATGACCATACTCTGATTACACAAGCATACTCTAATTGCAGTCCATGTGGTGTGATGATGTAAATACTTCTGCTTCTTGAGCAATACATTTCTAATTATGGTTTCTCATTCTCATTTGATTGTCTAGTTTTGGGTACACTGTAGAAAACCACATCCTATGGGCAAAAGGGTTAGCAAATGATCAGGCCTTCTGTCAGGCCAAGTTGTATTTCTCCACATGATAGTTTACATGTGTAATTTATGTTTATTGACATATATTTGCAAACTACAGCTACCACAATGCCTCATCAAGAAATGTCTTTCTTCACACAGAGAAGAACAATAAACAGTATCCAGATAACAGTCCAAGCAATATGTAATCATTATAATTATTTGTTTATTGCAAGAAAGCAATCTGGTCTTATTCATATTTAAACTAGAACTCAGCATCCTTTTGTTGAAAGGGGATTTCACAGCAACAGGCTTGGGAAATTATGCAAATGCATATTAAATGGGCGTATCTGTATTTTCCCATATGATGACATTTTAACATTGGTTTATGCAGGACTACAACCCTGAAGAAAATGTCATATTCTTGAGGTACATGACAGAAAGTTTGTTTTCTTCAACAGGTAAAAGATGTTTGAGCGCATTTACAATGTAATCAAATCATGAAATAAGGTGATGTTTTGTGACGATATGTCTCTGCATATGGGTGATTAAAACAAATGTCCACTAAAGCTAGAAGAGACAGAATCTCTTTTAGATATGTTAATGATGCTAATTTTACCTTTGGGAACCTCTGTCCACATTCCTTATTTATTAAATACAATCTGAAGAAAAAAAAAAAATTATTTTACTTGACTGCATACCATGCTTAAGGTTTTAAAATCTCTTTATAAAATACTGATCAAAAGAACAGTTCAAATTTTCTCTTATCGGTTCATATTTCAACACTTGGGAGTCTTAATTTTACATTTGTGATGCTAATTACTGAGAGAATATGGGCCTCTTGGCCAGTGAAGGTCACTTTGGCATACTAAACAGATCTTTTTTCTTTTTTTTCAGAGGGAAGAAGTTCCTGAAATCTAATCTAGACCAAATTGGTCTTCAGTCCTTAATCTTCCTGAGAATGATTACAAACTATGTAGAGAGCAGCAGGCCTTTACTCAGCATGTCTCAGGGGATGACTGTAACTATAATCTGGCAGTAACTGTAATTTTTTAATAAAAAATGAATGGTGGAGGAAATGATGGGTCTTTGAAGATCAGGGCTATCATAATGACGCATGATTATTCATCGTGATTAGTATACTGACACGCAGCAAGGAATTATAAACATGACATGAGGATTGAGGAATTATGGAAAATGTTAATAAATATACAGTAAATATGAAATGTAATGCCACAAGATTGGGAAGTTACGGCTTGGTGGGGCTGGATGCCCCATACCTATACAGCACAGAGTTTAGCACTCTTCTGGGTTCCCTACAGAAATAACCACAATCACCACAGACTCTCAGCCCTTAAAAAACATTCATTTATATATATATATATATATATATATATATATATAGTGAGAGAGAGAGAGAGTATATAAGTTCAGTGTATACAGTATATATTAAAGTTCAACGCATATATATTAGAGTTCATTGAGTATACATATTAAGCTTTAATGTATATATCACAGATAAATAAATATTTCCTGTTCGGCTTACCAATATATATATATATATAAGTCTTAATAAGCAGTTTAAACCTAAGGGGAAAAGATATCCAGTGTCTTTTAAAACATTAGACATTTCAAGACCATTTACCCTGCTGGCTTCATACTGAAAATGCCATTAAGTGTAATATGATCTTTCCCCAGCCATAAAAAAATCCTGTTAAGCGACACCTCTTATCACCCCCACAGTCCTGTGCCACTGGGTAATACCTTTTTCAATGAAAGCTCAAAAACTCCTGTTTTTTCTTCAGATGTGACACACACTCAATAGTTTTAGAAACCTGGGCATCTGTTTCCGTTAATACTCCATAAAAGTGCTTTCTGTGCACTTTATATTAACCTACAGAATAAGCCATATTTTTCATTGTTAGGCTGGACTGGCTGGATGCCATTCAGGTGAAGGCGATGTGGATATAATGTTGCCAGACAGAGGCTGCGATAGCCTTTGTCAAGACACTCAAACAATTATCCCATGTGCACCACCTCAGTAATCTAAATTGATAAAGTAATTGCCACTAATTAAACACAGATAATGATTGACAGTGGTGTTTACAAGCGACACTCTCGTGTTAAATTCAGTTTGATTAATTACTACAGTAGACATGCTACAGTATTTAAAAGTTGTACAGGTGTATGTTAGAAGCAGTGGGAAATGCCCAAATTAAAAATGAGAGCAGTCACATAATATTTAACTTGCACAAAATAGTCCAATAAAAAATAATAAATTCATGATTCTACTAATTAACTAACCATGTGCTTCAGTCAAGACCTTATATAGAATCAGGGGTCTTAGTGCTGGGAGAAAACAAAAACCTACTCAATATGGACTTATTTTTCTTTTTACTGCAGTGATGCTCAATCCTGGCCCTGCAGAGCCACAGAATTTGCTGGTTTTAGTTTTTTGTGACTGATTCCGACCCAAGAAACCAGGTGACCTGAAGTAACTGTGTAATGAACTTTTTTAACTGATAAATTGCTGTGCTACTCAAATGCTGAGTAACAATGAAAGCCGACAAACCCTGCGGCTCTCCGGGACCAGGACTGAGGATTGCTGGCTCAAAGACATGCTTTTCACAGCGTTTAAACTTCCATCTGTGTTCACTTTCTGTTGTGACTCTCCCCATATTTTACCAACTAATTGTTTTCATAAATATCTCAATTAGAAACACAATTGTATGATTTGTCACTTGACTGTGCCGTTGGAGTGCCTATGGGGACCCCTAGAGGATAACCATTGAAATAGGGATGTTTAAATCCGTACAGGTCACACAGAGGACATAAACAGCTGGCCCTAAGCATAATGTACAAGAACCAATGAAAAAGTCAGGATTGAGTCACAGCAGGAAATTCTAAACACATCCAATCAATTTATTTTTAATTGCTAAAATAATTCCTACTGCTGCACATCATGTACTTGCATAAATGTTCAATATTTTTAACCATATTTCAAGTAAATTCATGCTGGCACACCGTCCTTTCTAATTAAACTTTGTCACAAAGATGGACACAGGGTTGGGTATGCTTCTCAAGCTGCTAACAGCTCATTACTAAGTGGAGGTTGGAATAATTTCAGGGATGAATAGAGCCCTCCATCCTCACCAGGATGTTTGAAAGAGGCAGTCCTCTAATGGAATATTTCAATGTAACTTCTCAAGGACTTCATTGAATTGTATGTCATTAAATATAAAATTATTTAATTATTGAATTAATGGATTTAATTGAAATAAGCCATTCCATTCATGAAATTAAATCGTATTTTGTTAATACGGAAAATTCACTGAAAACAATTAATGTGCTGAACAAGATTCACAGAACTGTCTGACAAAATATAAAATAAGCATTTGGTCTTCATGGCACACTGACAAAGCTGGTGTAGTACAAAACAAAATATCCTGCTGCCCAAAAAACCATGAAAATTGTTTTCTTGTCGTGTACAGAAAGTATCTGCATCATACAGTCAGTAGATTTATTACCTTTCCCCTCCTATTTGAATATTATAGTACTGAAATGAGCATAGTTAGCAAATTAACTGCCAGCCCACAGATTCCACCCATTCCACAAGGTCCTGCTCAGTCAGAACAAGACCAAGTAATCAGTCGCAAAAGATTACCCAATCAGTGGACAGGTCCAGCCTAGGTGTTTTTGATTGACAGGAGGTCTTACAATTTTAAAAAGTGTCATTATGAAATGAAAAAGGGAAATACAACATTCGGAAATAACTAATGTTATTATGAAATGAAATATGATAACTTTATTGTGAAATGGAAAATCATGAGCTGTGAATTATTTAATTATTTCAACATAAAAGGAAGTATTTATTTAATTATTGACCAATTTAATTATTTATTTATATATTTATTCATATAATTCCACATTTATTTCATTTAGGCACATTTAGTCCTCCATAATGGGTCTCTAGTATCATTTTCAGGCAGGTGTCATTTTAAGCCTCTCTTAGCTGCTGGCTGCAATTGCAGTTTTCTGTGCCACACACAGTAACCGTGCATGGAGAGTTCTAGGTTCCCTGTAGCCACATTACAGGGACAGTGTGGACCACCTCATCCTGCTTTATGAGCAACAGGCTAACAGACAATCTCTTTCCTCTGCAATTATTCTATTTTCAAATAAGAAACAGACACAAAAATGACCCTCTCTTGCTATGATTTTTTTTTTTTTTGTAACATTATCCCATTTCTACACTGGTTTAAAAAAGCTATTTGTTCAATATTTATGACAGAAAAGTAAGAAAAGAAAAGTTCCTATATATTTACTGAAGTTTTTATTTACAGTGTTGTCCACACACCAGAACAGTTGAGGCCCTGAGGTCTAGCAAAAATAATTTATGAATCAACTACAGTGCACACAGTGCTCTAGCAGATCAGTGTGTGGACAAAAAAAAAAGAAAAAAAAAACTTTTTTTTTTCAATGCCATTCCTGTAACAGACTCTCAAGGTACTATTTATTCTCCATGCGCCTGATATTATGTGAGTACATTGGTTAACAGGAGGCAATTAGTGAAGAAAGCAATCTCAATGAATCCATTAAATTAACAACAACAAGCAATTACTGGGAAAAATATGTAGGGAGTGGAACAATGCACTTATTGTAAGAGAAAAGAACTATGGCCATCGGTACCCAGAATCACATTTTTCTTTCACATGCACAGATGCAAACAATTAGTGAACTCAAGCCAATGGTAACAGACCTAGTTATTATGGCAAGGCTGACAATTATAACGGAGAATCAATTATACAATGTTCATAAAAAACCAATATTCATAAAAAGCACAGTTTAACAAATCATTGAGTTAAATGAACTCCTATTTTCAATGTCACATAGCTGGTGAAGCAAAGTATTTTTTTAAATAAATTCATTCATGCCATCGGGAATGAATGTTTGTTGTTCAAAAATCAATTTGGATTCCCTTCGGAGTAATTTGTCTCTATCACCCCCCAGCACTGGAAGAATTGGTTCACTAGCAAAAAAGTATAAATCGGATTGGCAGTGTCCCGTTAAGTCCAAAATGACAGAATACAACCTCTCCTCCTGCCTGTGGATAGAGCTAATATGGTCAATTATTCTGATGAGTAGGGGGCAAAAGGTTTTAGGCGAAGGGCAGCCAATTGTGTATACCAAATACGTTGATTTGCAAATTATGAATTGTTTAATTTTGTAACATTTTGAAGTTTCTGGATGTTGGTATAAATTAAACATGGCATCTGAAACGAGGACAGGCCCAGTTTCACATACTGTATGTCGCTTAAAAAGTCCAGAATAATTAGATACGTATCTCATCAAATTATCCCATAAATTAAATTTGGGCTTACTTAATTATGATTTGATTACTTAATCTAGGATTTATTCATCTCGGATAACTGCACGCACCCACTCTGCTATATAGAGGAGATGAATCACACATCAAAAACACGATCATACTCCTTATATCAGTGGTGTCAAACTCGTGCCATGGAGGGCCGTGTGTATGCAGGTTTTCATTCCAACCAATTAATGCTGCCTTAATTGAGTCCAATTACTCATTCAGCCATATGCGTTTAACTGCATTGAAGCACAGAATATAAGAAAATTTTTATTTAGACAATGCGGGTCACCATAGACGTCGGGTCACCATTGTGCACAAACCTGCATCCCTAATTCAGCAAATAATTTAACTAATTATATAATCAAGATCTGAGGCTGGAATGAAAACCTGCATACACACGGCCCTCCATGGCACGAGTTTGACACCACTGCCTTATATAGACACAAAGGCAGGTGGCTCTGCCCTTTGCGGGATCACGCAAAACACGTTGAAATTAAAGAAAGCAATACTTTTTAATATAACCTAAGCAATTGCAGATAAATAGGTCTATACCTACATAAGACTGTCATTAACTTGCTTTCTGATAATGTCTTCACACTGAAACATTAAATTGTTATTTTTCAGCGCATGTGGCAGCAGCTACAAAAGGAGCTGGCAGGTAGTCGACGTTAAATGTAAAAATATATTGCAAACATAGCCTCTTGACCAAAATTCTTCATTTTAAAAGGTAATGTTAACATACAAGTTTACCTCATCTCAAATTTGGAAAGGCTATGAAAACATTTATTAGTGATGATGTAAATATTACCATTGTGAATCCCTCTTACAAATGATATCTTTAGTGTTCGCCCTTGCATGGCCAGGGATTCTGATGAACACACTGATCTGCCTTTTGGATGCAATGTACACTTGATATACAGTACTGTGGCTTTAGGCTACTTATATTTTGATTTATTTGACTTTAATGGCTGCCTGTTTCTCATTTCATTTCTTTTTCTCTGCCTTTTGTAATTTTTTTTTTTCATTTACTACTGTATTTAATGTGTAATCTGTATTTGTTCATGGCTGTTTCCTTATGCAAATCACATGAACAGGATTGCGCAATTTATTTTAAAGACAGCCAGCATTCATAATATCATACACCTGGGATATGCACAAAGGTCTGCACATGTGTCATGAATCTCATATTGTTTTTCTGTAGAAACATTTTTAAGAACAAAAGTAAGAAAAATTCAAAAAAGGTTTTGTGAATGAGGCCCAGTGACTTTAAACAAGCTCTTAAGTGAATGAACACATGAATAACCATCAGACACAGGATGCTTGAGGAAGTTTGAGTTCTGTGGGCTACACAATTATGGAAGGGGAAATTCTTGTGCGTGTTCTGATGTCTAGATTGTGTGGAATAAATGTGGATTTAAATGCACAAGAAAATGTTTTGAAGCTGTAATTTGAGAACCATATTGATGTCAAGCTTTCTGAAAACAGACTTAAAGAAAAGAACAGGGAACTACAACAAGAATTTAAAAGGGTCTTAGATTGAGTTTCCTAGTTGTCATCATAACCAATTTTAGCACTGGAGTGAAAACTATTGCCATACAAAAATATGTTATTTTCTGTCTTTTCAAAAGAGACCAGAGAACCGTTCTACCACCTTTAATGAAAATGTAAGTATCAAGATCAATATCAATATAATCCGAACCAGCAAAATCAATTAAATTTAATTGAGCATATCAAACCATTTATGTACATTACAGATGACTCAATGTCAACAATTGGACCTATCTGTATCTCTCTCACATAACATTATTGTTATGGGGTTGTTATTCAAAATGTACTGATATTCAGGGTAGCACAAGTAAAAGATTAACATTGACCCTTAAGTCATAGGTGTGGGTTTATTTGCATTCCTTCCATTTATTGTGGTGAAATTTTCAAGCATTATGGTGATACTGTTTGACAGTGTTAAAACTCACTATCTTTTAACAATTTTATGATGACAATGTTTTAGCGGCAGTGGTTCCTTATTTTGTACCATGTGGGGAGGCAAAAGAAGCTTGGGGGGCCTCACCTTCTTTGCATTTGGAAATCCACAGACAAAATGAATCACATAAATGATTCAGTATTCTTATCACAGCAAGGCTCCAGCAAATAGAATCCACAGTAGTTTTTTTGTCCCAAAACCACACTAACTCAGAGAAACATTGATAGAATATCCATTGCTAATCCAATGACAATAGAGGAATTGTCATTGTTGTCTCATTGCATACATGCTGAAAGTACTGTGTACAGAGGAATGTTATTATCTCCAGTTTGTATAGACACTCTGAAACATGATGAGTCAATCAGGCTCTCTGATCAGTACTGGCCAAGCAGTCCTTCAGTATAGCCAATGGGACCCGCCATGTGCAAGCAATAACTCAACATGGACAGTATAACTTCTGTGGAATGCTATCAAAATTTATTTGGTACAATGTAAAGCAAATTAATTTCTTGAAAAGAAAATGGCAACCTGGCACTCCCAAATTTATGTAATTATTTTAAAGCTACACAATTGGGAACATAATTTTTTAGAAGAAGAAGAAATTTGTCCTCTGCATTTAACCCATCCGAATTACTTAGGCAGCCACAGTTCAGCACCCAGGGACCAACTCCAGTTCCGAGGCCAGTGCCTTGGTCAAGGGCAACGGCAGGAGTACACCGAGGGGCAATTTAGACTCTTCAATTAACCTTACCTGCATGTCTTTGGACTGTGGGAGGAAACCAGAGTACCTGGAGGAAGCCCACACGGACATGAGGAGAACATGCACACAGAAAGGTCCAAGCTAAGACTTGAACCCACAACCTTCTCGCTGTGAAATTCAAACCCACAACCACTGTGCCGCGTTTGCAGGTTCAGAATGTATAAATTAATTTCTGTAAAAACTGTGAACGTATATTATGTATAGACAACTATGTATGGAAATCTAGGTACAGAAACCAGCAATAAAAGTACAAAGAAAAAGGAAAAGAAAATAAAAAACCCTTGGAGATGCTGCAGCCCTCTAAGACTGGATTTTGAGATCCTATTGTAGATTTACCATTTTGTTAAGTTGACAGTTTGGGGAAAAACTAAAGAACAGGTTTCATTGCTAAATGTCACTTAGGTAAGTATAAAAAATCACTCACCCCCACCCCTTGCTGAGCAACGTCAAGATTATATTTAAGAACTACAGTACACTGGAGAGGTATAATGCAAGGCCCCTACTCCCATTAAAACCCCCAAATGTGGGTTTAACCTTTTAACCCATTATCGTTTGGTGGAATACCCATGTTACTCTTGGCAAAAAAGTCTGAGGCATCTGGTCTGAACCACGGATCTTATTTATTTCAGGTATAACTAACTTGGTAAATGTACACACACACACACACACACACACACACACACAACCTGCCTTATAAAAATGATCACAGAAGCCACTGTGACATTCGTGAATGTAATACCCATTTTGCAATCGCAGATTTTGCAAGAAATGAGTATTAAAGAACCATGAGATTTTCCCTGGGATTTTTTTTCAGCATAATTGTAAAGAGGCAAATTAGTTTCTTTGATTTGCACAAATCCTTTTCACAGGCATTTAAAATTCCTTTTTGTAGACTTGAAAATTAACCTTGACACATTCGTTTGCAACTTAAAGTGCCCACTAACATTCTGAATAATTTCAATCAACTTTTGTCTTTAATTCTCATTTACATATTTCTAAATTAAAGAAATGGTTGGACACTACTTATGGCAAATTCTCATATTAACCCCACACTCCTTGGGTTCTGTGTTTTGTTTTTTACGCGAGCAAACTTTAGTTTATTTGTCCCAGCAAATATGGGTCAGTTGAATACAGGGCTATATCTTATTTATGGTAAAAAGCAAATGAACCAGTCATATTACCCAGTGCTTCATATTTTCATGTAGCAGATTATTGATAATTATTGTTTTGAACTGACGGTCTCAATTATTTTTCATCTTTATCTTGCCATATTCAAAGAAACCATATAGATAAAATGACACTAAGCAAATAGAGATGATGAACAACAAATGAAAAGACAAAACAAGAACCACGTTTACACTGGTTCAATCACTGGTTATGAAATGTATCTCCAAAAAGTGTCCTTCCTTTTTTACTATGTTTAAAATGCATCAATTTGACCCATACCAGATACAAGGATTAAGACATGCTGCATTTTTATTCAGTGAAATAACCAGTGAAGTAAAGGAAACTCTGAGTACACATCCAAATGTCATTAAGGGCTATGCTAATAAACAGAAACAAGAAACTATTCAAGTATGATCAAATATGTCAAAAATATTTAAAATTAAAACTTTTCATTTCAGCCACATTGGTTGACTCATGGTAATTGCTGGTAATCAAGTCATTTAGACATAGCTCCTGAATGGCTCAGTCGGTATGAGTTCTAGCTGATGTAGTTTGAGTCTGGGCTGTGTCATTGCCAATCATCACACTTGCATTTGCAGCAGTGGGATTTGGCTTCGTTCCCTGGAAATGCTGTGCTCAAGTTGCTTTGTTTCCCCAGATTACACTGTTTATATGGTCCTAGTTACTCTGCAGAAACCTACAGGTCACTAGTCTTCATAAATGAGAAATGTGCCTCTCCACAGATTTTTTTTATAGCCCCGCTGTTGCATGCTGTGTGGCCTGCAGATTGGAACATTGTGATTGGCATGCTGGTGAATGCATTGGAGTACACACAGCTGCAACCCAATGAGCAAAAGCTGGACTCGAGACATTAAGACAGGTGGAAATCTACATTGAGAAATGTTTTGACATAAACAAACTAGGTTAACCCCAATATAGCTCAGGTTTTTACCCGGATATAGCTTGGCTATGTTCTAATTGGCCAGAAGACTTTCACTTTTCAATCAAATGTAGGCAGGTTTTCACCTGAAGGCTTAGACGGTGTTTCACCTGAATGTCTAGAATTCCTGGGAAGGTTCCTTGCATGGATAGGTGTAGTGGTAACAAAGTGTTTATATCAGTTTCCCATTTTCATTTGAAACGAGAGAAAAAAAAATGTGGCCAAAAATAAGAGATTCCCAGAGCTATCCTCCTCAGACCCAGCAGATAAAAGTAGATTTCAGCATATATGATTTTTTTGTGATGTCCCCCACAGGGGACAAACATAATTGCTGAGTCAAGAGGATATGTAAGATTCTGAGCAATAGCCTAGATATTATTAAACAGGGAATTTTGATTAGAATGTAGGATAATAATGCTGGCCCATCCTGTCCTACAAAGACTATAAATCTGAGGCAGGAATAATTAAGTAAAAAGCATGTATGGCATAATAATGAATATTAATTTCTACCATCTTAGTTGAACACTGTTGTATTTATCATTGCACTATGTTCATAGTAAATTATGAAACACAGAATGAATCCCAGCAATTATGTTAAATGGTTTTATGAAAAACTGATAGGAGTTTGGTGATCAGTCAATATTGCTGTTATTTCAAGTCTTTATTGTTTATATTTAAAATGATTTTGAATGCTATCTGTGTCCATCAGTCTTTCTAAGCACTTACAGATGGTGAGTTCATTGTCCATCATGCACTTGCAGGAGGAATTGATTTGTGCTGTTTCATTTCAGTCAAATCCATTTTTAGTTGGGGGGGAAAAGATAAAGTAAGAACCCTTTCAAAAAAATCTAACCTGTCAAATCATTGTCTCCCATATATCATCTATTTATACAGATACTCATCTATTCTAACTGTGCTTCTCAGTCCCACAACCATTAAAGAATACAGGAAAAGTTAGTGATCCACACACCTGTGGGATAGACTGGCTCTTAATCCCTACCATCCTGCAGTTGATTCAATATCTTTCTGTGGCACAAGGGAACCTCTCTGACTATTCAGATTTGCCATGAATATGCTTTTTCCATCTTCAAAGGAAAACCCCTCTCCCTCTTATTCTATTTGTCTTTTTTATGGACAGCATCTAACTTGGTAGCATATAAGAAACAGCTTATACCTTTCTTCATTTAAATGCACTGTGCATTCCATTAGGCTCCACCAGGAATCAGTAGTATCTGTGGTATATCCACTGCTATGCACGAAGAGTATACCGCTCTGTAAATGAGAACATCTTGGGATTCCTCTCTCAAGGTTCTCCTGACTGTCCACTTCCATCACATCAGCCTTTTTCCTATCAGCCTCAAATGTTACATAAGGGATAGCCCAAAGCGGTCTGGCCATCTAGTGGTAAAAGGATAGTACTGCTCTTATGTTTGGGGAGCTAAAACATCACTTCCGGTAACTGAGTGGGGGAAAGCAAAGGGCAGTGGCACATCTACACTGAAAAATCCTCAGTATTCAATCGGTTTTGATAAGCGTACATTTTATCCAGTTGGCCTCGTAAAACTCTTAGACCTCATTAACACTTTGAATCTTATTTTATAAGGCTGTTCACTGCATCCAATAGGAGTGCATGGTACACAACGCTGCACAGTCGTGAGGGGTGAAGTTATTTATGTCGACATAGTTCTCTATCAGTTCTGCTTATAGCCACAACCCGACACATATCCTGTGTCTGCTGACTTGTTGGTCCCAGCATCAGCCATGTCTCATATACAACCAGGTGTTGTCACTTATACCAGCAAGAAGCAGTTTATCATCTTTCAGACCAAAATGTAATTATTCAGCCTTTGTGTCGACTCTCACGGATGACTGCAAGATGTGCTTGTGCTCTCCGAAGTCAGCAAATATAGGCATTTATCACCCCGCACACCTGAGTCTCATCACATTGTGTTTTTTTTTTTTTTTTTTTAGAGGAGTGATTTACTTTCCATGCACATAATACTCTTTGGAGTATTGGAATTTTGTTCAAGGTCCTTATTAAGATGCACAGATTTGTGTGTGTGTGTGTGTGTGTGTGTGTCTGTGTCTGTACAGCCATGACATTGAAAGATAATGGCCCCTGTCCTCACAAGGGAGAGATGTTTTCCTCCCCCTGTGTCCAGCCTGCATAAGCAGAAGACTTCACGGGCAGTGATTATGTTAGCAGTGTAGTTGGAGTAGATTAGCATGTGATTCGGTTATGTAATGCATACAGGGACAGCAAAAGTGGTGAGTCATTTGTAAGTCCAGACAGTTATCAGTTATCCCCATTATGTATGACCATAAAGACAAACAAGGAGAAGACAAAATCGACAATATATTTACACACACACAGTGGGTATACCTACATACTTCTGTTTGCTGTATACTGTTTCAATTTATGCTCACAGTTTACTGGGTATATACTGCTAAAATGTTTTACTTTAGCACAAGCAAATTATTCTGGTGGTATAATACAATGACATTGCCCTAACATAGAGCTGTTGTCATAACACAGTCGAGTGTCTTAATACCTGAAAGAGGATTAATCGGTTCCCGTCCTCCCACTGAGGTGAGACCTGTGAAATATGCCTTTGATGAGAGACAGTGCAGGCTGGATATGTGTACTTTCTCTAAGCTTGGCTGCCTGACCCTCCCCCTACTCATGTGGGCCCTTATCATGGAGCAGCATGCGGCACAATCTGTGTGCCCTGTGCCATCTTATTGTAGAATTCAGGAATTACGACCTGGAGCTGAAAGGAGGCTGTGCTCTAAGGTCCGTGGATCATGGATCAGAACCCAACCTTTATTCTTTTGGCAGAGGGAATATCTGTTACACTATGGTCTGTTACACTAACAAGCACAAGTGCACACACACACATGCACACATTCACAGGTACACACATACACGCACACACAAACACACCTACACACACACACGCACACACAGATGCACATGTGCATGCACTCACACACCATTGCAAATGCTCCAAGATCATTAGTCAATTCCTGTGTGGCTTTCATCATTGGATTGTGCTTAGTTCTATTCAAATGCAGAACAGCAATTATCAACTGCCACATTACTGGGACTGCATTGTGATTATTGTTGTTCTTTCCCTATTGATTTCATTATAGCACCGCCAGCAATTTCTACAGAGCTGATAATAAGAACACAAAAAGAAAGAACAGATTGAGGCTGCAGACCGTATGTTCTGTATATCCTCTCTGAGGCCGAATCAAAGATGTAAAAGCTCGCTCTTTCCTCCCAGGGTAAAATAGACGTCTGTACAAAACAAGATATCTGAGTAGTGAGGGCACTCATCACACTTATCGTAGTGAGGCTGCGAACCAGTTCAGATATATGCAGCGGGACACAGATTAAAACTAATTATGCCATAAAGAGCATCAGCATTTTTGCCAGTGCTTATTAGTCAGTGACTTGTGCACATCCATTACAGAGTCTGTGAAGACCACATTCCCACGATGAGCATTCTGCATGTTATAAAACATGGATTTGCTCAAGGAAGGCGGAAGGCTGTTAACTGAAAATATTCCTATTTTCCAAGTGTGGCGTTCTATTCTCAGCATTCCGTTTCCCGGTCTTTTGTGGATGGACAGCACGGACACTGTGTTGTGGCCTCACAATGGCTGGAGTAAATGTATTTATCGTTGTATTCATTTGCTTTGCAGACACTGGCACTGGCTAAGGGAACCAGTGCAGTAGAAAATTTTGACATTTATATTTAAATAGCCAGACATTCTTCTTAGGTGCATACACTCAAGGGCAAAACAGCACTCCTCCACTTGGGAAGCAAATCCACAACTTCTGGAATACAAGTGAAGCCAGCACATTACTACCAATGTCAGCTGTCAGCTCTCTTAACCGGAGCAAACAAACTGGGAGCATGGTCTTTGCAAACTCTTCCTGTAATTTTTCATCTAATAATGGCACAATATTATCTTCTGACAGCTATTAAGCATGACTATGATGTAAGCTTAGACAAATTTTGTTCAAAATGTTCCAACAAAAATGCCCTGGTTTACAGTTGAAGTCGACAGTTTACATACACCTTAGCCAAATCCATTTTAACTCAGTTTTTCACAATTCCTGACATTTAATCCTAGTAAACATTCCCTGTCTTAGGTCAGTTAGGATCACAACTTTATTTTAAGAATGTGAAATGTCAGAATAATAGTAAAGAGAATGATTTATTTCAGCTTTTATTTCTTTCAGTGGGTCAGAAGTTTACATACACTCTGTTAGTATTTGGTAGCATTGCCTTTAAATTGTTTAACTTGGGTCAAACGTTTCGGGTAGCCTTCCACAAGCTTCTCACAATACGTTTCTGGAATTTTGGCCCATTCCTCCTGACAGAACTGGTGTAACTGAGTCAGGTTTGTAGGCCTCCTTGCTCGCACACGCTTTTTCAGTTCTGCCCACAAATGTTCGATTGGATTGAGGTCAGGACTTTGTGATGGCCACTCCAATACCTTGACTTTGTTGTCCTTAAGCCATTTTGCCACAACTTTGGAAGTATACATTTGCGACCAAGCTTTAACTTCCTGGCTGATGTCTTGAGATGTTGCTTCAATATATCCACATAATTTTCCTTCCTCATGATGCCATCTATTTTATGAAGTGCACCAGTCCCTCCTGCAGCAAAGCACCCCCCCAGTTGGGATGGTGTTCTTCGGCTTGCAAGCCTCACCTCCAAACATAACAATGGTCATTATGGCCAAACAGTTCAATTTTTGTTTCATCAGACCAGAGGACATTTCTCCAAAAAGTTCTTTCTCCCCATGTGCAGTTGCAAACTGTAGTCTGGCTTTTTAATGGTGGTTTTGGAGTAGTGGCTTCTTCCTTGCTGAGCAGCCTTTCACGTATGTCGATATAAGACCCGTTTTACTGTGGATATAGATACTTTTGTACCTGTTACCTCCAGCATCTTCACAAGGTCCTTTGCTGTTGTTCTGGGATTGATTTACACTTTTCGCACCAAAGCACGTTCATATCTAGAAGACAGAACGTGTCTCCTTCCTGAGCGGTATGACGGATGCGTGGTCCCAGGGTGTTTATATTTGCATACTATTGTTTGTACAGACGTACGTAGTAACTTCAGGTCTTTGGAAATTGCTCCGAAGGATGAACCAGACTTGTGGAGATCCACAATTTTCTCTCTGAGGTCATGGCTGATTTCTTTTGATTTTCCTGTGTTGTCAAGCAAACAGGCACTGAGTTTGAAGGCAGGCCTTAAAATACATCCACAGGTACACCTCCAATTGACTCAAATAATGTAAATTATCCTATCAGAAGTTTCTAAAGCCATGAAATCATTTTCTGGAATTTACCAAACGGTTTAACCTCTTAGCACAAAGCCCCTAGTGGTCAGCACGCCTGCGTGCGGAAATCACTGAACTCAGACATTCGGTGCTACTGCAACAAAAGTACGAGTTAAAAACAGAAACGCGTTGTTTTAGTTTCATTAGTAGACCATACACGACAACTATGCCGAATACGGAGTTTTGCAGCGCCACCATTGTTGCTCTGGTCGTTCATTTAACACGCACCCCCTCCCTGCAGTCTCATCTACAACTACACCCCCCACCCATGACATAATGGACAATATTGTCTATCATGGCATTCATAAAAATATTTTTTCACAACTAAAAAATCGTATTCCGTCATAGCAACAAGATAAACCCGACAATAGCCCTAAGATATGCCAATACAGCAGTAAACACGCTGCTCACTGAATAACGAAATAAACGAGAAAAAGTTTTTTAAAATGATACCATGTCATTCTACAGTCAATGTCTTGGACTAATATTGAATAAATATACAACATTACCGTCGGTTTTACGTGTAGAGATGTCCCCTTTGAGACTGAGTGGTCATATACTGTCGTGGACAATCCGTTTGGGAAATATACGCGCATTTGTGATGCCTGGGTACCTTCCAAAATAGCTGTGCATAATACTACACCTGTTGTTTACGGCGTTGTCGCTCTTTATAGGTCAGTAACGATGTATGACACGTCTAATTTTGCTTTTGGAATAGCGTTTTATAGGTCAGCGTAACCGAAAATTTTCTTATCATCACATTCACTCTGTGGTATCAGTAAAAGATGCTGCACCTAACGAAACATGGTCAACGATTTGTAATTTCTTGGAAAATACTATTATTATTGAGGACTTCTGGGAATAGCTAAGCCATATGTTTGCTGATAGACCTAGCTGACATCGTTTTCTGGTGTAAGACAGAAGCGGATCAAACTATATCATTGATTTACTGTCTCGGTCTATCTACTGAAAACAGATAAGATTTCATCATTGCTATGTAAGTACTACTGCTCAAAATATTTTGGTTATATATGTTATTTTTGAAATTGAGTGTCTTTAAATAGGTTAGTGGTATTTTATAATGAGGATATTTCACACTGTAATGTAAGCCTTCGTTGGTAGTCTAGTAGTTTTTGTGATGCACACAACAGTGATGACTACAGTGTTCGTACATTGCCAAAATGTCGTGGATGGTTGAAAATCGTTTTCATGTTGTCCTATCCCCATACAAGAAAACATACCAAAGTACAGAGTATAGAAATACATACAAGAGTTAATTATTACACATTTAGGTACTGTGCAGCATTGTGTGACAATATTTTTGCATTATTTTAAATCTGATATCAATGTTTCATATTAAACCTTCATAAGGGACTCATTTATATGCTTTACAATGGACACAAAGCATTATATTCCCTTTTGGAGGGATTTTGGATATGTTTCTGGACCCCTAGCTATTTTAGACCACTGTACTGACGGATGGCTTGGAATTCCCACTTGAAAATGATGCAACAGTGAGTTTCTTGAGTCAAAACAGTTGATTTGTAGTGAAATACATGAATATTTTGTGATTTACAGCAATGCATAATTTAGACATTTTGGATAGATTTGGAGATGCTGGATACACTGCTTAGTTTTTGCTTCAATCATCTATAGTAGTTATACATGTCCACCCTTAGATTTTATGAACTTGTGGAAGTTTTTGATCCTGCACATGTATAGTGTAACCCGCTGTATATATGCAATCTCTCAGTATTTCATTGCAAACTAAAAAAGTGCAAATTCATTTTAGATTTTTTGTCTAGACAATTGCATTTATGACACTTTATTTCTTCCAAAATTATGAATATAAACTAATCTGCATTAGTATTGTAAATTGTACACATGTCTTGCTTCATTTAAGCCATTTTTTCAAGTCTCTGTGGTGTTCACACCTGGAGTTATAAAGCTTTAAATAGGGTACCCCCTAAATGGGCAAGGATTGGCAAGATTTGGCTTGCGCGCTAAGGGGTTAAAGGCACAGTCAACTTAGTGTATGTAAACTTCTGACCCACTGGAATTGTGATATAGTGAATTAAAAGTGAAATAATCTGTCTGCAAACAATTGATGGAAAAATTACTTGTGTCACGCACAAAGTAGATGTCCTAACTGACTTGCCACAACTATAGTTTGCTAACATGAAATCTGTGGAGTGGTTAAAAATGAGTTTTAATGACTTCAACCTAAGTGTATGTAAACTTCCGACTTCAACTGTAAATGTCACATAAGTTGCTGAAATTGTTGTTACTCATAATGATTGATGTTGGTGCTCATTAATCTCTGAATCAATTAAAGACAAATTATAAATGAGTAAAATGTAATTTTGATACAATGCAAATTCAGAACTGAAGAGCAGCATGACTGAGGGGGATAAGTTTCTTCTGAGGTGATTGAGTTTGTTCTAAAATGTAATATCATATTTATAACACTTAATGCTGAGCTCTTAACTGAGTGATGTGTTGATGCTACAACTAAATAAATACATAAATAAAAGTAATGGGGCAGTGTGTGTGTGGTACAGTAGCTTACTAGCTGGGTAATTTTATATGTATTTTGCTGATAAAAAGGAGTTATCCAGCTTATTACATTACAATACATTTCTTTGTCAGACGCTTTCATCCAAAGTGACATACAATAAGTGCATAACGAAGGTCAATGGAACAACTACAAAACATAGGTGCGATAAGGTGCAATACTCATTATGTAACTGTTATTCATAGCCATGAACACAGTAAGTCCAGTTCACGCAGTAAGCATAGGCTAGGTCAGAAAGTAATGTTGAGTCAAACTAGGAGGCATGACAATGAGCTACAACATCAAGATAACAATACAAATGCAATATAAGTGCTGGATGGAGGTAGGACTAGCTTAGCCAGCTATTCCATTTAAGCAAGGATGTGTTCCTCCATGCATGGCTAAATTCAACCTTTATATGAAATTCTAGACACACTTATCATATTCATATATATTGCAGCCATACCACCACGCACTCTGCTCCTGCCGACTGGCTGAAGCTAAGCAAGTGTGGGCTTGGTTAGTACTTGGATGGAGACCACCAGGGAATACTGAGTTGCTGCTGGAAGTGGTGTTGGTGGGCCAGCAGGGGGAAATCTCCCCTCTGGTCAAATAAACCCCAATGCCCCAGTGCAGTGACGGGGACACTGTGCTGTAGGAGATGCCATCTTTCGGATGAGACGTTAAACCGAGGTCCTGACTTACTGTGGTCATTAAAGATCCAGATGCTGTCTTTCGGATGAGATGTTAAACCGAGGTCCTGACTCACTGTGGTCATTAAAGATCCCATGACACTTATCGTTAAGAGTAGGGGGTTCCCTGGTGTCCTGGCTAAAATCCCAGATCTGGCTCTCACAAAAACTTGCCACCTAATCATCCCCTGATTTAATTGGCTAAAAAAAATGTTCTCTCCCTCCAGTGGAGCTGCTCAGTGGCCAACAATAGAAGACTGTGGTTGTACTGGGCAGCTCCCAGGTGTGAATGTGTATGAGTGTGAAGCAGGGCGTTGCTGCAAAAGAGCACCCATGCTCAGCAAACCTACCCTGGGTAAATAAAGGTTAAATTAAAAAAATATATATATAGGGGCCTGTTCAGACTTGCCTTAAAGTTAATTTAATTCCAAAATCGTGTACCTTGGTGAACTCACAATTTGAATTCATCAAGAGTCATCGAGATTCAGACTGCCATAAGTATATTTTTTCCACCGGCATTTCACTCACAAAAAAGGTGGCTTAAGTAGTGTACTTATTTAAGCACTGAATAACTGCAATTAAGTGCTAATAAATGTCTGCTTTTAATAATGGTTAATGAGTGATATACAATTACATCTAAAAGTACTGTGACAATGGTGTCAAATTGGTTGTTTTACAACTGATCCATTTAGTTTTTACAAACCAAACAATGACTATGAGGCAAAATTCACAATGTCTGCATTTATTTAATGGGCTTTAAAACTGGCATTTAACTATATTTAAACAATGTCAGTTTGTCATCTTCTAACTAGGGTTGAACGAAAGAATACAAGAGTTTTCTTTCAATCAATAAATTACCACAAGAAGTAGCACATTTGCCTAAAATGATGAAATCCAACTCCTGCAGTGTGCAGATCCCTCATTGGTTTTACATCATCCACATCCTGCTTGCATTGCTCCATTTATATCAGCTCCCAATTGTTAGTTGGACCCCCTGTTTTTTTGTTGGCTGAACAAACACAGACACAGATAGTGATGCCTCTGCACACATTAAATGACATATGAGATATTTTGCAATGCACCAATATTCAGAATCTGCTTCTTAGTTTCAAAATCATTCTAGGAAATATTTAATAATTAAAGTGTCATCTTGGTTTAGAGGAATCTGAGATAATAGGACTGCATTTAAGTTAAATTACAATTCCAGAATTTTGATCCACCTATAGGCATTTGCCTAACCTGAGGAAATTTACATTTTCAAGTTCATGCAAGGAAGCGTCTACCAATATCAAAACTGAGTAGTTGTGCAAAATGGATACCTTCTTAGAAAACATATGTAATTTTGACTAAGCAAAAAAAGACTGAGGCAGGTGTGTGAATCTGCCAAGTCTGAATTTGGCTCATATTGAGCCAGATTTCCAAAACCAAAACATTTTATGTAAATTTCCTTTTAGGAAAAAAACAAAAACAAAACTGTTTGCACACCTGGCCATGTAGCCCACAGGAACCAGAGTGGCAGATAAGAAACACAAATCATAAAATGAAACTCCAAATCAGAAAATGAAACTCCACAACACTGCATATCTTGCTAGATGTCAAGTTTATTAATTGGGGCTAAGTTTTGACAGGGAGTCTAAACAACAGATGACAGCTACTGTGTAAATCTAAAGTGTAAAAAAACATTGAAAAAAATGGAATGATCCAGTAACTAAGCAAAGGGATCAAACATGGGTCCTGCCAGAATGTATGTGATATAATCTGAAATAACTGCAGTAACACTACAATTACTTTTTAATGTTGCTTGTACATTATGAATACACACACACACAAACACACACACTTAGGATATGAGTTAAATCCAGAGATATTTGTAGTCAACTGATGCTCATCTGTTCTGTCTTAAATCTCAAAATATGGACATCACAGTCCAGGAGTATACACATTCGACCACAGTTTCCCTTTGCTGATTATGTCCTTCACTCTGATGTTCATGCAAATATCACCTTAGCCACTGTTCCCTGTGAGCCATCAACAAGTTCAGGAGTCTTATTCACTGAAGCTCCTGCTAAGCATGCCCCAACAAACAAGTTGCTGAAATCTCTTCTGGTCGCGGTAGCCTAAATAATGGGCAACTGGGTCTCCCCAGCATTTTTATACACAACTGTGAACATGCTGGGATATTAACTGCTTTACACAGGAAGCACACCTGTGGAACCACACCCGTGTTGAAGCATCTGCTTTCAGTGCACTTTGTATCACTCATTTACTCTAGCATTTCCTTCATTTTCCCAGTTACCTGTAGGTTAAAATGTTTCACGATATAATTGTCCTTGCTAAATGTTACAAGCTAATGTTTCAGATGGCATTTGCCACTACGATAAATAACCACAACCAATGCACTCAAATGAGAAAATTAATTTTAAATAGCCTTTTGCTTTTGTATTTAAATATTCCATCTGTAGTATGGGAGTAAAATGTCCATGAAAAATGTTCAGTATGGATGTACTTATCTTGGTCTAGCATAAGACAAGCCCTCAAACTCGTCACCATGGACATCTACCTTCCCTTGACTGCTATTAAAGCACCCAATTTTCAGTTTGCTTAAACTGCCAAGGTAGAAAATTTTGGAATTATGTTGACTTTGTGTGGGGGTCTGGATATGCTCCTCAATGGATTCACATTCAATCCTACAGAGTTTTTAAGCCTTGGTGCCCTTTATTGGAAAGCATATGTGTTAAAATAATGTAGGAGCAAATTAGAACACGTTTCTAGTGATTAAAAACAAAGCTGGCCGCGATGACTTACAAACTAGGAATATTTTTAAAAATAACCAAATGAATGTTTAAACTCATTTTTTATATCCATGTAAACATGTATTTCACAAAAGCATATACCAAATACTTTGAAAACATTTTTGCTGTTCATACTTATGAATTCATGTCACACACATACTTTTGGGGTTAACTGTATCACCTATGGTAATAATAATTGTATACCATTGATTTGTAGAGAAATCCTCTGGCATCATGACAATGGGTGAGCTGGCATGCTCCACCATATTGATATCTGATAGGAGACATGACCTGCATATATGAATGAGTTCCGAATAGATTATGTTTGTATGAATACAAACCAGGCGATTTGATAATGTGGATTAACCTACAGGGTCCAAGTTAAACTACGCGGTCATTCCCTGCACTTGGAACTGTACTAACCTCTAGGGTTTTCAACATGCTTGTTCCTGGTTTTGGTTATACACTTTGTTGTACGTCGCTCTGGATAAGAGCATCTGCCAAATGCCTGTAATGTAATGTAATAATGTAATGTAATGGATTCTTTCTTCTAGCTTTTTTTTTTTGTTGGTCACAGACAAATATGTTTAACATTGGTATTTGTGTGGGCACTTCCCTGCAAGCTATATTGCCTTTCAGTCAGAGAAATGGGCAACCACCTGAAGTAGTGACTCGTAGGCTCTCAAATAAGAAATATTCTCTCAATGGGACCCATTTTGCCCGTTCATTCCTTTCGGTTCCATGAAGATTCTGTATTCTGTCAGTATTTGTCCATAAATTTGATTTGCAAGTAAATGCACTTTTTGTTCGGAGAGTCTGAATACCTCATGACCAACAGACTCTCAGCCATTAAAAACAATAACTTCTGTACCTTCTGACCTCAGAATTCACAAACAACTTCACACGTCCACACAAATGTTGTAGGCCCACAAACAATATGTGTTCCCATTGGACATTTAGCTAAATCAGTCAAAAAAAACAAAAACAAAATTGGATACACATGCAAAATGAATAAAAACTTATTTTTAAGCAAGAAAATGATCATCTGCTGCAGCTACTTCGCTGGTGGCTCGCTGGTCATGCACTTGCCTATGAGCCCCCTGAGTGACTGATAGACCCCCAATCGAATCCCATCTAAGGCTCCGACAGATCTTTTACTCATTATGCAGACTTATTTTCCAACAAATAATTCCATGTTCAAAACTATTGCTTTTGCTAGTGTATAATCTTTGTAGGAATTCATTTATATTTCTGAAATCCATTCTTGATAATTTCATATGCGAACTCCACATAGTATCATTTCATGACTACGGAAGAGTATCCTTTGTCTTCCAGTGAGCACAAGATCAAATACAGATGCTAAATGTTTAAAGGGATGGAAATATTGGTTGACAGATGTTTTGACATGGACTAGCTCTATTTACCACTAATTCTGCTCATTTTATACCCTGATATAGCCTATTTCCTTGCCACCTAGAAAACTCACATTTCAACCAAGTTAGACAAGAATTTATGCATGTCCAAACGTCAGTCTGACCATGAGTATATCAATAACCTTCCTGGCTGAACTGCTGTCATTCAGGCCAGTTTCTAAAACTCAGAGGGCTCTATTTGTGAGGGAGTGGGGAATTAGGGAGACCAAACGCGACTGAGCAGGATACTTTAAGTTATCCACCTAGGGCAGAATAACCACTAAGGATAGGGAAAAAATAAATGAAAAGAAAAACAATACTCCCATGAGAGACTATCCCAAAGAAAAAGCTTTAATGAACTGAGTACAGGGTAAAGAACTAAGGCTTAAGGAGTATTAAGTATACTAGAACAAAACACCACTAGTCTGAAAAGAATGGTAAAGAATGATAGAACTTTAAGAAAACAGCCCTCTCACAGGCAACGGTCAAAAGAACCACAAGAGAGTTGTATAAATGAGTAAAGATAGTAGTGCTAACTTTGTAGCCCACAATCCAATAACCTCAAAGTTCAGTTCCGCAGTAACTCTTCGTGTGAGTCAAAGGACGCAGAAGAGGGACTGATCTAGTACTGAACAAGCAACTAAACCTCTTACCAAAACAGACCAAGTTACCGGCTTTCGTGTAACGCAAGTAGACACTAAAGCAAAGCTTATCAGTTTGCTAGGGGTTTAAATAGAACGCCAACAGGTGCAGATCGTAAAAAGAGATTTGCGTATAATTCAAGGAAATTAAGAAAACTAAAAGGCCATAATAACTGAAGAAAAGGTGCAGGAAAAAATCAATGGCCGTAATAAACAAAAGAATGACGCAGGGTGGAAAAGAAATGGTGTTAACACCCAAAACCATGACACTATTTTAACGATCTAAGCAGTGCAACCGCTGTGTTGCAGTTCACAACAATTAATGCGCCTTAATGGCAAACTTGCATATGCTTAACTGCATGAAGCAAGATTAGAAAATAAGAAATGGGTCACATAGACATGCACCAGAAACCTGCATCCAATCAAATATTTAATAAAAGACTAGCTGGTGAAATGATACACGCCCTCAGGCATATTGAACTGATTAGCGCCGTTGCGCATGGCGCAAGTGCAGTTAGGGCGTGTCCAAATCCACTTTTGCTAGTTTAACAGCGGATAATCTGAGCGCAAAGTAAGGTGCATGGTTCAAAGGGGTTGTACTTAGTCTCTTAATTAATCATAGGTGTGTTTTTGGCGTAACATAAAATAGACCGATCAGAGTGTCATCACCCATTCCCTTTGAAAGCCAGGTGCGCTTGCTGTTTAAATGAAGGAATCATTTAAAAAAATGTATTTAATCCACTACCTGACGAGCAGCATCGAACAGGAGAGACTGAATACATTTGCACTGGCAAATTAATGTAACACATACACTTTGAAAGACCATCTTCTCTTTTTGATGGTAAGATGAAAAAACACAGAGCCAAGGTACCTTAAATAATTTAGGAAACATTGGATAGCAGCATTGCTTTGAAACACGGCGGGTTTCATTTGTGGGAGCTTAGATAAGCCAGTATTGTTTCTTGTAACCTGGCCCATTTTGATATCAGTACTTTAATGGCCTACATGTTGCAAGTTTTAATGGCTTATAGCTTTATATATGTCAGTAATTTCACATTTTTGTATGTTGAAAATGTGTTTTTCTTCAGATTTAAATTAGCTGTCTGGATAGGCCCCATTTTGATCAATAATGATCTTTGACTTCTGATCGGGAAAATAAATAAATAAATAAATAAATGAATGAAACATCAGTTACATGGCTAAATGTTACAACACTTTACATTTTTATTTTTTTTACATTTCAGTATAGGCATTTAGCAAATGCTCTTACAAACAGCAGTCCCTTCTAAACACATAGGTCATCCCAGGGCTTACAGAACTGGCGGTTATATATTGTTATATTGTTTTAGAAGCAGATTTATCCTTCCCCCCCTCAACGTAAGGAGCAGGTACACAGCTGAATAGACATGCTGCAATGATTGTCCTGACAATGGGTGCTCGCTGTCAATCACTATATTGGCAAAGTCATTTCCTGAATTGATGTCAGTTGATTGCTTCACTTCTTTCTTTCCCATGTTCCAGGCAGGTGGTGAAGCACAGACTGTCCACTGATCCCCGAGCATCAGCAGGGAGGCACTTCCCTGGCAGCCCTGAATCCGCTAAGTCATGTGGCAGCAATACACTTGGCAGGTGTGGGATGGATTGGGTTAGTTGAGGGTGGGGACAGAGTCCTGAATTTCACTTATTTCATTGATGCACTATTTATGTAAAATTGTACCAATCATTTTGTCAGTATTAATTTAACACATCGCTCCTGCTGCATCACCGACCTCATGGTTACTCCCCTCCAGCTCTCTGATCAGCCTAGAAGTAAGCTTTATCAACACTTCTTCTCCTCCCATATAGCAGCAGTGAGTCAGGCTTGTAGATTATATCCATAAAACACCCAAAGAATCCTCTCTCACCACCTACTCTACACAGCTCCTCGTTCAGGCACTGCTACTCCCAGGCCTGGACTATTCCAATTCCCTTGTTGCTGGTCTCCCTGTGCCACTAAACTCCTGCAGCTATTACAGAATGCAGGCACACAACTTGTCTACAACCTTTCATGCTCGTGTCACTCACACCCCTCTTCATCTCTCGGCTGCCTGTTACAGCTCGCATCAAATTTAAAGCCTTGGTACTAGTTTACAGGGCAGTTAATGGACCATAAACCAAATCGATTTTCAGACACACTACACCTCAGCCATACCTCTCCACTTTGCAACCTTGGGGTGACTGCCTATAACCTCCTTCAGTAGTCACTCCTCTTAGTCACAATGCTGTCTCGGAATGAACTTCCCATGACGGTCAGAACAGCTGAACTGTCAGATGTGAGGCAAACTACCCACCCCTTCAGACTGCCTGTTGGTTTCCCTCTCAACCCCACTGCTGCTGATCCAGATCAATCCTTATCCCCAGAAAAGAGCTTCTTCTTTTGATGTAATGATGTAATGTAATGTAACAGGGAAAAATGCTATATTTATCGTTTGGTCAGACATCTACTGGACGATTCTAACAATAATCAACACCAATACTGAACTGGCAGGGGCAGAACATGCTTTAAAAAAAAACGACAGTATATTCATGAGCAGCTGCCTGCACCAGAGCTCAAGAGGATCAACTATGTGATCTGTCATCAGGGACAATGTACACAAAATATGGTGAGTGCTATGTTGTGTTGGTAAATAAAATCATCTTCAACTGAAGAGCATCCTGTGTGCCCGCAAGTGCCAAGAGAGAACACAGCTTATGTTCTTTTTACATACAACCTGCTTATGTAGCTGGATATAAACAAAGATAAAGCTTTTCTATTGGTATTGATAGACAGGAAGGTGTGTGCATTAATTACATTTTGCCTGGATCAACAATTAATGCAACAATTTTACATATACTGTATAGCATAAATATAAAATGGGGGTAAATATTAAACATACACAGACAATATTCACTCCAAATTTTGTTCTATTCAAATTCTAATTCATTTAAATAGTTTTGTTTCCCGGTCACTCACACAAACTCAAAACATTTATGATACGAAACATATTTTTTATTCAATTAAAAAAAAAAAAGTTAAAATAAAATAATACACAAAACCTTACATTTCACACAAAAGTATTTACCCCACAGAGTGAATACTTTCTAGATAGGCCTTTGGCACAAGATACTCCTCGGGTATCTCTGGGATTATTTTAATTTAGGAATTTCTCCCTCAATCCTCTGCACAAATTTGCCATAAACTCCTCCAAGTTAGATGGAGAGCATCTGTGGACAGCATTTTTCAGGTCATAGAACAGTCCAGGCTTTGACAGGGTTATTCCAGAAACTAACCTTTTTAGGTTGTGCCTTGCTTGTGGGGTCAGGGTGTGAAAATGTAAGTGCAATATTGTGAATGGCACTGACATACCTGCACGGCCTGTTGATCAATACTAGCGAAATGATGGAGCAGCTCACTCCGACGTTGGCATTTTAAAGGCAATCAAGAAGACTGGAGGCCCACGAGATGGAAAAGGATTGGCCCTTTTTTTCCTCTGGACAAACTTGCAATTCACTTTGTGCTGGCTTCGTATTGATCGTGCTGCGATGTGAGGAGAATATGTAGAGCACAGTAGAGAGTACTGGAGTAGAGCTGACGCGCGAGTTGCAAAGATGCTTCTCTCGACCACCGGGATCCATAAGCGCTACCAGTCGCAGTGAACACACGCTTGAGTTTGAGTCGATATCTCCAGATTTATTTACAAATGTCAAGCCAATATCCTATTACCCTGTGTATGGAATCTGGGTTATTCTTTATTTATTTATTTTATTTTATTTATTTCCCCAAGGCTGGAACAAATGAGTTCAGTTATTTTGACAATTCTATACACCAGCGATTTTCACTGACAGTTTAGAATAAGGAATTAAGGATGGTTACAAGTAATGGATTGATGGATTACTTCATTTTGAAACATGTTTTGATTGCAATTATGTTTTTTCTTGGTGAGCCGTCATATACGCGGGATAATGTCCAAGCGGCTGAGCATTATGCGGTTTGAATGCCCTACACTGAGGGAAATTGCCATGGTCGAATTTACTACCTCCATCAATTGTAATGAAAATTCTGCATTTCAAAATATGCAATTGAAGAACATGTGAGAATACTGATTAAACTTTTGCGGGCGCTGCTCTATGGTTGGGCGTATATGGATAAATAATACACATGTCCCAGCGAATCAGGACTGAGCATTTAGCCAAGCCATTGTGTACTGGTTTTGTGGGCATGCAACATTTGTGACTTGAAAATAAAATTCTTTGTGTCATATCTGACACTGGCTGTGCTTATTGACACAATAAACTAAACATTAAGACTTTATTATGACGGAAAAACCTGGGTATTAATGTGCGTTGTTTTGCATTCATGCATTTCTTATATAGTCAGTGGTGCCTCTCGGCCAAGATCCGTTCTGAAGATAGATTCTTCCTCATGCTAGGAATTGATTTGGAATCGAACACATTATGTGATCCCTTGATCTGTAAAATAATTGAAAATCACCATCCCCATAAGGAATGCACATATGTGCCGGCCGGATCAACCCAAACCATTTCCTCTCCCAAGCCCTTCCTGATTTCTGTGTAGATATAAAAATGTCAATGCTGATTCTGGCCAATAGCGCTGTGAAGGATTTAACCTGCAGCTTCGTTTTAACTGACTTTTCATTCTCTAAATACGAGTCCAGCTGTTTCCTTATCCAGCATTTAAGATTGACAGTTTTACTTAGTGTCAGAATGTGGAAAAGGACCATAGTTCTCTGTTATATACAGAAGGAATACATAATGGAAACATATTACACCTGGTTTTAACACAGATATTTATGCCCTTATTTTAGCTTTTCTCTAAATTTTTCTCAATGTGTAATCATATTCATTAAGAAGATCATATTTATTGGAATACCCTCCTTCATTTTGGGTGAGTGCAGACAAGCACACTTTCTCATTTAAAATAGATGAGCTGAGTAACTCACCTGTACTATTTTGGTATTATTTTTTAATGTAACCTTCATTTTACCAGATAGATCAATTAAGATTGGATTCTTATTTACAATGATGGTCACTCAAGGTTGTCAATTAGGGTGTCAAACGCAGTTTGTGTACAATGTACAATGTTTGTGTTCACTTCTGGGTACGTATGTTCAGCCAGCCAATTTGAGTATTTAGTTAGATATGGGTTGGTGCTATTCTTTATTGTATAATGTTGGCGTAATAACCTCAGGCGCAGTTAATAGAGCCTCTTACAGCAGCTTGTGACCAGCCCTGCAAGTGTGTTATTTGCTTTGCTTGTGGGATAATAAAAGCCCTAAGGATTCACTTCAAAATCCGCCGGGTCTGTCTATTGAAGAAATCGTCGTAATATAATAAAGATGGGGATTCCATGTTGTGATTGGATATAGCCTACTGATCAGTAGTCGAATAGTCCTGTTAACGCAGAAGAAAGAGCCAAAATAGAGGAAAAAATACACAGCGTTCTATAAACGCAGATAGCTCAAGGTTCATTTTTGCTAAGGTTAGGCTGCAACAGTCGATGACCCAGACTCAAAGAGATATTTCAGTTGGATGTAACGCAAGTCATGTTGTGGTCCTTACCCCACTGTATTTGCATACCTTGAATACTAGCAACATGAGCTGTCCCTGCTGACCATTAACGGCACTGGCGTTCTTCTCGGTTGTCAAGGACCGAATTCATTCCCATTAATTTTCGGAACCTCCCTGAAATTAAACGTTTTATACTAACTACGGAGGATAATAGATCGATAACAGACATTACAACATCAAAGGCTCTCTGTTTTTTAATACCTGATGTATTTTCAACATTGTATTGCCTTATAAAAGAAAAAGATCCGGCAAAAAAGTCATTATTATTATTTCAACTAAGTGATGTGTTCTTGTGCACATAGGCGCCTGGATTAATATGATCAAACTATGGCTTGTATTTCTACACAGTAGCCAATCTGAAAGTAGCCCTATTTATAGCAAACCAAAACCTGAAAACATCTTATCAGCTCAAAAAAGAGACCTTTTGACTTTTGATCTGCTGTATTGAGAGTGGAGAAATGAGAACGCGTTAAATGTAAAATAAGATGGCTAAAAAAAATGAGAACTGGACATGCGGTGAACAGATGCACAGTACAGTCAAAGCAATAGTACACAATGCATCAAAACATTCAGAGAAGTTGAGGACAAATGGAAAATATATTACAAGCACACTGCACTCCAGAAAAAACCATGTTCCTTTTAACCAGCACAGAAAATTCCTTCAGGCTATCAGGGTTTCTGACCCCAAGTATGTTTGTGCACTAAAACTCCCTTTGGACTTAATTCCGGGATTTGACAAAAACTACTGTACTCCTCTGAACATGGCAATTACAAATTATTTGCACAAGAAAACAGCACTGCAAGGGCACTGGAGGAGCTTTGGGACAGAGGTAAGGAAAATATTTCCAAATGCTACACAGGAAGCAAAATGATACTTAGTTCAGTCCAACAACTCTGTTGATGCTGCAAGATGCATCTCTTCATTGGGACACATTTACAACAAACATTGTCAAACGTTGACAGAAAATACAGTTACAATATTAATTATTACATTCAGCCACAAAATTTAAACATCACACTCAATTTAATTACAGTTCATCTAATTTAATCGATTTCATTTTTTATTAACCTATCCTTGCTGCAAAACATTGCATTTATTATGATTGGCTTTCAATTTTATTTTTCAGGTGATATTGCACTTTTTATGTGTGTAGGTTATTTCCCACATATTAAAAAGCAACACTATAGCACAGCACTATAAAAATATATGCTGCTGCCACATGGCTGTAGTTCTAATATACACATTAAATGCAGTACTTCACAGTGTGAGTACATTTTGGGCAGTCATCAGTACCATTTGACCTATCGACATGAATGCTTGGGGCAGATTCACACTCACTGGCCACTTTATCTTATCTCAAACCGGATAGGAACCCCTTATGCCTCCAGAGCAGCCTGAATTCTTCTTAGCATAAATTCAACAAGGTCCTGGAAGCATTCCTTAGGGATTTTAGTCCATGCTGACTCAATAGCATCATGTAGTTCCTGTAGATTTTTTGGCCTCACATTCAACCTTAACCTTACACAACCTTATGTTCTACCTCATCCCAAAGGTGCTCTAATGGATTGAGATCTGGGGAATGTGCGGGCCATTGGAGTAAACTGAAGTCACTTGACCCAGCTTGAGATGATGCGTGCTTTGTGACGTGGCACATTATCCTGCTTGAGGTGTCCATTTGAAAAAGGGCAACCTTGCCATAAAGAGATGCACATGGTCAGCAACAATGCTCAGGTATGCCGTGGCATTCTGATGATGCTCACTTGGTATTAAGGTTATAAAGTGTGCCAATAAATCAATCCACCCCCACCAGCAGCAGCCTGCACCATTGACACAAGCCAGGATGTATCCATGGATTCATGCTGTTTATAAACTCTGACCTCATGTTTAGAAACATCTGCATTGAGATTCTCCAGACAAGACAACATTTTTTCAATTCTAAATTATCCAGTTTTGATCACGTGCCCACAGTAGCCACATCTTCCTTTTTTTGGCCGACAGGAGTGTAACCCGATGTGATCTTCTGCTGCTGTAGCCCATTTGTGTCAAGATTCTCTACTGCACACCACCGTTGTAAACAGCTGTTATTTGTGCCCATTCTGTTATCTTGTCTGCCCATTTTCCTGTGACCCATCTCATTAACAAGGCATTTCAAGCCGCAGAACTGCTGCTAACTGGATGTTTTTTGTTTGTCACAACATTTTCTGTAAATGCTAGAGACTCTAGTGCATGAAAATCCCAGGAGGCCAGCTGTTTCTGAAACGCTGGAACCACCTTGTCTGGTCCAACAATCATAACACGGGCAAGCCACTTGGATCACGCATCTTGCCCATTTTAATGTTTGCGGAAGGATTCTATTTGCATTAACAAGCGGGTTTACATAATAAAGTGGCCCATGAGTGTATATAATTGTCTATCATGTAATCAAAGAAGGCACTACTGACACATCATGAGGGATAACTGAAATGCAGGTGAGCAAACTGCCTTGGAAAATTGATGACCCATGTTATCTGGGGTTCAAGCAGTGAAGCTGCCGGGACTCTATTAATATTGTCCAGAGTATTATTATTTTTCTCCATTTTTGCCCTAAAATTATCCAGATTAACCACATACTGGTACTACAACCAGCCATTTTACATTCTGTCCTGTATCTCATGAACCGTAAGACCTAAAAACACAGTCATGCACTGTTTACAATTTCTCAACACTCTTTCTCAATTTTTACAATTGTCATGATTTTTGGGACTCTGAAGATGAAAAGATTTTTTCTGCTTAAGTTTGTGGTGAATACACATAAATGAAAAGTGAGCATGCAAATAGGATGAAACTTTCACCAATGTATTTAGCTCACGGCCATGAGGAATTTATTTTTTTTTACGCTCAACAGCGTAAGATTTACACAGTTGTTTAATTTCTGAAACACTTTTTTTTTCCATAATTTAAAATATTGCATTCCATAGCCATTTTCAAGCTTCTCCGAGACTGGTGGGCCAATGTTCATGACACACAGGATTCCTGACCCTTTGGTGTTTGCTGATGAAACTTGTCAAAATAATGTTTCTAATCCAAAGCAGTTGGCCACAATGAACAAAAAAAGTATGCAATGCTTCCCTCTGAATAATGCACGCAACCTAGATGGACCATACCCATTTTTGTCTAAAGTTCACAAAGCAAATATTTGTGCTCTATAGTGCCACCACCAGAGGAGGAATGTATTTTTCATATTTATAACTTTGAGCT